>NC_137670.1:3340245-3487635 GCF_963422515.1 Blennius ocellaris
CAAAAGCCTCAATTACCACAAGAAATTATGAAAGAAGACAAAAAAGCATCCGAATCTGAGGCAATAGAGACAAAACCTCCCCCAGAACCATTTAAAACTTGTGTTGTTGGTTATTTCTACAATTTTCAACATTTAAGTTAAAATGCTTCAGGCATTCTCTCGACTTCACTGTGAATCACTACGACCTCCAGTTTAAAAAAAAAATAAATCTGAAATTATCATAATGTAGAATGGAGGAAAAAAATACACGCAGTTAATTTTAGTTTTGTACTTTTGTCTCAGAGTTGGAGGCAGTTTGTAAACTCCCGACTGGGAAGCTTGACATATTTAATCCACAACATAAAGGATGTGTTTTGTAAAACACGTGCTGTGGCTATATGAGGCTACCGGGGCAGCGGGGGACGTTTTATCATGACGCACAACACAGAGCGATCCGTCTTCATGGCCTAGTTGTTACATACACTCCTGCGCCGGGGCCGGGTTTAATATTTGACTGAGTTTCACTTCCAGCGAGAGGTTTTAATTAAAGTTTTCCAAAGAAATGATCCAAAAAAAAAAAAAAAAAAAGAGTTTAGAAATGATTACATCTCGAATAGTAAAGCGACTGGACAGTTGTAGGGAGTATAAACTGTCCTTTTCTTCCTCTTTCACTCATGAAATGCAAAAAAATCTCCACCAAAAGTGTTTCTCAAACCCGTTTCAGAAGGTTTTGAAGAATTTAAATCCTGAGAAAGTGTTTATAGGCGTTTAAGGACCACGTTTCCATGACGACTTGTTCAAGTGGAAATGCAAATACAGTGACTGAAAATACAACTTTTTTAATATATATATAGTTATACTTATATTTATATATATATATATATATATATATATATATATATATATATATATATATATATATATATATATATATAGTTATATATTTATTTAGTTATGTATATATATATACATAGCTATATATATAGTTCTCCTGCACATGCTCAGTAGATCAAAAGTGACGTTTGCTTTCTGGGTGTAAACGGACGTCGTTTCTCAAAACGTTGTCGTGTAAACGCGAAACTTTACTGAAAGGAAAACATAAAAATGGTGGGTTTTTTTACATGAAAGGCGGTGTCCACAAAAAATTTCTACCAAATTCAGAACTCCATTTCTGAAGACTCTCGACTCGTACTTTACTAACAAACAAAGAGACCTACTAGATGTTTACAACTTTGAAATATAAAGAATTACAACAGTTTCATTCAAATAGGTTGAATTACGGAATATAGTTCAAACTGTAGAAAATGTTCATCCGACTGCAGATATTCAAACCGCATTTAATCTGTCGGTGAACCATGTCAATCCCAAAAATGTAGCTGTAACCGGGGTTAATGTGTTTTTGCTGACTCGGGTCGATGTCGGACCAACGCGTCCAGTATTCCTGGCGTTTTGCATTTCGTCTCGGCGTTCTTCTGCGCGCAAAGTCAAAATTCCAGCGTCCCGTTCGGTGAATGTTGCGTTCGGTCGCTCCGGTCTCACGCCGCCTGTAACTCTCAGTTAAATAGCACGTCGCACCCAAGTTGAACCCCCGGGCCGAGCGGATCCTCCCCGGCCTCGTGTCGCCCCGTATCCCATAGCAACGTATCATCCCTCATCATATCTGCGTCCGTGACGGCCGGAGGCCGACGCCGACTATAGATCTTCGGCGGCTCGTTGCGCTTCCTCGCCATTCGTGCCACTTGGGTTCTCCTGCGACGCGGCGGAGACGTAATAGCCTCCCTTTGAACTTCATTCCCCGAGACGTGGCTTCGCCATTCCGCTGAAACAAAGGCCGCCTTTGATGTCGCTGTTTTTAAGTCTGGGCGGCGGCGGCGGCGGCGGCGGCCCGTCCCTCTCGACTAATGAGAGCGATGACATACTGGATCTGCTCCCACCACAGCGAGTGCCCCCCCCCCCCCCTTCCCCCCGGGGAGCCAATCACTGTGCTCGATTAGTTGCATGTGAGTCACAACACCTTGTTTGTCTTTAATGTAAATCGAGGAGTGGCGGCGTCCGCTCGGCGCCATCTTCAGAGCGATCGCGGCGGCGCTCCCGGTACGTCGTTCCGATGTTGACATTGTCGTCGTGGTGCATCGGTGTAATGAAAGAAAAGAAAAACGTGTACATTTGATTCCTCTTTAATGAGCTTTCAGTGTCACAGGAACCAAATTCACCCATTTATACAAATTATATTTTAATTTCATATCAACACTGATATTATTTTATACTATAGTATGTTTATTGTACTTTATTCTACACTTTGCCCCCCCCCCAATGTAACATTGACAATTTAACAAGTTTCTTAAACACATCAATGGATTTAGAAGTTTTAATTTTACAATCAAGATGTTCCACAGACCGACTCCTTCCACTGAGATGCATTTTTCCATTACGGCCGATTGAAACCTGGGTTTTGTAAAAAACTTCAGTTCCTTTCAGTTCACATCTACTTTTTCTCTTGGGCGAATCTGTTTTGCAATTTGTTCGGTAAAATATCCAGATGAGCTTTAAACGTGGTTTTTAGAAGGTTCTACTCCACTAAATCTTTACATTTCAGTGTTTTTAGTCGTCTAAATAAAGGATCAGCATGGTTTCTGTCACCACTTCCACTAGCGACTCTAATCGCTCTTTTCTGTAGAAGAAAAACTGGATTAATGTTTGTTTTACAGGCATTCCCCCACACTTCAATGCAATAGGTGAGATATGGAACAATCAATGAGTTATACGACAAAAACAAAGCAGTCTTATTTAGAGAATCTCTGACTGTATGCAACACAGCTATTATTTGGGATACCTTTACTTTGACGTTATTAATCTGTGATTTCCACGTCAAATGTTCATCAATCGTAATACCGAGGAACTTGATCTCATGTGCCCTTTCGATTTCTAACCCGTTAATAGACAATGACGCGTCAACATATTTCCTTTAACGACAGAAAACCCTCCTGTTCCACACTCCTTCCACGTGTGCAGCAGGACACACCTTCTATCGCAATTTATAGTCTGAATGGCGACGGAACGCCCGAAACTGGTTTTGATCACTGTTTCTGGGCGAAACGTGGCGAAAGTGAAAAGCGATGAAATATTGTTTGCACCTGTCCTGCGTTCCAGGAAGGCTGCGGTCAATGTGTGTGTGTGTGTGTGTGTGTGTGTGTGTGTGTGTGTGTGTGTGTGTGTGTGTGTGTGTGTGTGTGTGTGTGTGTGTGTGTGTGTGTGTGTGTGTGTGTGTGTGTGTGTGTGTGTGTGTGTGTGTGTGTGTGTGTGTGTGTGTGTGTGTGTGTGTGTGTGCGTGCGCGTCGCTCTTTGTTTGCGTCCCCTTTCGTCTCCACCTCGGCTGCTGACCTTTGACCTCTCCCTGCGGCTGTACAGTGTGTGTGTGTGTGTGTGTGTGTGTGTGTTTCCTTTAATGTATCCGCCACGAGATGTTTCTGTTTGAAACACAGACTCTGTGATGTGTGAAGAATCTCCCTTCGCCATCTGCGCGCCGTAACGTCCTGGTCCAACATGGCCGCCCTCCCTCCCGCCCTCATTCTTCCCCCCCCCCCCTCCCCCCGGGTCGGGCGGCACATATGTAACGTCGTCTTCCCCCCGCGGGGGAAAGAAGCGGCCCAGACAAGAGCTAACTAAGCGCACATAATGTTCCTTGTGTCCAGGAAGGCGCCGCGTCGACCACGCAGGTTAATTAAATCACACGTCCAAGAATTACCTTATTGCCAGTTTCATCACATAATATTGTATTTGTCCGCACACGGTGTGAATATTTTACATTATACACATGAATCCACGTGTTCTCACTTCCTCATCTGCATCAATTTCAATGTGTTCAAGTGTCCTTAGAGGACAATGTAAAAAAAAAAGAAGAAGAAGAAGCACAAAAGCTATATGAAGAGCATTATCCTGCAACATGTTTTTAACGCGCATGATAGAGAGTAGAAAGCTTTATTCCTCCCCAGGGGGAAACACAAGCTTGCAACAGCTCAAGGTAAAAAGGTGCAGAACTTATAAAGTTAAGGAATTAAAATATGTAAACATGTAAAAATGTAAAACAAGAGCACAAAAAATAGAACTGCAACTTTCGATTCAGCAGCGAAATATGACAAGATAACGTTCAAACTATTGAGTGAAGAATTATTTGATCTACATTATTTGTCGTCTCTGCTTGTTTTAGCGCACGACTTAATGCAGGGCGACCCTCGTGATGTTGAAAACGACGTCACAGCGACGCGTCATCCTGAAACGACGGCGTCGTTGTGGATTTTGAATTAAACTGCTCCAACACCGAGTTGGGAAACGTTCACGATGTTCACGAGAGCATTATCCCCGCGGCATTAGACTTTGTTTGCGTACGCAACTGTGACTGTTTAAACACAACGATGTCATTCAGACGCGCCGCCGCCAAGATTTGACGCATTAGCGCATTATCCTGCTGTAGTTTTCTGGCTTGTTGTGTTTAGATCTCGCTACCTGACGCCACACGCTTTTGTCTTTGTGGAGCTTTATTGTCTGAGTTCGCAGGAAAACTCCCCCAAAAAGCGTGTCTTTAACCACACCGTCAGTTGGATTATGGCCTCACAGTGACATGCAGCATGTTAAAAACCCTCCGTCCACCTCGTCTCTTGGTCACTTTAATAACAATAACGTCTAAATCATTCATGATGGCGAGACGAGTCGGTCTCACTTTTTGTACTTTTTTTTTTTGCCATAAAATTTGAATAAATCTGAATATGATTACAGACGGAGGAGCGTTAAATAATTCAGATTGTGCTGTAATTAAAAAGCTAACTACTTTTTTGTTTGGCACTTAAGAAGAGTTTGAGATCGTCTCCAGCATACAAAACCTCGTTCAGGCCTTTGATCATTAATCACAGGCAGTAATTACTCTCTTAAACCAGTAAATTATTCCGAGTACACTGTGATAATTACTCCAGGAACCAGGAGAGCCGGTTTTTTTTTTTTTTTTATTGTTCGATCACAATTCGGCTTCATCTCAAAACCTTTGCAATATGAAGTTAGTTGTGGGCGAGAAAATCACTCTGACTTCACCCTGGGCGTTAATTACAGGTTGTAGGTTAATGTCCTCAAAGAAAGTGAATTAAAACGAGTGTGTGTCCTCCTGCACCTCAAGGACGGACGAAAACAAAACGAAAAGGTTTATACACACACACACACACACGATATTTTGGATTATTATTGTTTGACCTTGGTCGTATTGCAGTGACGCTCGCCTGCTGCACTGGCAAAGTTTGAGTTACCGTGTTGTTTGAAAAGATTCTAGTTATTTTAACTCAAAATGAAAAGTTACTTGTATAAGTAGCTTCGCTCAATAAGTAGCATGAAGACTTATTCGCTCCTTGAGTTCAAGTTTGTGAGAGGAAGATGCTCTAAAATCTAACGTATTGAAACAAACACAACATGAGGGGAAGAAAAGGATTATTTCAGGCTGTTAATTCTTGTGCCTGCCCGAGTTACAAGGCTACTGTCCCAGATAGCCGTTTAGCTGTTATTTTATTTTATTTTATTTTATTTTATAAATTTTTTTTTATTAAATTGAATTGAATTGAATTCATTTAAATTTTTATTATAATTTTTTATTTTTTATATATTTTATTTTATTTTTAAATTTTATTTTATTCTTAAATTTAATTACATTTTATTTTTACATTTTATTTCAGTGGATAGGAGAGGCAAAACACAATGACATTTTTCGGTTTTCACTTGAACACGTTGTGGAAACGGAGTTATTCCACGGTCAGAAAGACGCTCCTGCTCCTATTAATTAGAATTTTTTATTTACATTTTTTTATTATCAACTATCAAAACATTAACTTTTCAATGTTAGAAAAACACAACTGTCCTTAACGACTCATATGGTTAAATTAAAAAAAACAAAACAGCGAGCACATTGTGATGCGGCTTTATTTGATTTCTGAAACACGTCGTCTTTTACCTTTCTAATTTCACGAAGAAGGTAAACACAAGACACACAAGAAAGCGAGACAGCGGCTGTGCAGCTTCTTTCATCACCCACAAAAAAGCGACGAGCTCGCTGAACCTCGTTGTCGCCGTCACGATCAGCGTGCGGCCGGCGTTACGTAACGACGCCGCCTCCTCGCGTTCTCGTGCGTTTAGTGATGAGAAAATTCCTTCGTTTGGCTCACAGTTTGGGAATTTTGAAGACGCACACACAACAACAACAACAGAATTACAGGTTTGGCACAAGGAGGCCAATCGAGCGACGACACGACGAGAAATAATAAATCATCGCAGCTCGCCGGCGGGCCGTTTGGGAAACAGGTGGAGCCTGTCGGAGCACAGTGTGGAGGAAGACGAAGAATAAGAAGAAGAAGAAGAAGTACACTCTGCTCCTCTTTTTTCCTATATAACCTGAAACCGACGCGCTCGGTTTAACCCTTTAACCACCTGCGCGGTTTGAATTCAGGTCCCGGGTCCATTTTTTTTTTTTTTTTTACTGCAAAAAAAGTCCGAGAAAATAATGAAAATTAATAAGACCTATTCACACGAACCTGAATTCATGCTTGTTGTATTTCAGGAGCGCTTGACGTCGCCGGGGTTTTAAAAAAAAAAGGCACTTTAAGACAAATGGAGACAAACCAAAGAGACATACAATCACATTTCTTGCAAATTGGAGTCGCACTGATAAAATCGCACATTTTGCACCATTTCTAGTTTTTTTTTTTTTAAAGAACACGGGCTTTAGTGGTCCTTGAATATTGCTGTGATACAGTAGCCTGTTAAATACCTTAAATATGACTTACGGGAGGAATTACGAGAGTTTTGTCATATTTTGAAGGTATTTGAAGGAATGCGAGGTGTTTTGCTTAAAAAAAAAAAAAAGAAAAGAGAGAGAAGAAAGATGTTTTTTTAAAAACCTGGTGTTTATGCTACAGGGAAAAACACGACAAAGTAGTTTCTACTGTGATCTTGTCAGATTTGAAGAAAAACCTGAGGAGGAGCAGGTCGCGGTCACTGCAGGCGTCCTCGTCGTCTCCGACACACACACACACACACACACACACCGCTCGGCCAAGGCGTGTGGCTGGACGTATATATAGGCCGCCACATATACACACACACACACACACACACACACACACACACACACACACACGGCGTTCCTTTTAAGCAAATGCGCGCTGGCAGCAGACTGGATGAACCCGAACACACTGCAGAACAAACACATCCCTCGCGGCGCCGCGCTGGAACGGCGGCGAGAAAACAAGAGGCGAGTGGAAAAGATGAACCGATTGAGTAACGTGGAGGGGAGGGGGGGGGGAGGTGTGTGTGTGTGTGGGGGGGGGGGGGCTTGTTCCTCTGCTTCCTATATCGCCGTTCACATGCGGGAGACGTGGAAACAACCTGTCTTCCGGATGTGACGCTTGATTGTGTGTGTGTTGAATGTAAGCATGCACACACACACACGCCTATGCACATGTGGATTGGTGTGTGTGTGTGTGTGTGTGTATGTGTGTGTGTATGACATAAAGCTAATCCAGGCCGGGACCACACAGGCGTTCAGGGGAGGGGGCTCTCGCCCCGACTACCCCAACACAACGTTTGGCCAAGAAAATCACCTCCCAGCCTGTTGGCTCACACACACACACACACACACACACACACACACACACACACACACACACACACACACACACACACACACTATCTTCTCCTCTTTCAGGAGGAGATGGAGGTTGTAGCCTAAAGGTGGGTGTAGTTACGGCTCCGTGGTGCCCGGGGGGGGGGGGGGGCTCACCAGGCCTGGTAGGCTTCATTACACCAGTCAGTGTGTGTGTGTGTGTGTGTGGGGGGGGGGGGGGGGGGGTCATGTAAGAATTGACCACGTCGGTGTGTGTCTGAGGTCTCTTTACACTTTTATTGCTCGTTACTGGTGTGGCTCAGACGTGGAGTTGAATGAAGTTGGGGGGGGGGGGGTTGTCGGTTCGGGGGGGGTGCAGGTCTTTGTTCGCAGAAAGCCGTGAATGCTTTACACAAGACGTGGATTCACATCAATCCTTAAACCTCTATTTGTGTCGTCTGGGTAAATCCACCGTGTTGATCGATAATCTCATCTGGCCGTAATACTTCAGATTATACTTTTATACTGTCGATTCATACTGTCCGTTAAAGATCCTCGCCGTGTGGCGTTGCTCTTATTATAAGAAGGAACGTTAGGACGCAGCGACACCAGGATGAGTACCAACCTTTAGCTACTGGCTGGTTAAGAGCTGCAGCTGATCCAGGTTCTCCAAGCCAGCTGGTTCAGTGGGGGGGTGAGGGGAGGGGAGGGGGGGAGGTGGGGAGGGGGGATTTGGCTCAATCCCACCCCAAAGTGTCCAGGCTTTGCTCCGTTGCTTGATAATTTGTGCATATTTATTTATGTGATTTTTATTTGTGCCTCTTGTTTGTCTGCCTGACGCGAGTCTGGTTTGTTTTATTTGTACTGCGGCTGGTGCCTGGACCTCAGCCCCGTGTGTAAACACACACACACACACACACACACACACAATCACTGTGCATTAAAATTAATTTCTGTTCCGTCTAATTCACGACAATTTTTGTATTTTTTGGTAGGTGTTTGTGGATTAGGTGTAAAACAGGCGTGAAACATAAAGAAATGTAATATACATGAAGCAGTACGTGGTGGAATTCAACATAGCTGGCCATTATCATGAATAAATGCATGAGCGGGCTTCCTATTGTTATTGTTGGAGTCGCAGGTTTGTGTTTATCGGTGAATTCTTGTGTTTTTTTTAAAACCTCCGCGGGCTGATATTCCAGGTAATTCGGGAATCGAATCGCAAATTTCCTTTATTGCAAATGCATCCGTGTTCCTTTGGGAGACATTTTAATAGTGATATCAAACACTGAGGGGTGTTTATGTGAGATTTCCCAGGATGCAGCGCGTTACGGCGCGAGTCAGATAACACAACTGTGTCTTCTTCTTTTTTTTTTCCCATTCCGTTGCAAGCGAAAGCGTCTTCAACAATTTTTTGAATAAATCTGCCTCTGCCGTGGCTGTTTGAGGGTTTTCCTGCAGCTTCATTGCTAATCTGGGAAAAGGGGACCTCTCCCCGGGTGGTTGGCATGGCAACAGCACCTGTGTGGGTGCATCAGTGAGAGATGAAGGACGGAGGATGGGGGGGGGGGGGGGTGGAGATGGGGGGGAGAAGCGTAGTGATTGCCCAGATTGCTGGCACAGTTGGATAAAGTTAACCATGCAGCCAGCCAGCGTGAGTGTGCGTGTACACACACACACAGAGTGGTGTGTGTGTGTGTGTGTGTGTGTGTGTGTGTGTGTGTGTGCGCTGCAGGTTAGGCTCGGTGCCCAGTCACACCACAGACACACTCAACCCTCTCCTCTGGCCTACTATGTCATCATTGCCAGCTCAATCTGCCTAATGACACACACACACACACACACACATCTGCCTAATGACAAACACACACACACATTTTCTCCATTTTTCAGATGCTTCGCTGCTTCTAAAATTCTCCTTCCATTCAGAAGATGGTTCATTTAGTCGGTTTATAGTGTAGCTTTAAGCAGGTAAATGGTTTAGCAGGTCAGTCCAGTCGAGGGCTGGTCGGTCGGTCGGTTGGTTGGTTGGTTAGTTGTTTGGTGGGCTGGTAAACAACTCTATACCGTAAATAATCAGACTCGTTGTGCAAAATCATCTTAAAATCTCCCAGAACATGGAAGCTAAAAAAAAAAAAAAAAAATGTGTGGTTACAATCGGGACACTTCCACGAGCTGTGAGGAAACGATGGGGTGTGAGGAAGTGGACATCTCCCGGAAAGAAAACAATAGTGGAACACACACACACACACACACACACACACATAGGCACACACACACACATGCACACATGCACAAATGCAGCCAAGATTTTCACACCAAGTGCAGTTTTACTTAAGGTGGACCGGCTGGATGTGTGTGCATGTGTGTGTGCATGTGTGTGTGTGTGTGGGGGGGGGGGTCACACTGGTCAAAGACGAGACGCTCAGCTGGAGAAAAACCAGTGAAAAAGTGCAAATATCACAATTCAGTTTTCTGTGCGAGCCGGCAGTCAACAGGTCCACCTTAAGGAGGCAGATTTAAAGAAAAAAGAAAGAAAGTGGACTAAAGGAGAAGAAGTGAAAAAAAAGAAAAGAGGAGTTGGATTTGTTTTCCAAACTCAGTCACATTCTTGGCAGCACCTCGGCTTGTCCTTGCCAAAGGAGGGTGGGAAGAGGAGGGATGAGAGAGGTAAAGAGAGAGGGAGAGGGAGGGAGGAAAGAAAGTGGAAGTGGGAGAGAGAAAGAGCAGATTGTTTCCCCCCCCCCCCTTCCTTTCTGCCCACCGTCTAGAGCATTAAAAGTTAATAGGTTAACAATGTAGATGTGGAGTGCTGCGCTTAAAGCTGCAGACGCTCAGTTAAAGGTTCAACCAACAGCTTTTTTCTTTTTTATAAACCAACGCTTCGGCCCCGTTGTCACGGCAACGACTTCAACGTGGAAAACGCGAAAAACTTTTCGGCGGTGCAGTTCGTTTTGGAGTCACTAAAAACACAACTTCATGTAAACAAGCGAAAGAGAAAACGACGCTTTCTGGAAAGACTCAGGCTGAAGTCTCGTGCTGGCGGCCGTCGGATAAATAAGTTCTTTTTAAAAAAAATATTTAACAGAAGTTCAGTTTAAAGGAGCCGGAGCGTCTTTCTGTTCATCCCGGGAATAACTCGTTTACACGACGACGGCGCTCGGAGACACTGAAAACTGCAACAGCGTAACAATTTGCAGTGTTTTAGAAGAGGCTGTCGATCCCCGTTGCCGTGGAAACGGGGGAGAAAACATAACTCGTTTACACGACGACGACGCTCGGAGACACTGAAAACTGCAACGGCGCCCCATTTTTTGTGTTTTAGAAGAGGCTCTCGATCCCCGTTGCCGTGGAAACGGGGAGAGAAAACCCAACTTTCTCGAAACGACGCTAATGTCCGTGTTGTCCCATTGTTAATGTTTAGAGCAGATTGTTCTCTTCTGCATGTGTATGCGTGTGTATGGCTTCATTACAAACAACAACAAGCAAAAAAAACAAAACAACCAACAGCTCCCACTAGTGGCCCGGCATGCTAACTGCAATGCTAACTGCAACCTCGTCCCATTGTTAATGTTTAGAGCAGATTGTTCTCTTCTGCGCGCGCGTGTGCGTGTGTGTGTGTGTGTGTGTGTGTGTGTGTGTGTGTGTGTGTGTGTGTGTGTGTGTGTGTGTGTGTGTGTGTGTGTGTGTGTGTGTGTGTGTGTGTGTGTGTGTGTGTGTGTGTGTGTGTGTGTGTGTGTGTGTGTGTGTGTGTGTGTGTGTGTGTGTGTGTGTGTGTGGGTGTGGCTTCATTACAAACGACAACAAGCAAAAAAAAAAAACAACCAACAGCTCCCACTAGTGTCCCGGCATGCTAACTGCAACCTCAGCATTTCTGCTGCTGCTGCATAAACGCGCAGAGACTTGAAACGTCGTGTTATTCTCCCTCAGTCTGGCGTTTGAACTCCTCGAAGAAGTGTCGATTACATTTTCCCTCCGAGTTAATTCGGTGCCGATCAGATGCCTATCTGACAGGTTTTTTTTTTTTTTTTTTTTGTTTTGCGTGACTCGTGTGAGTGTAAAACATCTCGAGGTGCCCGAAACCCTCTCTCTCTCTCGCTCTCTCTCTCTCCCGCGCATGGCGCCGCTGCACTTTAATCTCTGGCTCTCGGGCTCACGTTTCCTTTAAGCAGACACACGTGTTATTATGGTTTTTCCATACACGCGGGTCCTGTAAAAGTATACGTCGCCTCGCTTAACCTCATCCGACAATGTTCCACTTTGTGTTTACCCTCAGCAATCAGTCATGGAAAGCCAGCCACTGCTCTTCCTGCGCCATTCGCCCCAGTTTTTCCCCTCCTCTATGTATACATTTTTCCCCGTCCCTGGATATTACCATTAATAACCATAAAAAAATGCATATATTAAGCTGTTTTTAATCCGCTTACAGATTGCCTTTGCATGCGGTAGAGCAGGCCGGGATGTGTGTGTGTGTGTGTGTGTGTGTGTGTGTGTGTGTGTGTGTCCCTGAACGGCCTTTGTGAGGTCAAACTCCAGCTTTTTTTTTTTTTTTTTTTTTTTTTTTTAAGGAATACGCTTAAAGTTCTGTTACACAAAAGAGAGACTCCGACCTCCGTCGTCATGTAAACGAACGACTGTTTACATGACAGGCGGTTGAGAAGCAGAGGATCTAATGCAACGTGTGAACGCTTCGCCATGGAGACCACGTGACACAGTTTTATTTATTTATTTATTTATGTATTTATTTGTTTTAATGAGGAGAGACATATTACCGTGATGGAGAATTAGCTTTAATTTACGGAACTCCCACCTCTTCATGACCATTGGGGGGGGGATGCCCCCCCCCGACCTTGTGATACAGTCAGCTGATCGCACGTCAATCATCGAGTCGGCGAGGCGTCGTCATGGCGACCGGGAGCCTTTCGCTGGGGCCCGTCGCACACAGTTCCAGATCCATTAAAAAGAAAGAAAAGAAACGACGCGTGTTCGGTTGCATGCTTCCCAATCGGGTAATAATCGATCGTCAAACTTTTCCTGGATTGATTTTTCCAGCTTTTTTTTTTTTTTTTTTTTAAACTCTTTATTTTCATTTTTCCATTTTTCTTCTTGACAGTAAACACAAAGAAAGAACAAAACAGCAACACCAACACAATAAAAATAAATAAATAAATAAATACAAATAAAAAAAGCACAGAAAAAGCAAACAATTAACAATAATAATAATAATAAGAAAAAATAATAATAATTTGTGCTCCCATTGACAATATTAATAAGACAAGGTCATTTAGCCTAATTTATTATTATTATAATAATGTATTTATTATTTATTTATTTCTTTTTGCTTAAAATACATCAATTATCTATTATTTGTTGTATTTGTTTGACTGATATTTCCAGCGTTTTATTAAATCCGAAGTCTTGCAGCTCTTCGACGTCGCTGCAGCTTTGAATTACACGTGGATCAATTGACTTTTCCTGACTTGTCATGACGCTGCCGCACAGCACAAGTAAAGCGACTAATCAACCTTTTTTCTTTTTTTTTTTCTTTTTAAAACCGGGAGCCGCTGCAGGTGATGTGGAAAAGCTGCTCGTTACAAACTTCCTGAACTTCCCGAAACCCTCTTGTGTGGATTTCTTTCACGACAGACTCTGCAGGATGCGTTGCGGCGTCCCGACGGGCTGCCGTTCGCCCGCGGGCTCCGTGTTAGATGATGGAGGAGGTTGGGTGGTGGTGGTAGGGGGGGAGGGGGGAAGGTGGGAGGAGGGGGGGGGGGACAAAAATACCCATGCATGCACAAGGAGAACATGCAAAGTCCAAACGCCGCCCGAGGCGACAAAACCAGAGCGCTTGAGAGATCGTTTCAATATGTTTTCGACTAAGTCACTTCCTGCTCCGCCGCCTTATTAGCGCCTTTTATTGAAGGTGATTGATGTTGAGTTTCCGACCCCGGGTCCTCCGTCGGCTGGCCGTCGATAAATCTCAAGGAATAAAGGAACCTGTGAAAGGAACATGGGTTAAAAAAAAAAAAAAGATGGCTACTCCAATGTAATCCAGCCAAATTCAGCGACAGATTCAGATCTGGTGCCGTCAGACCGATCGCGCAGGGATCACCTCATTTTTTTTTTTGCGTTTTGTTTGTTTTGCATTACTAAAACTACGGAAAAACCACGCAGTTGGCATGCCAGGCCACAAGTGGGCGCTGTTGTTTGTTTCCATAATAAAAGCACATGTGTGTAAACGGGGCCTTCGCGGTTAATAACGGACGTACGCTTGTCATCTTTTTGTAATTTCAATTAAATTAAAAAATATATATATATTTGCTTTGACTTCCAATGATGCTGGTTGTCTCTGCAGAAAGAAGTCATTCATCCCTCCATCCCTCCATCCATGGCGGATGTGGCTCAGCTTGTAGACACTTGTCGGAAGGTTGCCGGTTCAACTCTGCATTCTCCACCTGTCCACATGTTTACGAGTCCACGTGATTAATGATTTGCTTTGGGACTGATTGAAGCAGTGGAAAAGTCAAAATACATTCACCATCCATCCTTTATCTTCCAGAACGTTGACGCTGGTTTGGGATTTAAAACCAGTTACTAGCTTTTATCCACATAAATGAGCACAAATGTACAAGTTTATCTCAGTTTTGGAGGCTGATCGTACTCGTGACGATCCCAATAGATGGCAAAGTGTCTGTTTTCGTCATAGAGGCTGGATGTTTATTGCACGAGATGAGAAAAAGACAAGCAGATCGCTGGCGGGTTGTAGTTGCATGAGCTAATTGTTGCTCGTTTGGTATTCACATGTTTATCTGCTGCAGCCGGACAATAAGACGTTAAGAATGAAAGACTTTGTGGGGTTTGAGGAGGCGGAGGAGGAGGAGGAGGAGGAGGAGGAGGAGGAGGAGGAGGAGGCAGCTGGCAGCATCGTAACTGAGCTTGCCTGTCACACGAGGATGAGGATGTCAAGTAAATTTATGACCCCCCGGGTCGCTGCGGTGCCAGGCACTGGCCACCGGGACCGGCCGCTGAGCAAGGCAGCTCGGTGCCTGGAGGTGCGCCGGAGCGGGATGTGAACGTGAACCTCCAGAGCAGCTGCAAGCCGCCCGTTTCGGTTCCCTTCTGTGTGGCTTTGCAATTGAATTCAATTTTTTGGAGTCATTTTGTGTCCCTTTATAATAATTATATATTATATTATAATTATATTATATATAATCTCTTTGTCGCTATGTTATGTTACATTCCACAAAATGTTGTTTTTGTCATTAGATTTTTTTTTTGGTCTTGTTACTATATTAGGTCCATTTGTAGATTCTTTACAAGTTTTGTTATTTGGTATCCCTTCTTTGTCACTGCATCTCTTTGATGTTGATTTTACACCTTTGTGTGGCAAACTTTTCCCTTTCAAGTGTTCAACTTTAACGTTTTCTGTCCCTGGATCACCGGTTTACGCCAGTTTCCGTTCCGTCTTGTCGTTTCTCATGGCTTTTTTTGCCACTCCGTACCTCAGTGTCGCTGTTTTACATTCCCCGGTCTTATTTTCATCACTCGTTTGCGTCTCTTTGAGGCGAAATTCTCCCCTCAGCATCACTTTGGAGCCTCTTTGCCCTGAAACACCTGTCGCTGCGGTGCTTGATTGTTAATCCTACCCCCCCCACCACCACCACCACCACCACGATTGCGGGGGTTTGTTTTACTAGCCTTATCGTTTTTCATTATCTCCATTATTTTTCAAACCTGACACAAAGAGAGCTGATAAGAGCAAGTAAAGGCAGCTGGTGATGTTGTGTTGTGTGGAGATGGAAAGAAATATGCTGGGGAAAAATATCACTCCCTCTATATATAAAAAAAAAAAAGGCAGTTGAAAGAAGGAAGAGATTAAAGAAAGACGTTCTGTGAGAGGATGAGATTAAAGCAAGCGATTGCTGCTAAAAAAAAAAAGAGAAATAGTGCAAGAAGAGAGAAAGCGTACAGAAACTGTGCTGTGTCGCAAGCGTTTTGCTCGTATTTGTCCTTGGCGGCGGCCCAGACCTATATTCACGCACAAACACACACATACAGCACATGCAAACAGAATAAGAAACATGCTGTTACCAGCGGAGACAGGGCAGGACACTGTGTTCCCGTTTTGCAGCGAAGCAAACTGAGGGATTTAGTGTGTGCACTATATAAAGACTTTAAAGACGCACACAGTGGGACGCGGGATCTTTAACTTGTTGTAGTAACACATTACCCTGCTTGTACACGCCAATCAAAGGAACAGATTTTTTTTATTTTTTTTTATTTTTTTTTTAAAGAACCCTTTGTTTTGCTTGTTGGATATTTAAATTTAGGACGAGCGTATGAGCTCAACCAGCAGCCTGAACGCTCGGCGTCAAACTAGGACAAAGTTCAAACACACTGCAACCAGAGATTCGTGGTTTTTTTTTGGGGGGGTGGTTTTTTTTTTTCGTCAAGTGATTCCTGCATCAGGTGTCGCGAGCTGCTAGCGTCAGACCTTCCTGGACAGTAAATAAACTGGGAGCGTCTGTTTTTTTGGTGTTTCCGTTCCGTCCCCCCCCCCCCCCGATTCACCGCTCCCGCGTGAGGAGGTTGAACATTAACGTTTGTCTTTGTGCGTACGTTAGACGCCCCGTGTTTGCGCGTTCGCCGAAAAAAAACCTTGCAAGGTCACGCCGGGGTCGAAACGCAGACGGCGTCCATGGTCGCCTCGCCGTGACCCATTAAGCGACGATTAATAATTTGCCCTGACGTTAATTAGGCCCGGGGCGCGAGCGGCGACGTAGCATGAAACATGATCCCTTTGCCTTTTGACTACATTCCACCTCGGGGTGCTCTCACACCCATCTTACCCCTTATATTATATCATATATTTCATCTGGCATATTGCATGTACATATACATATATTTATACATGTGCAAGTACACTATTACCATTGGTATTATTTTTATTATTATTATTATTATTATTATTATTATTACTATTATTACTGATATATATATATATATATATAGTTATTTTATTGCTACCATATTGTTATTGTTATATTATTGCTACCATTATTAGTAGTACTATACACGAGTATTATACACTATTACACATTGTTATTATCTGTATTATTGTTATTATTATTATATAACGCCTACTTCTAATGGCTCTGCCACTGCACCTTACTATTTATTTATCTTGCTTTTTTCTCCTGCTTATTTCTAAGTGCCCATGTTCCGTTCTGTGTTTTACTTTATGTCCTATACCCAGATATTTTTATTTTTTACGTTTATTTCTATTTTATTGTATTTTATAATATCCGTATGTACGAGATTGCTGCAACAAAACAATTTCTCTTCGGGGATGAATAAAGTAATTATGTATCTATCTACCTATCTATATATATATATACTTTCCTCGCCCCCCCTTACACGCACTTTAAATTCTGAAGTAGACTTTTTTCGGTATTTTGTGGCTTCGGCTTAAAGAGTTAGTTAATCAGTCAAAAAGCCCTGAATCGAAATGCTGTTTCTCGGGCCAAAGTCCACGACATTCTTTTTTTTTTGTCAAACCTAAGGGTGAATCTGACATTTAAGCAGACTGAAATTTAAATAGTGACGTGCAGACAGAGAAACGGGAGGTAATGTCAGAAAGCCCCGAGCTTTTTTTTTTTCTTCCACGCTGTGAGAATTTTAAAATCGCTACGCCTCTAAAAACAATTAGAAAGTTTTCGGGGGTCGTTTTCAGACCTGCTTCGGAAGCAACAGGCTTCGCTCATTTGTCACACTTTGCCTGGACGAAGCAAAGCCCAGAAACCGCGAAGTATAATTACCGTCGGCTAACCGAAGTGGGCCGCCGCGTGTCCCGGCAGGACCAAGATGGATGGATAGTTTGTGTTTACGGGGACGTTTCACCGCGGACTCTCGCCTCCTCGGGAATGTCACAGTTTACATTCGCTCCTCTCGTCAACGACATAAACGGCCAAGGACTTTCATGTGGCGGTTGATTTGTGGAAACGAGGCCGAGATAGATGTTGACCGGAGCTCCTTCGCGCTCGTGTTCGGCTGCATATTTGGTCATTTAAGGGGTTGGAAACGCGCGGCGGCGACACACGAGGCAAGGCAGCGCTTCCAGCGCAGGTTGGCGACCGGCAGGTTGGATTTTAAAGTTTAAGAAAAAAAAAGAAGAAGAAAGAAACGGTCAGAATTTTAATTTCCTGGGGTATAGCATTGTTAATTGTTAACGGAACCACTTTAAACATGTTTGGTTCAACTGTCCCTCCGTTCCTCCATCCATCCGTCATCCATCCATCATGAAGGCGTCCCCAACTGTCATTGGGCGAATCCTTCACACACCTTCTTGGCGATTTTGAGTCACCAAGTTACATGAACCGACGGGTGATTAGACCAAAACTAAGATTTCTTTTGTTTCCATATTTAAAACAACAGAAAAAAAACTGTGCGATTAATGTTTAATTGACATAAAGTTTAAGCTGGCTGCCGTCTCCATGTAGACGGACATCGTTTTTAGAATGTCGTCGTGTAAACGTGTAACTTTTCCGAAACAAAAACGACGTGTTTTCAAAGTAATTCCTGCTTTTATATAAAACAAAACATCTTCATGTCAAGGGTTGAAATTGAGCACATCTGGGCCAAGTGGCGTCGACGATCCATCACACTCCCGCGCGCTCGAAATAAAAAGAAACAATCCCAAACAAGTCGAGTTATCAAGTGTGGGATGCATCTGGAAGACGCTCCTCTCTGTAAATCTGACCGGACGGAAACACGGCAGGCAAGCGAGAACCTGACAATCGCAGCGGTGTTATGAACGACACAGATCGGGAGAAATCTGCGTTCAACCAGCCGCCTAATAAGTCGGCGGTCTGATGTCGGCGCTCCGCAGCTCGACATCATCAAAGTGTCTCGACTCGCTCGAACCCAACAGGCTGCCAACTGATGAGAGTGAAGTCTCGGGAGGAAAACATTCCTAAATATTATCTCTCTGCGCTTTAATGGTGTGATTTCTCTCTGTCAAAACACAGCACGAGCATCCCCCAATCATCATCATCATCATCATCCTCCTCCACCTTTGTTTTTCTCTTCTCTCCTCTTTATTTTTGAAGAGCAGAGGGACATTGATCTTTTTTGGCCCGACACAGAGAGTAGGCCATGTTTAATTAATTCTCACTTTCTCCAGGCATCAACATGCATTCACTCGTTATTCGTTTGATGCATTTTAAAGCACGCAATTAAAGGTGAACCCTGTTTGAGGGGGGAAGAAATGCCAGCTTTTGCAGGTCCAATTAAAATGTTTGAGGCTGCTCTGAATCAAGGTGCATGTGGCAGAGCCATGTGTGTGTGTGTGCATGCAGATCTTGCAGTTGTAGTAGAAAATAGAAACCAACACCGTAAACGCCAACTCATTCTATATGGACAGACATCATCAGCATAGAGTTCGATCATTATCGTCAATCGATTTCATGCATTATTTCCTTGCAACGTATTCCTGGATGTAACCGCGTGCTTGATAAATATGAAGTCTGTGTATTTTCTTTGAATTTGCGCCACCTCGATGTAGTTCAGCTCGGGGCCAGACGCCCCATCCGGTTATCTTCTATAAGCACTTATCCAGTTTAAGTCACTGGAGGTTATCCGAGTCCACGCGTCCTTTCTTCTTCTTCTTCTTTTGGGTTTAACGGCAGTTTGCATCCATAAAGCTGCATGACCTTTCTATCTATCTACACTGTTTCCCCCTGCTCTCGTCATCCCTGATGATTGTTTCCCGCTCTCTCTTATCTCTGTCCCTGATTACTGTTTCCATTCTTCTTCTTTTTCTTCACTTGGGTTCAACGCCCGTGAAGTCGCCCCATCGCCATCTGCTGGTTCTATCTATCTACACTGTTTCCCCCCGCTCTCGTCATCCCTGATGATTGTTTCCCGCTCTCTCTTATCTCCGTCCCTGATTACTGTTTCCCTTCTTCTTCTTCTTTTTCTTCACTTGGGTTCAACGCCCGTGAAGTCGCCCCATCGCCATCTGCTGGTTCTATCTATCTACACTGTTTCCCCCCGCTCTCGTCATCCCTGATGATTGTGTCCCTCTCTCTCTCTTATATTTGTCCCTGATGATTGTTTCTCTCTCTTATCTTCGTCCCTGATGATTGTTTCCCCCTCTCTCTCTTATCTCCATCCCTGATGATTGTTTCCCTCTCTCTTATCTTCGTCCCTGATGACTGTTTCCCTTCTTCTTCTTCTTTTTCTTCACTTGGGTTCAACGGCAGTTGACGCCCGTGAAGTCGCCCCATCGCCATCTGCTGGTCCCAGCTAGTCCATACCATTCCTACCACTCAAGAAAACAACGAAAGAAAGAAAGAAATATTTCTGGATATGTCACTGTAGACCAGAAGGTTTCATTAAAATTGGCTTCATGCTGGGATTTGTGTAAATTCCTGTAACAATTGCAAGGTTTTGCGAAAATATCGACGTCTTCATCGTGTATACTCGCCGCCTCAGAAAAGAAGAAATTTATATTTCAACTTTAAAGGTCATTATGGCACTATTTCACCAGTCCGGCCTGCTGGAAATGGACTGAATGAATTAAAAACGTTTGACACTCTTCATGTCGGAGGATCTGAGGGGGGTCAGACTGTCACTGCTATGAATTACTTGGCTGCCAAACAAGATTGCAATAAATTCCATTTATTTAATTTGGGTACATAACTCAGGATATAACAGAATTGAGGTCTCTGGAAATATTTTTTTTTCCCAGATTGGCCTGTGGTAATACACACATAACAACACAGATCTATACTGAGCGTGAGCAGTATCCTGTAGTTTCGCGAATTAACCTCCAGAAGCGTTGATGATGCGCCGGCGTTTGGAAACTGGGCGGCGTCCAGACGGACGGCGGTCTGATGCTCTTCGCCGACCACAGCGGGTGAAACGATGTCCCGGGGGGGGGTACTTCCCGAACTTCCCTCACAAGTCATTCCTTCTCATTTCTGTCCGATATTCTACTTTCCTGCAATAAATAAAAAGCAAAACCGACATATTAGGTTGTGTCCGCGCCTCCATTGGAAGATCGGCCAAAAAGCATGTTCTGCAGAAGCCATTCATCCCGATTTTAAAGTCCAGACTGACGTCCTCACGTCACTTTTTATTGTTATTAATGACCACGGGCCGCCGGAGGTTCATTTCCCAACCGAATTGCTCGTTGGACCAGCAGAGGAATTTATCCATGTATGTACATTTGTGGCGGAAAGCGTCAGAATCCAAGCAAAAGATCTGCGTTTTGACACGCCTTACGTCTTCCTGTTATTCGTCTCCCGCCTCTGATAGAGCGGGTTTACTTTGTCCTCGTTCCAGCGGTGACCTAAATCACCCCACCTTTCATCAACTTTACCTTTTTGCACTCGCGCTAAAACAGCGTGTATATATTTGTCCATTCTCACTTTATCTTATTTACTCTTTTTTTTTTTTTCCCTTCTCTTTCCTCGCCTTATCGTCGCTCCTTCACTCTGTCTTTCTTCAGCTCAAGTGCGCTCTTTGTTGGCCCCAGACCACTCGACAGACGCTATTTTCATGACCTGACCTTGGATATAGGGGATATTAATGTAAGCATAACATCCTGGGTTGGACTGAGGGCGAGAACGTACAAGGACACGGTAGTTGAGATGAAAGAAGGGAACCGTAAAGCTCCTGGATATGCAGAGATAAGTTTTGGTACCATGATTTATTGCACTGTTATTGTGTTTTTTCTTGGGGGGGGGGGTTCTTTTCCTCAAAGTACCTCGAAGCGCCGCTCTGTGTTTAACAATTTCCTTGTCATCCCCGCGAATAAGAAAAACAAACAGCCCTGAAATTGCAAAATAGCTGAAGGTGTTTTGAGCTGGAATTTTCGCTCCGGGGGGAGGTGGAGAAAATTTCACAAGTTCTTTTTTTTTTTAATGTGTGTTTGTAAAGTGGGTTGCCCTTTGTTCTCGCTCACACGGGTCGGGTCGGTGGTGCAGGTTCTCAAGCAGCTGATGACTGGAAGCCGTTTCCTTCCCTTTTGGGTTCAAATCTATAGAAAGTTTCCCAAGTAAGTGTTTTGTTTTTGTCTTTTTGGGTGACGAGGTTGCTGGAACAAAACTTTGATGGTGTGCTTCCAGTGTAAAACGCCAAAAACGAAATATTTAATATAGTTAATTACAATCTGAAGACATAATGAGCGATGCCACAAAATCAAATGATAATCTGAGTTTAATCTGAGCGCTAAATTTAACATTTCTCTCAGTGCTTTTTTTTTTTTTTTTTTACGGCTCTCGGGATTATGAACCAACTTCATGGGATCCACCATCAGTGAGAATTTCACAATAGCGTACATCACAATTCAGATAATTTATGATAATCTCAATCCTGACCTGAGCTCGTTGGGGTTGCTGCAGATTGTTGGAGGACTGGTCTTTGACACTCTACAGCTGAAAGATATATATATTTTGTTTAAATCAATATATTCATATTCGTGAAGGAATTCGTTGAAGGAAAACTGCTGCTTTTCTTCAGATTTTCATATTATTATCTGTAATCTCACAATGTATTTTCCATTTCTTCCTCATCTCAATTGGACTTCCTCGTCAAATCTGACTTAAATAATGTGAGGCGACGAGAATCTACAGATCAAGTGCTTCGGACAGTCTCACACAGAAGACATGTCCAAACTCTCCTCCTTCAGTGGTGCAAAACCTTCGATTTTCCTTCAGCCGGGCTATTTTTGGACGTGAAGGCGATAATGGAGAGGAAGCGACGAGGCCTCGGATCATAAAGGATGTTTGTCATGCTTTTTAATAGCTGCATATTTCTCAGTAAAGAGACGATGGGGGCGGGGGGGGGGGGTCACTGGCTGGCTCACTGGCTGCTATTTAGACAAAATTTCACTTCACTGACCACACAATGGCTCCCCTTCTCCTCCTCTGGCCTGGTTGTCCCAGCGTGATAAACAAGCAGTTGTTTGTGCGACAAACACAAACTGAGGCTAGTGCCACTTGTAGCAACAGTTGATGTGATAGAGAGACGGGCTTTGATAAAGCACACTCCATTAGTGGTGGGCCTCCAGGGTTGATGTCATTACTGACCTATTCAGCATTTCAGCATCTCACCGCCGCCTCAGAGAAGAGTGCTGGTAAACAACTCCGACTCCCCATCCTTTCATATTCTTATATATATATATATATATATATATGAATGTACGCTGGGACTCCTGAGTTTATTTTTTTCAGGACAAACTAATTGAATTGCAGTAATTAAGAAGCTGCTCAGGCGGCTGTTTGTTCAACTCTCCTCTAAGTCGGCAATCAGCCGCCATGATAGTCGCAGCATTCATCAAAACACCGGAGCTCTTTATCTCATTAATGAAAACGCGGTCGACTGTCTAATATATAAGACATTCAAATGTGAATATTTTTCAATAAAAACTCCTGCATGTAAAATGTCAAAATTAAAGAATAATCTTCTGTTACTGATGTATTGGTTTAGGTTTTGGCTTTAGCTCTTATTTCTGGTGTGTAATGAGTCACTTAAGCTCCTTTTTTACTCATTGATCAGGTACTTATGAGAAGATCAACTCTGATCATCGCAAGACCAGAAAATCCTATAAAACTCCACAATTATAGCTGCAAATATAAAGAGAGCTAATTTTATGTGTCTTCTTATAAACAGAGTGTAAAGATTTTATACAATTTTTTCCCCCTGCAAAAAAGTCAGTAATTAATTTATTTTAATACAAAACCTGGTTTTGAGTGCACTTGAAAATAACTTTCATCTTCTAATTGAACTTTTAAACCAGTAATGTATCTATTATTTATATCCAAATATCTGTTTTTAAATATTTTTTCATGCCTTAATGTATAAAAAGTTGTTTAAAAAAAAACAATGGGCTAGAATTTAGTTTAATGTGTTGAAGCAAAGTGTTCAAAAGTGTAAATCATCACATATTTTTAGTCTCTGTCTGAACATTGTGTCAGTTGTTGGACTTAATAGAGCTTTAAAATATAATCTGTCTAAATAGCTGAACTTAATCCATAATCTGACCTATATGTGTCGGGCTTTGATTCATATATTCTCCGTACGTCCTTATTTAGAAACGTTAATGTGACAAGATGGAAGAGTGAGAGGAATTATTCAGTGATGAAAAGCTAATTAGCCTGCGAATGACGGTTGTTTTGAAAGCGGCGTACAGTATAATCTCTCCATTAGCAATAGAAAAAGCTATAATATCGGTCCCGTCTGAGGGCATTCTCATGCCCTGTATCCCACTGTTCCAGATTAGAAAGGCATTGAAGCAGGGATTAGCGGAGGAAAGAATAAAGCCTTCCTTGGACAAGGGGGGGGGGGGGGGGGACTAATGGATTAAGACCCTCTGAGACACACAAACACATCCTTCCTCACATTCAGCTGCTCATCTGAAGAAAAAAAAATGCTTAAACGGGGTCGGGCGGCGGTTTTCCAGGAACTGGCGGACGGTAGTCGGAACAGCTGAAGGTGACGGGAGCGTGTGACCCGGAGGAATGAGGAAAAGAGCTTCCGTAACGTTAGACGCCCTCGCGGGATGAGTTCAAGCCGATCGACACGCTTCTGGGCGACATTCCTGTAGCCCTGCTACTTTTAGCGCCGGCGACGCGCTAGCTACCGATTACTTTGAGCTAATTAGTTACAGTTACGGAAGTTCTGTCGTGGGGGGGTGGGGTTGTTAATCCATGAAAACAGATTTTACAGTTTCCTTTTCAATTAAACTCCAGCTTCCTTTAGAAATGCTTTCATTCCTCTGGAAATGACTCGGGAAATATCTCACACCGTCAGTAGCATTAGCATTAGCCTCCCTAGATTAAAAAATACAGACTATAGAGCAGGGATGTCAAACTGTTTTCAGTTCAGGGGCCACATCCAAACCAATCTGACCTCTGGGGGGCCGAACAAGTCAAACGTAACATGTTAAACTGCAGATATGGACAAATGCAATGATCCTTTTGTAACGGCAAGAATTTGCCAGTCAATTCTGAAATGTACATATTAAAGGAAATCAGATATTATTATATTTGCAACAAAAAAACACCTCAGTCACCTGTATCTGGATATCGTATTCTGGATTAAAACAATTTGTCATCATCTGGAACATTTTATTTGAGTTTACGTGTCTGAAGTATCATTTCACATAAGTTGGACTCATTGTTTTATTGTGAAAGGCGTTGTGTTATGTGAACTCCACAGATGCATTAATGTCGGGAGTCAAATTCTGACCAAGGGTGGTTTTGAATGTCGTTTTGGACAATCTAGTGTTTTTAGGTCAGCCTCTGTCAGTTTTCATATTTATACTTTAAAAAAAAAAAAAAATCACATGGCGGGCCGGATTAGATCCTCTGGCGGGCCGCATGTTTGACACCCTTGCTATAGAGCATCTTCCTCCCTCTATCACCCAGATTGTAGACCATCGTCCTCCTACAGACTGGTGGAACTTGTTGTGTTGAGCTGTCAGGCACATGAACGATGCTTTGTGGGACGAGGGAACTGGAGGGAACAACGGCCCTCAGTGTTTGCGTTCATAGTGTGAGACAACCGTGAGGACGGGATGAGGTAAAGAGGCGTGTTGGAAGCCCGGCCGGCGGCCCAGCTGGTGTTTTGAGTGGCCGACCGGTTCGGTTGGCGAATTGTGACACACTTTGGGCGGAAGACGGGTTTCGAAGTCAAGTTTCCCAGGAGTTTCCGCTGTGGCACTTGACAAATGAACGAGACGTTAAGACCGTGTCCTCCTCTCTCCCTCTCTCTTGTTTCCAGACTGGATCTCACGACTCCCCCCGCGTCCCTGAGACCGACGTCCACCTCCAGCCCTGGCATCGGGGCTCAACCAAAATTACCTCTGTGGAGCCTCGGGACATCTTCCGCACCTTGCAGCTACAACGAACCGACCTCACCGGGGGGTCGATTCCTTTTCGAGGACCCCTCCCCCCCCACCCGGCCTCCCGCCTCCCCCATCCCCGGACCCCCGGGGACGGGACCCTGTCATGTTTCACTGACTGACACCCTTCCAACCGGCGAATGACAAGCGTGCATCCGAGGGTGGGGCTTGCCTCAGTCTCTCATGATTGGCCGCTGGATGGAATTAAGGTGAATGGAACACATGCCCAAGGAGCAGGACTCTAGCCCATCAGAGGGAGAAAAGAAACAGTGAGTTTAACCTTTTAATTCTTACAACACCGGCGTCTCCCTGCTGGGTGGACAAGCCCCAACACTTCCACACCTCCACCCAACGGTTTTCTGTTGACGTGCTACTCCTGTTAGCCTCTTTTCCGAATCTGCGTCCGTCGTCTTCTGCATCGGTATGATCGGCAATCGGCGATTCATGCCTCGCGATTAAAGTCTCGGGCTTCGAAAACATCATAATATTAAAGAACTAACGTTTACGGAAGGTGTTCATTGAGAAAAGATCGGGAAACTGTCGATCATTGCAGGTTATTTGATGAGAGCAAATCCATACGTCTTTTGTTGCAGGAAGGTTGAAAGCTGAAGTTCACCTCCGGCAAGAGAAATTGTTTTGTCTCTGGCTTAAATGAGTGAAAGTTGTGGGCGGAGTTTATTCCTCGGCAGACTTCGGCCAGGACCGGCCAACTCCGATTGGATCAGATCCATCAAATAACTCCGAGCTGGTTTAATCAGACTCTCCGGGAGCGGGAATCGGCGCCGAAGCCCTCTGCGCTCCATCTTATCGACTCTTTTCCTCGCATGAAGTCAAGAGTTTCACATCAGTCAACGACGGAGTGGCTTTTCAAAAATAGTGATTAGTCACAGTGAGAACTCCCGGGTCTTTAATCTTCCCCTCCCCTCATGTAACACCACCCCCACCCAACCCCCTGAAACGAAGCAGGCCCGGCGCCTCCGTCGCTGCCGACGCTGTCACGCATGTTCCAGGTTTTCTGAGGACATCTAAAAAGGAAGTCTGGACTTTTCAGCCTCATTTTATCGTCTCAATCTTTCTCATGTCTGTTTTCACGTGTCTGGACCGTTTTGTTCCAGACAAGCTAAACAGCGTTTTCATCTGTCGGGCCGCTCCGGTCCCATCGGCCGAATTGTTTTCAGAGAAGTCGGGGGGCGCGGGTTGGCCGGGGGGGGGGGGGGGGGGGGGGTGTAGCGGGAGCGATGGCGTTCGCTAGGTCCTGGAGACGCAGATCCAGGCGGGTCGGCTGAAACGCAAACAAACACGGCGCTCCTTAAGCCCCTTCTCATTAATGAAAACATAACATTAGTGCAATGGAGCCGTTCTCATAGTGCTGCAGGTTCGGGGGGGTTATCAGTCCATATCTGTCTGCTTTAGCTTTGACAGGGAACTTCCTCCTTTTTTTTTAGCTTAAACAATCGGCAGCGAGCTAAATCCGCCTGGGAAGATGACAGACTGTCACTACATATGCAGTCGTGAGAAAATACACATCATAAAGTAAATGGCAGCTGGTAGTACTGCTTTTTTTAACTGGGAAAACAGTGGTAGAGCTGCTGGCTCTCTTCTATCCTGGACACTTAGCGTTAGCTGTAGCATCAGCTGTAGCTGTTCTACAAACTCCTGTTGCTTGACCGGTTTTCTCGGTGAATCGTCAAATTGCTGTAACGCATCGCCGTAACAACTTTGTTGTCGTTTACACGATAACGGCAGTCGAAGCTGGAATTGGCTGGAACTCATGTGGTTTCTCTGCAACTGTTATTGTTTGTCTTAATATCCGCGAGGCAGTCCGGCAGTCTCGTTTACAGCCTCAGATGAAAACGCGAAAACGATCACTTGAAAGCTTGCCGAGTAAACGGAGTCTCAGTTATTGTTGTATCACTGGACTCGTGGAGTTTTACCGTCATTCCCGCCGTTAAAAACGTTCATCCCGATTTAACTCCTGACACCATGAACGCCATGCGGCGGTATGTAGCGTTGGCATTAGCCTCCAACAGTAACTGTGATTAGCATTAGCAGCCTACCTGCTCCTCGTGAAAGCTTTATATTTCTGCCCCCTTTTCTTTTGTTTCAAGATTTTATATTAATTACAAATAGTTACATTGAACAATCAATAATGTGGAGCTTGTTCACCTGCGCATCGTCTCCCCGACGAAGCTAAATGTGTTCAATAATCAAAAGAATCTGAGGTTACTGTTTTTATTAGTGCGTGTGGGGCGTCCGGCCGGCCTACCGACCGACTGACATCACATTCCCCTCCGCTGTGTGAAGCCCGGACAGATTCCTCGGCTAACGCCGACACCTGTCAGGAGATTAGCAGTCGGCGTGGTCGCGGAGGTGGCGTCCCCTTCACCCGATAGGTCGTCGTGTGAGATTCCCGACACGTGTACGTCACCTCGGGCTAATTAAACGCACACGCGATTGAGCCGAGGTGAGCGGCTGGAGCTCAGGGTGGCGTTCGGCATGACGGCGGCGTTCATCGTTCGCCCCTCTCTCCCTCTCTCCTGCATTTTGTCATCCTGTTGTTTTAAACCGGCCGGCCCTTTGAAGTGACGCTATGGTTACAGGCACAGAATAGAACACACTGTTCCTATAGGCTGACGTCTCCTGATCAGCTCACGGCACCTCGGTTTAGATTAAATTGTGAAGGATTACGTGTCTGACCGGAAAGCGTGAAGCCCCTTTGATGCGACATTAAGATCAAAGCGCCGGTGAAAACAAGAGCGACGAAGCAGCGTTTGTTCGTGTTAGCGTGACGTGGTTGGAGTCCGAGCAAACTGGAGCGGATTCGAATGTCCCTTCGTCATTTATTCGGCCTGGACAGATTCAAGTCGATTCAAGGAAGCGTTAGTCTGCAGTCAGACGTTCTCCTTTTACGCGGCTGGAGTCACTGAAATCACTCCGAACGAGCGTCGTGACCTTTCACCTCCAGTAGACGTCGCGCCGGAGGAGTCGGTAATGAATGGGATTCAGATATCCCGACTCGATCTGGACCGGTCGGCTCATAAAGAAATCATCACGTTTATCAAGTTTAGGCTAATCAGGCAGAAAATTCCCTTCACATTTGATTTACAGCGCCGCTGCTGAAGGATTGATGAATTAACTGTCACCAAATGAAGTTTAATAGTGTTGAAGTGGTTCGACTTTGGTTCACTTTACGGCTCGTCCTCGTGGAGCCGCTGGACTCACTTTTTATTAGAAGGTCAGTGTTTTTGGGGCGTATTATTTATTTATAGTAACTTTGAACACTTTTATTACTTTGCTGTAAAATCAAACAACACAAAAAAAAAAGGCTGGTATTGCCCATTTGTCCCTTCTCCTAAATGCTCCTAAACTTCAAACAGGGTAATAAGGACTGCCTTTTTTTTCTTTCTTTTTTTTTTTTTTTTAAATCCAGAGTCGCTGTTTTATAGCATTTCACTACATATGTTCTCAATATTTAAGCAGCTTTGATCCACTAACCGTTTTTAACACATCCTTCCTTCCCACTTAAAGACACCTTCATCAAAGTTCATCTCACCATTAGCTCGAATGTGAGGTGGGAAGTGTGTGTGTAAGTGTGTGTGTGTGTGTGTGTGTGTGTGTGTGGGTGTATCACTCGGCGAGTCAGTCAGTGTGCACCTGCTCTAATCAAACTAATTGAGTGAAACGCTGCCAGTCACTCCTCAGTCATCTATTGTTCCCGGCTGCGTATCGGAGAAGCTCACAGCTGGAATCTGAGCTCCACCTTCCAGCCGCAGCCACATTTTTTTAACCTGAAAAGAGTTTCTGGAGGAGAAAAAAAACAAAAAAAAAACTGTTTTTGTTGTGCGGATCAAAAGGACGGACGTTGGCGTCACTTGTCTCGCAAATAATCCGTACACTGGAGCCCCTTGTGTTTAGATTTCATATCGTGACTGTAAAATGCTGCATGAAAAATTGACCCATCATGTTTATTCTGAATCGACTTATTCCCGACAATAATTGCAGCGTTCAAGATTCTTCTTTTACAACTTTTTTTTTCCAAGACACGCTTGGACAGGATGGAGTTTGTCAGCATGTTGCAAAAGCTCTCTGCTAGTTTATTGGATTAGATTCACATATTTTTTTGATAAAATCCTTAGAAAAATGTTTAATCAATTAAAAGGGGGTGTGTCCTAAGAAGGTTGGGCGGCGGAGGGGGCGTGTCTTAAGGCGGTCGGGGGATCAGAGGATGTTCTTTGTGGCGGGTCGTAAGAGCAATCATTTTTAAAACTGTTAAAACTGTCCTCGTTTTTTTTCTCGTTTTAATTTCTGCCTCGTCTGCCGTGTTGTGCGTCTCCGTGGTGGGGGCGGGGCTTCAAGACTCTGCATTTCTATTGGCTGCGGAATCGGGAGACGCCCACTTTAGTATGAATCACTTAATTAACCTGCCCTTTTCAAATATTACCCGCAAATAAAGATGGAGATTAAACGAGCCCAAAAGGGGGGGAAATGCAATGAAATCCCAGTTGAAGAGAGACTCTGCATTGCATTTGTTTTGCACATTGACTTAAAGCGTCTCGGAAAGCGCCCGCGTTTCAGCAGCTTCCCGCTCGACGGTGGAGTGCTGAGCCGTTTGACCTTCAAACGCCCGATTAAAGTCCGATACGGTTTGGATAAATTTAGGATTTATAGCGGAGATGTATTTTAAACTGAATGTGGCCGCGTGCGGAGTAAAAGCAGCCTGGGAGCAGGACGCTGTGTATACTGGAGCGTTGAGCAGCAGCGTTTTATTGGTTATGTGTGCTTCACCATACACTTGTGTATTTGGACAGAGGGAGTTGGCATGCTGTGTCCCCCCCCCCCCCCCCTTCTCCCTCGGCCTGTAATTTAGACAGTGGCAGGACACACGAGGGAACAAAGTGTCCCATTAGCGCTGGACGTATAGGACGGGACAGACCCGGCTGGAGGCTCAGGGCATGTGGGCACAACAATAGGCGACTGTCGCTCTCTAAACATCGGACAAGGCCTCATTCAGGCGCCGGTATGGATATAATTCCAGTGCGTCGGCATTGTCCTCTCCGTCTGAGAGGCGAGCGCTTCAAAGCAGGTGCTTCTCGGCTTCCTGCGTTTCAATTAAGGAGGTTTCACCTCGACTGTGAAGGGGAAACGTCCCACTTTCCTCCTCCTGCGCCCAGAACAAAAATAAAAATTGGCGTTAAAAGAACCCTTTAAAAGAGCTTTGAAAAAAATCCTCAAGAAATGCTTTTCTGCTGGTGTCCAGGTAGAAAACGTGTGAACCGTCTGAGCGTTTCTGCATCTTTAACTCCTATTAGAAACCTATTTCAACTTTCTCGTCATGTTAATCCAGATTAATCTCGCTGTTGTTCAAGAGGCTGTTTGTGTGGTAATTGCGCTGCATCGCTGCACGTTTAGGAACGTTCACACAAACGGTTCTAATTGTCGCTCCACGTGACGTTTGTACACGTTGTGTCAGGCGGAGGCGTGTCCAGACGCTTTCAATCACACTGATCCAGAAACACTTATTAAATACTCTGTTGGTATTCAAGCTCATCTTGAGATTACCAGATTAATCCTTTACTAATGACCAATGTCATGAGTCACTGAGTGGTTACACCTCGTTTGAAGCTTTTTAAACGAAATCGAAACGGAAAGTCCTTCTGGCTTTGGGCCATTTTCTTTCTTTTTTTTATTTCTTTATCTTTTAATGCAACCCGACCGTCGAGTGACTCTGAATAGTTGTCGTTGGAGTTAAAACAAGAAACTAAGCAGACTCGGAGAACGTGAAGTGGAGGAAGTACAGAAAAAAAACAACAACAAAAAAACCGCTGACCCGTTCTTGTTATTTACCTCAATCGTAAGAATGAACAGCCCGAGCGAAGTTCTGTAAACACCGTCAATAATGCGACGAGACGTGCAGCGTTGGGCGCTATAGGTTTTGAGCGCCGCCGCGGAGACGTGTAAGGACATGTGTCGATATCCCCCCGCAGCGCTTCTCGCTACCCCCCCCCCCCCCGTTTTTTTTTTTTTTGTGAGCCGGGGATGAAACCCGCGCCGTCTGAAAATAGCTCCAGCCGCGCAGCAGCAGACGCTGACCTGACAGACCAGCCATACCTGTTAGGAGAAAGCTTCCCCCGGCAGCCACTGTCAAAGTCACGAGGAGGCGCTGGCTCGCCTCCAGGCCGGCGGTAGGCTGGGTCGCACCAGCGGCGAGAAACAGTCCCACAGACGGCGGGAGGGAGGGAGAGGAGGGAGAGGAGGGAGGGAGGGAGGAGGCAGAGTGTATTTGAGTGGGTCAGCAGGCTAAACATAGCACAAGTGCCGGAGACATCGGAGTGTATCGAGGGGAGCGGAGATAGAGTCCTTGCATGAGGGCTGTGCACTGGCTTCGCCCGCAGCTTCAGCTACAACCGCTCGTCCAACATGCATATTTTACAGTCGCACTGCGTCATCAGGTCAGTTTTTCCCCCTCTTGTCGTTCATTGATGTTGTCGGAGGCACGTGTCCGGTGTGGGGGTCGGGGGGGGGGGGGGGGGGGGGGTCAACTTAAGTCACGACGTCCAGGGTTAGGGTTAGTGGGGTTAGAGTCCAGTTTGTTGCTGCTAAGCTCAGCTTTTTCTGTGTTTGTGTGTGTGCATGTGTGTTTCCTTGTGTGTGTGTGTGTGTGCATGTGTGTTTCCGTGTGTGTGTGTGTGTGTGTGTGTGTGTGTGTGTGTGTGTGTGTGTGTGTGTGTGTGTGTGTGTGTGTGTGTGTGTGTGTGTGTGTTCCCCAGTGAGAGTACAGTATGTGCATGTTTGTGTGGGACAGGCTCGGGTTGCCGAGAGAGGCACACGGAGCGGGACCTCGCATATTCAGAGATGTGTTGCAATCCGTATAGGAGCACCCTGTGGTATGCACAACGCCGTCGTGCCCCGACCTGCGGGAACCGCCGATCCATCGAATGACATCCAGCGTGGAACTTTCCACTCTCATCCTTTACCCTAATTCAGACTTGGGAGACCTCGGAGTGGCTCCCGAGGCTCCATCCGCTGCGCGAGGCTTTCTTTCTTCGCTGCCAGTTGGCTATTTTTGGATCGATCAGCCTCCTAATAGAGCTCATTCACAGAGCGGGAGATTTGTATCGTCGGCCCCCCCCCCCCGTAATGGTGTCGTTACCGCGCGGCGTTGTGACGCCGTCGTCCATCAGACGCAGGTGGAGCGCAGCGGGCCGCGGCGGACCCGTATGAAGAGCGCCGTCCTCCTCCTGTTTACCGAGGGTTTTTTTTTTGTTTGTTTTGCGATGTGCGGCGGCGGGACTGAAGTGTCACCGCGCTTGACAGTCTGATGCGCGTCGCCTCCGGCTGCCGGCGGCGGCGGCGGCGAGGTGGAAGCCGGCTGGCAGGAGGGGAAGATATTTACCCTCTGAATGGCAGTCGCAGGAAATCCCACCTTTATCTTTTTCAGTTCTTCTTCTTCTTTCTCTCGTTGACACTTTGACTGACAGTTTTGCCGACAAAGCAAACAGGGATTTTTTTTTTTTTTTTTGGTATTTCTCGCTGTAAAATCTGCACATCGTGGCTCAACAGGTGAACGTCTCAGAGCGTCGACTTCCTCCGATCGTACAACGGTTTTCAAGTGAAAACGCAAAATTTTCCTTCTGTTTTGGGGTTTTGGGGTTTTGTTTACATGACAACGGTGCGCAAACACAACTTTTTGAAAACGCGTCTTCTTTTTTAAAATGCACACGTTGTCTCAGCAGACAATAACAATGTTTTCCAAAAACAAACAACCCAAATAACATCACATCACACTGCAATTATTCAATTTGAATCTATCCCATTTCTCATCCTGCTCTTTTATTTATCATTCATATGCACCTTATTTTAACTGTTTGACTGTTTGCACTACTTTTTTAAATATATTTAAATAAAAAATTTTTAATGCCTTTTTTTACCGGTTGCTAAGCAACGGCATTTCGTTGCCAGTTCCTCACTGTGTGATGTACTGCAATGACAATAAAGAAAGTCCAAGTCCAACAATGTTTTCTCCGTCGTGTCGTGACTCCCAGTCCATATTTAGAGTCGACTGCCGCCGTAACAACAATCAACAACACAAACAAGTGTGTGTGTGTGTGTGTGTGGTTTCATTACAGAAACACACAACAGCGTCACTTCGCGGTCCCGACAGGAAAACCATATTGTTTCTGCCGTTTCCATGTGATCGGACTGCGTTTTCACTCAAGGCGCCACCGTCACGATAAATGAGGTTTCAACTCAACGGGCTGTTAAAGGTTCAGTCGTTTAAGGTTGTTGTTGATCCGTCTGACGCCTCTGAAAAGGTCAAAGGGAACCGGAACCGAGAACAGGACGGCGTAATTACGCGGGACGTAAAACGTAAAGGCCAGTCGGTATTTAGGCACATGTGAAGCAACTTGTGGACCAAACGGGCAATTATATTGTTTTCTGTGTTTTGGTTGGTGTGAAACTCGATGGAGACGCGGAAAGAAGGATATTTTTATTTGATGTTTTTTATATTTTTATTTATAACACATTGAATAGAAAGAGTTGTTATGATTGAATTCATCAAGCGCCTCCTGACGCAGCAGAAATAATTTGCCGCCACACTACAGCCTCATATATTATCACTCATCTTGAGATAAGATAGAGTTTATCACCCCCACAGTGGACGATCAGGTTTCCGCAGAAAGAAGAACCTGTTGTGCAAAGTTTAAGCTGCACTGACTTGCTGTGTTCAGGTTTAACGCAGAGCAGCTTAATCGACGAGAAGACAAACACTGACTAAGCTGCACGTCATATTTCCGTTGATTCTTGCTTTAGCATAGAAGAAAAATCAACATTAATTACAGGAAAGCTTCAACGCGTCTGACAAAATTATCACATTTTCAGATACAGGACGGAAAAGACAAGTGGATCTATTCTCAGTGAGGTAGAAAGGAGAGTTAATATAAATCGACTGTAACCAGAAGAAAGAAATGTATTCCTGATAGACGAGTTAATAAATATTTCATGTCCAGGAAAAAAAAAACCCAAAACAAAACTGGAGGATTCAGAAGAAACTGCGCTCAGACATAAAAAAAAAAAAAGTAAACAAACAAGGAGAATCTTTCTTTCGTGTTGTGGGTTTAAAAGAAACGAGCTCCACTCATCTGTTTTTCTGCTCTGGCAGGTTTCCAGCTGAAGGTGCATGTCTCAACATCCCAGTGCAAAGCATGATGGGATTACAGCAACACACACACAAACACACACACACGCGATAATCTGATCTCCCCCGCCAAAACCAACCCCCCCCCCCCCCGCCGCCGTTGGTCCCCCATTATTTCATTATAGAACCACACAAACACACAAGAATTTCAATCAAATTAAAGCCGGGAAGCACAAACACCACATTTCGCAGAACGAACGCATCAATAATAATGTTTCCCAGCCCTAGCGATCTCACCGACTCGTGTTTTCGAGACGCCCCCCCCCCCCCCCCGATAATATACGGCGTTGTTGATTCGTTCTCGCTCCCCCGAACCTGAACGCAAACTGGAAAAAAGTATTCACACAAATTGTTTATGGTCGCGGTTCCGCATCGGGGGGGAAAAAAAAAAAAAAAAAAAGCTTCGGCTACTATTACATCCCTGGAAAATATAGGCGGCCTTTCCAGCGATTAGTTGATGGTCTGTTTGCGCAAATGTAATAAACCTGTTGGTGAAAATTAAAAAAAAGGGGGCGGGCGAGAGCTGGGGGACTGAAACGTGGAGTTTTTTTGATTTAATATTCCGTGTCTTCAGGCAACAAACTCGTCAACAAACTCGCTTATCATGGGACACTGAGGTCTTTGTGGGGAAGTTTCCATATGAGAAGGAAATTCATTGTCTTACATTTTACTCGGTATTACACAGTTATTTTTTTTTTTTGCAGCCCAACATTTTATTAATATAAATATTTCATGACAAATTTGCCTGGGAGTGCTCTCTTACCAACACATGACTCCGTCTCTCTCCCAAGAAAATCCTCTGATAAGACAAGAGGACATAACTCAGAAAATAAAGAACGCACTCCATTACGCCCCTTTCATGAGCCGAGTGCAACCCAGAGGCGTGCGCGTTGCATCTTAACGGAGTCGGCCGGGGCTTTATTTATGGTGCTAATGGAGTCCCGCTCCGTCTCCGGGAGGCGGTGTTAAAGGGTGCTGGTGTTGGGAGGAGAGCCGGAGGCCGTCTGGGAGCATGGGGGGGTGGGGGTGGTGGGGGGGGCTGCACTCTCGGGAGTCTAAACACATCCAGGACAGATGAGGAGCACTCACTAGCTCTGTCCCAGACTCTCCTTTCAACTCCCCCCCTTTCATCTTTCCCCTCCAGTTCCCCTCTGGGCTCCACGTGCCTTCATATGTGTCAGGTGTGGGTCAGCTGCAGTGTTGTTGTTTTATGCGTGTGTGTGTGTGGGGGGGGGGGGGTTCCCTCCAGTAAGAACTGTTTATACCACGTTTCAGGTGAAAAAGCATCGTTTTAGGTGTTTGTTTCAGAAAATTGTCTATGTTTTTTGTTTGTTTTGGGGTTTTTTTAAACCTGAAACCGATGTAGTTCTCATGCCAGGCCACAAGTTGGTGCTGTTATTTGCTTTTGCAATGGAATCACACACGTGCAACAGAGAACAATAGGCTATAAACGATGGCGATTGAGAGAACGTATGGACAGACGATGAATTAGAGGCGACTTCAGGAGACTCTCAAGTCGTCTTACAAATTTTACATTTTCACATATTTGTTTTTAATGGATCTTAAAAGCGTGACTTAAGAATAAAAAGAAAAAGTTTTCTTGGGAGCAGATTGAGACGTCGTTCACGCGGCAGTGCTTCAAGTCAAAACGTGTCGTTTTTGTGTTTTCGTTTTGGAAAAGTTTCACGTTCACACGGCAACGCAGCAGAAAAACGATCCGCCATAAACACGAAACTTCCGCAGTGTTTTGGGTGTCAGTTTTTTTGGTTGCTCGGAGTGAAAACGCAACTTTTTGAAACCACTTTGAAACAAACTGCTATTGCATGCACGCGCCGCAGCCGTTGTAACCTGTGATTCGTTTTGAAAACGACTCAATCACGCCTCCGTTTGTAATTACGTCTTGATTGGAGAAGCAGGCGGGAAAACGGGACACAGCGCCACGAGAGACGTCACAAAAAGTTCCGACACGTCAGGTCGCGGTCCTCGTGCGGCGCTGCCAGAACTGTACCGGTGCGTTACAGCATTTCCTTTGATCTATTATTTACGTGCGTTTCCAATGCTGTCAGAGACCTCGTTTACACCTGACGCTTCCACGCCGAAACCTTTGAGGTCTTCACATGCTGCAGGGTTTGTTTTGTTGTTGTTGTTGTTTTTTTGGGGGGGCTGTTATTTTCAGCATGCGTTTTAAAAGTCTGATTGTGATTTCTACAGTGCAGTTTGAGATGAAAGCACATTGGGAGGGTTCAGCTCGTCTCCCTCTGTGAGTCGTATGAACATGGAGGAAAATCAAAGAGCGAGTGGATATAAGGAGAAATGATAAAGATCACAGTTTTACAGTTAATTCCATGAGTTTAAACTCGTCTGATTTGAAATTCATGTATTTCCTGTGTTTTGTCAGCAGAGTCGGATTTTACTCGTCATTTACAGACGCGGCTCTCGAAACACACCGACATCACGAAATGTTTCTCCAGGTCGAATAATAGACGGGACAAAAAAAGAAATAGTACGCGACCAGTAATTCTAATTTATTAAGGGGAACACGGTGAAGTCACGAATACACAGCTTAAACAAAATGTGACGACTAATATCAGTATCTAAGTTTATTTTTGGTGTAAATAATTGCCTTTTCTTTGTCATATTTTAATTCAACTTTATCTCCCAGAAGAGATTAAAAAAAACAAAAACTGTTTGGATTCTGTGTGTTAAAAACAAATGAAATGGACTTCCTGCCCTTGTGAAGCAGAACCTGCTCTTCGTCCCGCTGAGGACATGTGGCACATTATCATCATCATCATCATCATCATCACCATCCGATGTGGAATCCATCACTTTAGTTTTCTGTTCAGTTTTTTTTTAGAAAGAGCGACGTGGAGCACGTCCGCTCGAATGTTTCACTTGACTTTCCTCGCAAACTCACAGCGGGCGTTTCAACGCTCCTTCTTCTTCTTCTGTTACATAAATCGGGACGAGCAGGAAGACTCGGAATTAGGCGACCTTCTGAAGTTGTTGACGGCCGCGGCATGTGTCGATTGCTCTTCCGCCGTGCCGAGATCCAATCACAGCGCGAGTCAGACCTCCTCCAGATCTAATCAGTCGCCGTCCAATCCAGACGGGGGATGTTCTTAACACTCCCGACATGTGTTTTTACTTTGGAAACGACTGCGGCGGGGCGGGGTGCTTTTATTTATTGTCCTTCCCGGGTCCTCTTATCTCACTTTGTCTCCTTTCCTTCCCTCTCAGGTGGCTCAATGGCCCAAAAAGGAAGAGGAAGAACAGCCAATGTTCAGTGAAGAGTATGACTGGTGAGTATTGTGACGGAGCCGGGGGAGTTTTAATTCCATATTTTAGACATTATTGAGGCACTTAGAACCACGCAATGTGGGAAAGTACGTCTTCTATCTGAAAACTACGGTGGCCCTGAAGTGCAAACCACAACAACAAATCACTAAACACAACAAATTGAAAAACACAACTGCAAATTGAAAAACACAACAGCAAATCATTAAACACAACAACAAATTGAAAAACACAACTGCAAATTGAAAAACACAACAGCAAATCATTAAACACAACAACAAATTGAAAAACACAACTGCAAATTGAAAAACACAACAGCAAATCATTAAACACAACAACAAATTGAAAAACACAACTGCAAATTGAAAAACACAACAGCAAATCATTAAACACAACAACAAATTGAAAAACACAACTGCAAATTGAAAAACACAACAGCAAATCATTAAACACAACAACAAATTGAAAAACACAACTGCAAATTGAAAAACACAACAGCAAATCATTAAACACAACAACAAATTGAAAAACACAACTGCAAATTGAAAAACACAACAGCAAATCATTAAACACAACAACAAATTGAAAAACACAACTGCAAATTGAAAAACACAACAGCAAATCATTAAACACAACAACAAATTGAAAAACTCAACAGCAAATTGAAAAACAATGCAAATGAAAAAAAACATGACAACAAATTGAAAAACACAACAACAAATTGAAAAACACAACTGCAAATTGAAAAACACAACGGCAAATCATTAAACACAACAACAAATTGAAAAACACAACAGCAAATTGAAAAACAAAGCAAATGAAAAAAACATGATGACAAATTCAAAAACACAACAACAAATGAAAAAACACAACATGAATGAAAAAAACATAACACAAATGAAAAAACACAACAAATGAAAAAACACAACAACAAATGAAAAAACACAACAACAAATGAAAAAGCACAACACAAATGAAAAAACAACACAAATTTTTTCATTTCTGTTGTGTTTTTCAATTTGCAGTTGTGTTTAATGATTTGTTGTTGTGGTTTGCACTTCAGGGCCACCGTAGGAAACAGCAACAGCACCCACTAGTGGCCCAACAGAAAAACTGCATCGCTTTCAGTGTTTCAGTCGTTTCCATGGAAACTGCAGTGTAAACACCAAACAAAAACTAAATCTACTTTATGTTCTTGTGCTTGTATCCACGCTGAGTCGGGTATTTAATTTATCCGTCATCATTTTCTGCCTTTTACGCATTAATTTCTAATATTCAACTCAGAAAAAGTAGTAGTACGTTTCTTTAACAAGTACAAAACACGTTTATTTTGGCTACGTTGACACCAGCGTTCACCACAATGGATGGAAACGAGAGGAATCGGTGCCGAGTGTGACCGGCCTTCGCACCGGAAACCGCTTCAGTCTATAGTTTCAGACAGGTTGTTTTTTTGGGTTTTTTTTTTCAGAGGAAATCTGCAGGATATTTGTCTGAACCGCCGCAGAGCTTCACGTAAACCTCAAACAGACGTTGAGATCAGGACTCGTTGGGGGGGGGGGGCCTACCCCCGAACTCCTCCGGCTCCTAATTCGTCTTCGTCCTCTCACAAAGGCACTCGGTGACAAAAAACAACCTCTGTGATTGGAGTCACTGAGCTCGGCTGCACCGCCAGTCTGGAACCAATCTCATGTTTTCCTGGTGGGAAAGACGCATTTCTCCAGAACATGCCAAAAACACTCGTATGGTTCCATGTGTCTTAGTTTTGGGGTTGTTGTTGTTTTTTTGTTTTTTGAGAACACCCACAATACACTGCACATTTGGATTCTATTTTGGGGAAAAACCCTGATCCCTACCCCCGTTTCAGATATAGAGAAACATTTATTGGAACTTTTTTTGTTTTTTTATACATATGGGGTCAGATAAAGTCCTGACGACCCCGACCGATTAATAGTGTGATTCTCCTGCTTTTCCAACATCTTAGTATGTGTCAGATACTGGATTTTTCGTATGATTTTTTTTTACGAACGCACTCAAAATGCAGTCGATTTCGGGCCCGTTTCCATGGCAACGATTCCAAGCCAAAAAAACAAAATTACAGTCTCATTGTGCTTTGGGTCCGTTTACACAACGGGGAACGTGAGCTGGGACTAGACCTCCGTGGGACAGGTTGGGTTTTACCCTACCGATGGTGTGTTGTCGCCATAGTAACCGTAGCCCGGCTCACTTTCCCAATCACTGCGTGAACAATCCGAAGCGGTGGATCTCGGCGACTGAGGACACGGGCGACCGCGACGAAAAAAAAAAGTAAAACATCTTGGCATCTGTCGTCAATAAACGAAAGCCTTGCTGCTTTGTCGGCTTTCTGGTCGGACGCGGTCGGCTGTCGAGACTGACGGCTGCAGATCCCTCGAGCCGAGGCGACGGCGCTAAAGAGTGAGTGAGATGGATCGGCAGAAGAATCTAACTTTACAGTGTCGTTGATTTAATAAAATATACCTCCCAAGGCCGCTCCTCCCGTCAGGCTCGTTTCGTTTCATTTCTCTGCGTCGCTGCCGGAACGCTGCGCCGTCTTCTACCTGACACGGTCCATTTGGGACCCGGGAAAGTATGACAATGCGTCTGTCTTCGGGGGCCGGAGGATAAATTAAATCCACCGTAAATGATGTCAGCGGTCTCCGGCGGGAGCCGCACGCGCCGCAGCAGAAACATCATTAATGCAGATGTTGTGTTGACTCGTCGGATGTGTTGACAGACACGTGTTCGCCACATGTTTTGGAAGCCCGGCCAAGAAAAACCTGGACGAACCTTCCTCCAGATGGTCAGAGGTAGTTTGAAGGCGGGTTCGCAATGCGGCCTCTTCATCTTCCGTCCCGCGAGTGACGGTTCCGATATCGGACGCGTTGATTAAACTTTGACAAAATGTCAAATCGCAAAAACTAATCGCGTGTTAAATCAAGCAAGAAAGGCTTTAGCGCCGCGGAGGATCCCGTTTCAATCCTCTCTTCGTAACGCAATCAGTTCTGGCCACGACTTGATGAGGAAGCAGGTGTAAAATTACAAACACCTGGCGCTGCACAGCTTGGACCTCAGGCGCTGGGTTCTGGAGTTAATGTTCAGTTTCCACAAAATAACGCCAGCGCGGTCTCTTGTTTACGACGCGATCCGTTAAAACGCGGCAATAGTTTGACAAAGAAGCAGGTGTCAAATAACAAGTGCCTGATGCTGCATACAGCGTTACAAGTGGAGTTGATGTTCAGTTTGCAGAAGATGACATCGGTTCAGTTTGACTCTTCATAAAGAGTTCAGTTCTGGCCACAGCAGGAGACAGCTTCATTTGGAAGCCGGTGTCAAATTACAAAACACATGATGCTTGCATAGCTTAGAGCACAATGTTACGACTGCACTTAATGTTTAGTTTACACAAGCTGGATAGCTTACGTTTGCACTCAGCTTTAAGGCTGCTGTGGATGCTCAGGTTGCGCAAGCTAGCCAGCATCCACAGCCGGTGAGGCAATGCTGCTGGTGTCAAATTACAAGCATTCAGTGCTGCGCGTAAACAAGTTCAATGACGTTGTCCAAGCAACAACAAAAAAGCAGACTGGTCAGGAACTAAAACCACTTGAATTAAGAAATGTCTGCTTAAAGGGCCAGTACAGGAAAAATATAGCTTCCTTTATTGTAACTGAAGTAAAACTGAATGTATAGCTGACGCCTTTAAGGACAAATGCACTTTAGGCCATTTGAGAGTGAGCAGTGTGTATAATAGTGTGCATCCAGTGTTTATAATAGCTTCTGTTTTGGGCCGTCGTGTCGTTTAGATCTGTCGCCGGTGTTTACAGTGTCAGACGTCGCCTCGCCGAACCGTCGCAGAAACAATCCCGGGACTCCTGCAAGTCCTGGATCCCCACCAAATACCAGCCGTTGTGATGGGAAACCGGGGAAGACAAAATATTTATCTGGATTCTGCCACTCTAGAAAAATAGAACCTCGGCTTCCTTTCCTGTTTGTTGTGCCGGTGGAGGTCGGTGGTGGGAGGGGCAGGTAGCCGGAGAGCTGCAGCAGTATTGATTTTTGGGCTTGGCCTGCCGCTGCCGCGCAGCCCACATTTCTCCTCCTGTACCACGCTCCTCTGTCCTTGTCGTCACTTCTTCGGCCTCCTTTCTCCCGCATTTCAAACGCACTAGTCTCCTATTGGAAATGCACTCGTTCGCTCCGTATCTCGTCTTTTCTTGTTTTATTAAGCACAACTCGGCGCTGTCACGAAATCAATAAGTACACAATTGTGGATTCACCGAATCCGATTAAATGCCATGAAGCTTAATTCCTACCGGAAAAGCAAACGATGCACGGAGGCTCTGCGTGGCCACGAACTGCCTCCGTACTGCGTCGACGCTACGTCGCCTCGAGCAGCCTTACAGTCCAGAGTGCCTGTAGGACCGTGCGTGGCGTCGACCCTGCGCCCCGCGCCACGCTACCGTCGACTGTAGACGGAGGGACCGAGCTCGCTCGTCCTTGATCGTGTGCATCAGACTTTAGCCATGTGGCATCGCTGGTGTGAGAATCCTTTAGCATGTAGCATGTAGCATGTAGCATGTAGCCCGGCTTGGCGCTACTGCAGCCACTGAGCAGTTAAATTAATAACCGATGTTCCTGCTGTTGCATGAAGTATCATAACGTAGTAACAGTAACCTAAACTACATGCTGTTTAACTTTTTTAATTCTCTTTCGTAGTAAAGAATCTCCAAACCGCGTATCCGCGATGCTCTCGACGCAAAAAGGCAAAAAACACGGTGCCACTTCTGCCTCGTTTTTTTTTTTTTTTTTTTTGCATACGCTCTTGAGTTTTTTTTTTCCCCCTCTACGCCCCCACCCCACCCATAAAGTCTGTACCGAAGCCAAAAGGCCCAACTGACACTGCCAGTCACCGCTCTCAGCGCACCTCGCTGCGCACACAAGCATGTACAAACTATTTAAGTGGGTTGAGGTTCCTCCCCCCCCCCCCCCACCTAATGTATCACTTCATTCATTTTGCATTGAAGAAAAAAAAAAAAAAAAAAACACCCAACCCTCGCCGTTCCAAGTACACTCTGTGCTGGAACCACTGCACACGTTCTGTAGGTGGCTGGCCGGTCAGTCGCTCCTCCTGGAGAACTTGCCACTGGTCTTCTTGCGGATTTAGTCCGTCTCAATTTGCTTCTGTCTCCCGACGTAATCCGAGAGCGCGTTGGGGGCCGTGCCATCTGTTTGCAGGACTCCTTGTTTCTCCCCTGCCTTCCTGTTCGCTTTGGTGTTTTGGGGTCGTTTCCATGCTGCAGAATGAATTTGTGGCATGTGCAGATTGGGGGGTGGGGGTGGGTGGTGGGGTGGGGGTGGTGTGTGTGCGCCAGTAGCTGCGTTTATGTGACGTAAAGGGAATTTATTCGCGACTTGCCGTGTGCCATCTCCTCCCCCCGCAGCCCCCGCAGCAATATATCACACGGAACGTCTGGAAATCTGCTATTTCCTGTGTCTATGCGCTCACTCCCTCTCCGTCTCGCAGGCAGTATGGAAAAAGAACAAACTGTTCTGTTCCCAAGTTGAAAGCGGGGCAGGCGCTTGCACCGTCAGAAAGAAGATTACAGAGAGCGAGAACAATCCAAATACTGTAAATTTAGATCGCGGCCAGCGCTGCTTTATGTGAGCGTTGTGCATTACGGGGGCAGAACTCACTCCGGTCCGAGATCAAATTATAGAAACATTGAAGCCCCTTGTGTTGTTGTGATGTAAGCCCGTTTAATTGGCGTTTGTTTTATGTAACTGCCAGACTGTGATGAAAGAACAGGTACATTGTGGTTGAAGGGAGATCGGAGCAGGAGTGCAGAGCGGCGATCACACCCACTGTTTCTATAGGGCGCGGTGGTACGAGCACGTCGAGATTATATGTTGGAGTTGTTTTGGTACGCGTGGGGGATCGGGTATTTCTGGTTTCTGTATGTACACATCTCACGGTTATGTATGCACAACAACGCCGTTTGGAACAGAACGTACCAAAGACCAAAGTCAGGAGGAATTTAAACAAGAACAAAGTTTTTTGTATACAGAGAAAATACCTTGATGGCGTTTTATCAATACATTGCAGCATTTGTATTTTTTTTTTGTGCCTCAATTGTTTTAGGAAAATAACTGCAAGAAAGTTTTACATGAATTTAACTTAGGAGCATCGACGGAAGATAATTTTATTGCTGAATTGTATCAAGGTTTTTTAAAAATGAAGTTTAAATAAAAAGTGGAGGCAAACATTGTTCTCGTGTGCAGAACAACTTGTTACTTTGTCTCAGAAAAGTTGCGTTTTCCACTTTTTACGCGGAATCGGAGCATTGTCGAAAAGTTGTCCTCCACCAAAAGACACTCAGATAAACGTTTGAGTGTCTCATTCAGCTCCTGATGTTAAATAACCAGCCAGACTCAGAACGTCTGTGTGCATCGCCGTCATCCCTCTGATTCAGAATAAAGATGGAGATTCTTTACCAGCTGCTGCTTCCCTTAAAAAAAAAAAAACGTGTTTTTATGACAGTGAATTGTACAGTTCACCACTTGCCTCAGTCCCATTTCAGGTTTCATTGGATTTTAACGGCCTCGGTTTCAATAAAAACGGCAGCGCTGTGGCTTGAAGCCTCAGGGCGAGGCTGGAGGGGGCGGAGCCAGACGTAACGTGGCGGCGGTGGGACACATAAGAGTTTATGTGTTTGTCAATCTTCTGTATCGTCCAGTTCAGAAAGGATCCCATCCAGCACACGCTCAACAATCTCCGTCTATGTTTTGAATAAGTGCGACATTTTATTTCATATGTAGGGAAAAAAAAAAAAATTTAATTGCTTTTATTTCATGGAGTTTTGGAACTTTTCATACAACATTGCGAACTTGAGGCTTGTCTAGAATTTGTGTAAAATGATGACCAGACACTTCGGGTTTAAACTTCTCATATGTTCACTTCAACTTTGGTGTGACGACAGACACGATTTCTTGTAAATAAAACGTTCTAAAATCTATTGAGAATTTAAAACCCCTTCCAGAAACGCTGTACAACGTATTTCCCATTTAGACACATTTTTTTTTATGCCATAAATCATGAAAAGAGCAATAATCAAACAATAGAAGTCAATAGAGTGTTTCCTAGTTATATTCTCCACAGGGAGCATATATATATAATAAGAAGAGTATGGGACCTGATACGGAACCCTGTGGAACTCCATGTTTAATTTTGGTCATGAACATGAAGGAAGTGGAACATGTCAGATAAATAGGATGGAAACGAGTTGAGGGCTGTACGTTTGACCCTGATGACATATTCCTGGACCAGAACAGAGACCATGAGAAGATCATTAGTAACTATGACCAGATCTGTCAATTTATATTTTCTCACATAATTGAATCCTAATAAATGGCATCTAGTCGGGTAATTAGTTTTTTGCTGTTGGACCTTTTAAACACCTTCAAAAAAAACACATTTTATTGAGTGAAATGACTTTTAATTGATTGATTTTGCTTGATTTGTAATTGAACTGTGGTTCAGAAAGGCCCACAGGGGACTTTCCCTTTTGTGAGGTAACATGAGAATAACCCTCCTCTCTCCTTGCCCCCCCCCCCCCCCCCCCCCCCCCCCCCCCCCCCCCCTCTGTGTTTCTCCTGCAGGGTATATACCCAGCTACCTCGAAAAGGATGAGCCATGTGTGGTGTGTGGCGACAAGGCCACAGGTTACCACTACCGCTGCATTACCTGCGAGGGCTGCAAGGTACACACACACACACACTCTCACACACACACACACACACAGAGGGTTGGCGACCCGCATTACACCTGCCAGAAAAGGCTGATCGAAGGCCTCTGAGGTCAGCTGCCTCTGCATATCCCATGCACAGTCATGCACACGCCCCGCTTCGGCACAAACACGCTCCAAGGTCGCCGGCTCGCGTATCGTTTGTCTTCGCCGCTGTCACCGCGCCGTGCGATCACTCTGCCGCCGCCGCCGCTCCGCCGCACGTCTCTGTCCATCATGTCGCGTCGGCGCCGCCGCTGAGGGGATTGTGATTAAGTTTTATGGGGCCGCAGTGTGGGGCCGCGGCGGAGGAATTTGCATTTTTATTTCGCCGCCGCTGTCAAACGCAGGGAATGTCTTTGCATAGCATCGGAGGCGCTTTGCTCCGCTTGTGCTCTTGTTCTTTCGGAGCGCAATTTATTAACGCCACGTCGCACTTTTTCCGCCTTATTATGCAAGAAAAGCCAATGAATTTTGTCTTCTTTTATGGGTTTTTTTCTTGAAAATGTCACTTTTTCTCGTCTGTTTTTCAACAATTTGGCGAAGGAAGTTCAATCACTGTTGGAGGGGGATAAAAGAAATCTAAAGATAATCCAGCAGAGGGGGTTTCTTGTAGACAAGAGTGACTGTAGCCCCCCCCCCCCCCCCCCCCCCCCCACGTCCCCTCTGACAGGTTCCAGTTTGTATTTCAAGCATCACTCTCGCTGCCTCTACACACCTGCAACATGATGCATCAGACTTTTTATTATCTCCCTTCCTTTCCCCAGATGTATTCACTTCTAGTTTCCTCTGTTTCATTCAGCTTTCATTCGCCCTCCCGCTGCTCTCCGCACTCCTCCTGCTTCTCTGTGTTTTCCTCGTTTTATCTACAAATGTGTCTCGACTGCTGTGTTCCTGACTGTAGCTTCCCCTCCCTCGTCTCTCTCTCTCTCTCTCTCTCCGCTCTCGCCTGCAGGGTTTCTTTCGTAGGACCATTCAAAAGAACCTCCACCCCAGCTACTCCTGTAAGTACGATGGCTGCTGCATCATCGACAAGATCACCCGCAACCAGTGTCAACTATGTCGCTTCAAGAAGTGCATCGCAGTGGGCATGGCCATGGACTGTGAGTCTCCCCCCCCCCCCCCCCGCGAGACTTTTAAACACAGAGTTTAAAACTTGAGTCGCGGTACCAACGGTCGTCTTCTCTCGTTTTCCTCGCCGCTCAGTGGTGCTCGACGAGTCGAAGCGGGTGGCCAAGCGGCGCCTGATCGAGGAGAACCGGGAGCGGCGCAAGAAGGAGGAAATAGTGAAAACCCTCCAGACCCGTCCGGAGCCCACCGGGTCCGAGTGGGACCTGATCCGCCTGGTGACGGACGCCCATCGACACACCAACGCTCAGGGCTCACAGTGGAAACAGAAGCGCAAATTCCTGGTGAGTCCGTCTGTTTTGTTTGGCGGTTTCACTGTGGCTGTTCTCGATAACTGAGAGGGGAAATAAACTCAGTGAACCAGCTGGAAATCAACGTTTACATTTAGCAGAATGTGTTTAGCGCCATTAAGTTTGTTCATCTGTAGTTATACATCAGTGTGTCATCAGCGTGTGACTTTACCTCGATGTCACATTAGTCACCAAAAGACCGGTCTGGATATTGAATATTGCTGATGAGAGTAGTGGTTTTTAGTCATTTACTTCCGTGTGTCGTCAGCATATAACTTTATCCATCAGCACAGACAGAGGACAGATTATTATTTTGTTTACTGGAAGGTGAGAATGCTATTTTTTAGTTATTTACATCAGTGTGTCATCAACGTATAACTGTCTCTACATCAGGTTATTGAAGAAATACTGACTATGACTGGTCTGAATATTGAACTTTGACAATGAGATTGCCAATTTGTAGTTATTTACTTTAGTGTGTGTAAATCTATGCTTTGACTTTGCTACACATGAAGATGTGGGGTCTCTTATGGTATAAAACTATATTTAAATATTTAAAACATGGCGGCACATTGAGAGTCAACGACACAAAGCAGTTAACATTACGTTTCCTTGTTGCTTCATTTACAAGTTACTTTGGTTTAACTGGTTGATTTTCAAGTGATATCTGGGGGCAAGAAGTTTGTCAATGAGCAACGTCGTTGCTTACGTGAGTGGATGTTGCCATATTTATATTAAAAGAGAAGTGTTGAATGTTTATGACTAAAAACTTAAAGACATTGTGTTCTCCTCGTCAGTATAATTAAACTCACTGAAAGGAATCCCGTAAAAGCCTTTTGAGTTTTCTGTAAGGAATATAATCACTGCAATGTTGATGTAAATACTTCTCTTTTGAATCATAACTTGAGGTCATGGAGGGAATGCGTCCGATTGACAGAAGCGAACGAGCTAATATCCGAGACGTAGCAAATTACAGTGATGGCGATTGTTCCTGACACGCAACGCCGTGCAGAAGCTTTAAACCGGAAAGACGGGATCAGAAGATGGAATAAATTTCTGTCACATTAGTTTTATTGTCCTGCTGCCATTCTGAGCAAACTGTATGTCTGAGTGCTGCACTTTGCAGTTGCATTAAAATACCCCCCCCCCCCAAAAAAAAAAATAAACACGAGTGCCACAAGTAATTTCACACTGTAAATTCTCCTCAGTGTTTTCAGACAAACATGCACGCTGCCGTCATAAATAAGGGTTTTCATCTCATCGGGATGAGCCGCCGCTCGTCGCTCACACGACGCCGTCGCTCCCTGTTCCCCCGCTGTCTGCTTCCATTTCCTCAGCATGTGTCTTTATTCCTCGCTTCTCGCCGGCGTTTCGGGAGCTTCACTCGTCCTAATCCTTCTGGGCTCTTAACCAGACCGTAATTCCCCCTCATAGTTTTCATTTACACCTTACACTCTCCACTTTCACTTTAATCTCCCTCCCGTCTCCATTTCTTTTGTTTCCCGGCCCCGTCCCCCGCCCCCGGCGTCTCCCCTCGCTCGCCCCTCGCTCGCCCCTCTTCCTCTTGCCCATCTGCTTTCTGTAAGTGCCCTCCTTATCGCCGCCAAGCGAAGTCCTCCGCCATGAGCCCTCCTGTGCAGCTTGGCAGGCGGAAGCCTCTGCCCCCCCCCCCCCCCCCCCCCCCCTCGGTGTCGTGTCCCGGCCTCGCGCCCTGGGCCCCCGTTCCCGCCCGAGACGCTTTCTACTTTATAGCACTTGTTAGCAGAATTAGAGCGGAGATCACGGCCAAATTAGGAGGCTTTATGATTAAAAGAGAATCTACAGAGGGGAGGTGTGACGGGGGGGAGGGGGAGGGGGGGTTTGTGCCTCACGTATTTTGGAGGGAAGTGGCCGGGTGTGATGGGAACGGGGCCACGGGGGGATTACGTCGCTGTGAAAGCTCGGAGACGGGAGGAAGTGTAAGAATTTCCTTAAAGGGAAAGACGTAGTCGAATTCGTATTTTTTTTTATTTAAGGTCTGGTGGCTTTTTTACTCACTGTTACTCGACTGAATCCAGAGGCTGCTCTGGATTAAGGCCACGGCGAGTAGGTGGAAGGTCAAGGTAGGGCTGGAATCGAGGTTGAGAAACAGATCTGTGTCAGCGCGGTAAATTTGAGCGGGCCGTCGGCGAGGACACGGAGGGGATTTTGGAGGCTGATTAGCGGAGTCGCCCCGCCGCCGTGAAGCACCGTGACGCCCCCGAGGTGGCTTCGTCTAAAAGGATCAACAGTCCTATTTCACACAGGCTTTTCCCCACTAACGGGACTCTGGAGGCTGCAGCCACTGAACCCTTGAATATCTAAATTTACATGCCGAGCCGAACCGGGCTGAGCCCTTTTTTTTGCAGCCCGGTGGGGAACGCCGCGGTGACGCCGTCTCTCGTGTGTCCGCAATTTACTCTGCACAGACACTCCATACCAGCAAGTTTATACACGCATGGGTAAAAGAAGCAGAGGCAAAACGCACGTTCTGATGAATGAACGCGGATAATTTTGACTTTGAGTATCGGGTGATAAAATATTGTTAAACATCAATGTTCACATCAATCCGCTTCAAAGGTTAAAAAACAAAAGCTAAGAAAGAAAAATGTTCAGTGTTGTCCCCTGTTTCCATGGAGACGGAGTCGTTTTCAAACAAGTCATGGGGTCAAGTGGAACTCAACATTACCTCGTTGCTCTTCAGTGGTCGCCCACTAAGAATTACATTCAGATCAAATTCATAAAACCTGAGACAATAAAGGTCTGAATTATTCCATGACATGAAACTCGCGTGTGATTAAAAGTCTGTCGCTCGGCGTCACTTCCTCCAGCTGTTGGACCAAACCGTCGCCTGCTTTAGGAAAAACTCACATGAACGTCACTACAAGCTGTTCCGAACCGCGAGCCCGTGAGTTGCCTGATAAACATTTTCACTTCTCGTCACTGCACAACGTCTGTTTAACGCGAACCGGGTTCATCAGTGTCACACATTCAGTCCAAACAACTCCCAAAGTGTTGTTTACGTGTCTGGAAGTTATCAAAACAATGCATCCCTGTTTGGGTTTTGTCCTCGTTTCACCTGCAACGCAGCACATGAACGCGCCGGAGTCCGATCAGATTAATGGGAATCATGTGTTTGTTCACTGTTTTCTGATAAACACTCGCACACGTTATGCACTGAGACATGCTGAATGACGGTTTGAGTTCATTGTGGCGACTGACAAATGGAGTCCAGTGTTCTCAAAGTTTGACGCCTCGACCTTCAGCATTCAGAGCAACGGGGAAAGAATTTAGAAAATCTTTCAACCACAGTCGGATCTCGTCTACACGGCGTTTTCAAGAGAAAACTGAAATCTATAGAACATTTTGTGTGTGTGTGTGTGGGGGGGGGGGGGGGTTGTGTGCTCAGAGTCACTGGAAACGTTCTGAAAATGGCTCCCAAGGTGGAACTTTTCGAAAACGCTCCGCCTCCTGGTCAACGAGGACAAACGCACCTTTTTGAAACGCTGCTCAGCCGTGGTGACGAGTTCTTCTGCACATGCTCAGTAGGGGGGGGTTGTGTGCTCAGAGTCACTGGAAACGTTCTGAAAATGGCTCCCATGGTGGAACTTTTCGAAAACGCTCCGCCTCCTGGTCAACGAGGACAAACGCACCTTTTTGAAATGCTGCTCCACCGTGGTGACGGGTTCTTCTGCACATGCTCAGTAGGGGGGGGGTTGTGTGTTCAGAGTCACTGAAAACTTTCTGAAAATGGCTCCCAAGGTGGAACTTTTTGAAAACGCTCCGTCTCCTGGTAAACGAGGACAAACGCGCCTTTTTGAAACGCTGCTCCGCCGTGGTGACGAGTTCTTCTGCACATGCTCAATAGATGGGCAATAACAACAATCGCTAACTGCACCGTTTTTCAGCGTTTCTGCCTTTTTCAAAATGTTGTCACGTAATCGCAAAACTCTTCTGAAATGAAAATGCAAAAATTTTTATTTTTATTCGTGTCCGTGGACGAACCAGACTCGGGGGTTTCCAGGAAGACGTGAGCAGCGGGAGTCGACTCGTAGAATACTACTGCCACTCCAACGCTCTCGGTAATGACGCGCCCGGCGCCTCGGTTGTTGAGACGGACGACGGCAAAAAAAAATAAAAAATCACCAGACGATTTGTTTGTGTGCCGGCGGCGACCGCGAGACGGAGGCACACGCTGTTCCCGCTCTCACCCGGGCATCTGGAGGACAAGTTTACGAGGTTGGGCTGAGGCGCGCAGCAGCTGCGCGCACGTCAACACATCTGTCTGGCGGTCGGACGAGCGCTAATTATTGCATCGCCGCTTTGAATACATATTGGAATTCTTTGTGGATTAGTTCGTCTTAACTCGGCAGAGGTCCTAAATGAAAGCCGATGGCCGTACTGTACGGGATGTTTACAGAAAAACAACGTTTGTCAGCATCAAATTTGTTAGTATGGAGCAGTCAAAAGAGAGAAATGCAGGTTTTATATTCCATTTTTGATCAAATGAATGATTGAATATGTCCACAGCTTAATAGGAAAACGCTGAAAATACAGCAAAAGGGAAAAGGCAGACCTCCCTGAAATCAACAGACCTCTTGTCGTGGCGTATGAAGAGAACATGCTGTCGTACTGGAGCCGCACGGCAAAGGAAACAGACACTCAATGACTCGATTTGAGGTCTGATCCAGTGAGATGCATTCGAGAGCTCCGTGAAACTGACGCATCCGTCCGTCTTGTACACAAAGTTTTGTACACAAAAGCGCCGGGAGGCGATTCCAGCGGACTGCGGAGGAGACGGTGGACAGATCTCCAGCCCGTCACAGGACGGACAAAGAGACGCAGACGCTCTATGCCAGGGGTGTCAAACATGCGGCCCGGGGGCCAGAAGCGGCCCGCCAGAGGATCTAATCCGGCCCGCCATGTGATTTTTTAAGGCTGATCTAAAAACAGTAGATTGTCAAAAATGACATTCAAAACCGCCCTTGGTCAGAATTTGACTCCCAACGCAACGCCTTTCACAATAAAACAACGAGTCCAACTTATGTGAAATGATACTTTAGACACGTAAACTCAAAAACATTTCCAGATGATGACAACTTGCTTTAATTCTGAATAAAAATATATCCAGATACTCAACTCAATTTTATTTCTAAAGCGCTTTAAGCAGCCGTAGCTGAGACAGAGTGCTGTACATTGAAATAAAAATATAAGAGGCAAAATAAAAACATTAAAACAATAAAAAAAGTTAAGCAATAAAAACAATCAGATGGTAAAACAATAAACAAAACATAAAAGTTAAAACAATAAAAAAAGATACAGGTGACAGGGTTTTTTTGCAAATATAATATCTGATTTCCTTTAATATGTAAATTTCAGAATAGACAAATTCTTGCAGTTACAAAAGGATCAAATGAAGTAAAGACTTTGCATTTGTCCGTATCTGCAGTTTCACATGTTACGTTTGACTTGTTGGGCCTCCAGAGGTCAGATCAGGTTGATGTGGCCCCTGAGCTGAAATCAGTTTGACACCCCTGCTCTAAGCCATTCATCCAGGAGTATCAAACACATTTAATTAGAGCCACAAACAGTTAAATTTCACCTTAAGTTGGTAAAATAGTGCAACAATAACCTTGAGATTTAACGTTTGCCTTTGTTATGTGATGAAAATGTCCATATCGTCACAAAAACCAAACGATGAGCAGAGAAAATGACTAAAAGCCAATTTTAATAAAACCTCCTGGTGCAAAATACAGTGAAATGTCCAGAAATCTTCTACAACCGTTGCATTGTGGGAGTTTTTACGAACACACCCAGATAACACGGCTTTTGAGGCTAGCTTGACAGCAATCATGGTGGATAAGGTTTCTGCCGTTTCCGTGGAAACGGACATGGTTGTCAAAGCAGTGCAGCGTAATTGTGAGACATTTCTGAAACAAAGATAATAAAAAATTTCAAAAATAGCTATTTTCAATTGTAATTGAGGCCTTGTTCAAACACATAAGCAGTAATGTTTCGTTTAGACGTTGGTTCGAATCCCGGTGTAAAAAGTATCCCGAGTTTATGATACAGGTCACAATGAACTTGCCTACATTTTTTATTTAATGACCAAACTAAATGTATCTCTCCCACTGACCAATAAACTTGGTCTGAAACATAAAAGCGGCTGCAATATCAAACATTTTAACAAAGAAGAATAAATTCTTCGAGACTAAAACATGAACTCAGACACTTTCTTGACTCCAGGCGAGACGTGGAGCGCCGTTACTGTGAACAATCCTTAAAAAGTAGAAAAACCATCTCTGTCTGCAATAATAGGACTTAATGTGTTGTCTGGTAGTTCTGAGGCGTCTTTCCTGGGTACTGACGGTAAAGTACGTTTCCCCCGTCAGCTCAGGCGCTTGACGGCAGGTTTTTTTGTTTTTTGGGTTTTTTGTTTTTTTTTCAAGCCGAGTGCAGCATAAATATTCCAGTCCGCCCTTCGGCTCCGTACAAATCTCCTCTCTCTGACAGATCCCGAACTTATGAACTCGAATCTGTTGGCCTCAGCCGCGTTATCCAGCAGGAGAGCTCCCTCAGCTTAGCGGAGACTCAGCTGTACCGAGGCAGGGCCGGAGACGTGGACGACATGTGGGTCTGCTTCAACGCCGTTATAAAAACATCAGCAGCTTTTTTTTTTCTCTCCTTTTCTTTTCCAGCTCCTGAAGTGATCGTGTCGTCTTCCCCTTCAGCCCGTCGAACTTGTCGGTGGTGTTTCTTTAAAAGCTCGTTTGGATGAAGGAAAAAACACCTGAGCTTCAGGTGTTTATGCGTGTTTTGCGGTTGAAGGATTAGAAGGGAAAGTTGATTATTAAAGCCGAAAGGCAGCTTCTGAATCTGCTGAAGTTTGATCAATGCACAGTTTGACTGAGCGCCAGGCGGTTTGGTTCCCACCGAAATAATGCAGAGGCGGTGCTTTATTCATCCGCGATGTTTATTTCGTCGCATTCGGAATCAGACAGGTGAAGAATTCGCGGCTGCGAGGTGTCGTTCACATTTCGATCGGCCAATTTACGCGAGATCTGCAAAAACGGAACTTCGCAGAATAAATCCCACGCGATTGGAAAAAGGTGTTTTCCTCGATATTAAACCAGCTCTGCGCTGTCCGTTCCTACACGAGACAGACTCCGGTTCTGTTTAAGGAGCGATTAACACACATTAGCAGCTTGGCCGGACTCCCGTCGGCAGCAGCGAGCGCTGGAATCCCTCGCCGGGTGCAAGTCACCCAGATGGCCTCTCAGATATTTAGACAAACAATAACAGTTTGCAGAGAAATCCCATTAGTTCCAGTTAACCCTTTGAACAAGAAGCAGCTTTGGGAATTTGCCAGGAAAGTTTCGCCGCAGTCTCCTGATGCCAAGTCGGCCTCAGAACAACGAGGCCTCGTCTCCATGACAACCTTTCAAACGAAAACGCATTGTTTTTGCAGTTTTGGTTTTGGTTTTTTTTAAGTTTTGCGTTTACATGGTAAGATTTTGAAAACTGCGTAGTTTTCATGTTGGACCACTAGGTGGTGCCGTTGCTTGTTTTTGTAATGAAACAAAACACACAATACGCCAAGTTGCAATGCTTTTTATAGTTGTGGTTTGTTTACCATGGAGTTTATAGTTGAAGAGGTTTAAGGTATTAATAGTTTTAAATACGAATGATGTGTTCATTTCTTCTGTATTTCTGAAGCTGACCGAATGGAGCAATACCAAATCTAGCCATGGGGGGGCAGTGTTGAGCTTAGAAGTAAATTAAAAAAAACAAATCGACCATATCGTCTGTTGACGCCGTCGTAATCATTATTGACTTCCTTCTCCTCCCAAATGAGGAACTCTGCTCCTCTTCTTGCTACGAAGCTTTATCGTCCGATAAGAAGTTGGTGATTTTTACACCGTGTGAAACTCACGGATCTGTTTTCATGCCGGCACAGAGCATAAGTTAGGTGTGAATGTGAGCGCTGTCGTCAACCCTGAATCGGATGACGCGGCACAGACGATGGATGAAGTCCACAAACTTTACTGTGACGTCGTGTCGACTTATTGTCGTTGCCACGGTTTTCCGATTCAGGGGTCGAGGAATCGTACGTCTCGGGAAGAATGAGGCGACTAAACCCTGCCAACGATTTCAATTTGACCTGCAGACTGTGTTTCTGTCATCTGTGACACGCAGCCCCGCCTCCACACTGCTGTGGAGTGTGTTTGTTGTTGTTGTTTTTTTTTCTAATTTCCTCCTCTGGAAAAGACGTCGGTTTTTCCCGCCGTCTCCTGCCAGACGCCGATTTTCTCACTTGCGAAATGAAAAACGCCGCTGACCTCCTCGGATAGAAAGCAGCGCTTTTGTTTTGGCCCTCGTGCGAGAGAGTCGCAGTTCATCAGAGTTCTTATTATTAAAAAAATCCTTCCGTAACCGGCGAGCCGCTCGGCGTGGCCGCTCGCTCTATGCGATCGCCGCCACGCCGTTTTCGTGATTGATGGCCGGTTTGCGAGAGCCGATTATTCCCCGGCTTTTTATCTCGTCCCGAATCCCCCGGGCCTGAAATAAATGACTGCCGCTGTGACACCCGCTTTTATTCACCGGAGCGTGAAACGGTATCTTTCATAGTCACGGCCCCCAATTCGCAGAACTCCGCGAACATATGTATTAGCGATCTGCCTGTTTCCTTCAGAGGTTTCGGGACGATCCGTCTGAGGAGGCGTCGCCACGATCTGTGGCTGTGCTACCCGAGGAATCCTTCTTTTTTTAATTTGTCTGCACTTTGTGGAACAGAGAGGATGAGTGTAAAACCATTTAATGTTTCACTCTAAGCACCAGGTTGGTGTCCGGGCTTCCCATGAGCTAAATGCTGATTTTTTTTTTCTTTCTCTTTTACGCAGCGTTTTACCGCTTCGGGATTTGATGAGAAGTCAGATTCACGGCGACGTTGGCGGGTTTCTTTATTGTTTATAGAACAAACAGCTTGTAACAACAAAGTCGTTCAGGAGTGTAACAGGAACCAACCTTTTGTAAAAATGACTTTCACTCTCGATACAACGGAATTAATTTGATGGGTCTGTTGGCAGAGTAGCTTCAATCACACACAGAAGATAGATTGTATTCCTGTCGCAGCAAATGATTTAGAGTGGAATAAAATGTCGATAGTTTCAATAAACTAAACAATTACTGCCAAAAAACTATTGCAATCTCAACATTAAACCAATTTTAATGAAACCTCCTGGTGCAAAATACAGCAAAATGTCCAAACATGGGTGTTTTTGACAGCTTGGCTTCCAGGCTATTTTACGATCTTTAATCAAATTCATGATTCCTACTTGAACGCCTTTGTGCTCGAGTCTTCTGGAGAATCCAGGAGGATTTCTGGGTTCCAGCTCTGCGTGTCCAGAGGAGTTTTCTGCCATCGTTTGGCTTCACTATAACGTTTCGATGAATCAGACACCAGAGAGGAGGCCAACTCTGAAAGGCCTCGGGGGGGAAAAACGACTTCATTACAGCGCAGCTAATTCAATTCCTGCCCCGTGTCCTAATCACCCGCCCACATTGTGTTTTCCCCCCACGCAGCCAGAAAAAATCGGCCAGTCTCCCGTCGCCCCGACGTCGGACGGGGACAAGGTGGACCTGGAGGCCTTCAGCGAGTTCACCAAGATCATCACTCCTGCCATCACCCGTGTCGTCGACTTTGCCAAAAAACTGCCCATGTTCTCGGAGGTGAGTGGCGGCCGGCTGGGCGACAAACAAACTGCAGACTCCTGCCAGACTGTTGGCAGAGGGAGTGATCTGGGAGAATTATCGGCCAGAGAATGTCCAGTCCAGAACCGAACAGCATGAGAAAGTATATATTCTCGCTCACTGGGGGCTATTGCTTCCCTATTTGGGGCAGAATCCATTGAGTTTTAGCGTCTACATTGAGAAAAATTAGAAATATAATGGTAATTACCAGGGATGCACCGATACTGATACCAGTATCGGTATCGAGTCATCCCTATTGATTACCCAACATTTAGAAATTTTGGAGATTGCTTCTGACGCTCCACTGTGTTGGGCCTAGCATGCTATAGATTAGCATTCTAGTGCTACTCTGCTACTTTTGGCTGTAGCTTGCTGGTAACTGGTTACTTATATATAGTTATCGATTTGGGTACGATTACTGACGTTTCTGTGACACGACACGACACCTTATGGCACCGGACAGTGCGAAGACGCATCACGCCGCTCTATACTGTCGACTGCGGCGCGCTGTTGATGATTGCATCGCCGTGTTTAGCACGTAGCGTGTAGCACACCTCGGGAAAGCTTCATCCTTCCCGCTCACCTGAGCTCTTCGGCGTTCAGGTCCCCGCCGGGTTTATACGCGTCGGGCCGTTTTCGGCGGCGCCGGCACGGAAACGAAAGTCGTCTTTGTTGCCGGTGACAATCAGCGGCTCCTCCGCTCCTGTTTGCCCTGCCTTAATTAGCAACGTGTAATCATGTTTCTTGTCTGCGCGACTCGTAATGAGACCTTGTGTGATTGGATAATTATCGGGGTAGCTGAGTTATTGTCTCCGGGGACAGCTGCGGCGCGGAGAGCCGCCTGAGTGGGAGTCGGCCCCGTAATGGATTAGCGCACAGGAAGGAGTCGGAACCGTAATCTATTACGCCTTTTTCGGAGCCATAAATCACAGACACTTCTGAAAGTAGAGGTCGTCACTTCTCTCTCTTTCTGTTCCTAATCAGCATATTTTTAATCTGAAATTAATTCAGATTGTGGTGTTATTATACAAATGTTGCTATTATGATGGATCTTCCTATTCAAATGAAGTGCGTGTGTGTGTATAGAGCCGTCGGAAGCTTCTGGAGTTTTTTAGGGAAGTTCAGCCGCGGTAGATAAGCGCAGAGAGCTTCACAACTCCGCAGATCATCAGTAATGTTCAACGTCCTGTCTTTTATTCCGAATATAGTATGAAAGAATCCGCCATAATCCCGTGAAGGATGCGGCGAGTGCCGGCCTGTTGCGCCGCCGCGAGTCTCTGATCAGGAACGCCCAGAAACAAAGCCGTCGGCTCTCGTTGAGCCGCTAAAAATGAATCTGCAAATCGACGCGGCCGCGAACGCATCGTAAGCGTTTACTTTGCAGGTTTACGACACGAATCAGGCCAATTAATCAGCTCGCCGGTGGAAGAGCGGCGAGGTATAAGGAACAAGCGCAACGTCAAGGTGAGATTAATTGAGCCGGCCGCCGATTTAATCAGACGGCGCTCTGAGTCTAATATCCATGTAAATCAGGGCGTCGTCCTCATAATCTGTGTTCATCGCCGGTAAAACTTTCGCCACGTCTTCATGTCGTCTCGCTGACTCTCCTCATTACTGTTTATCTTCCACTTTCAGGTGAGTTTAGTTTATTACAGCCATGATGAGGCTGAAGTACGGACAAACTAGTGAAATGAAACTGTTTGTCACAAAACATTTGTGAAAAAGGTGAAGATACTTTGTAAAAACACTGCGTATGTTTACAAATAAATCAGCTTCATGTATTCACCCAAATTGTGTTGCGCTGCTTCGTCTTAAGTGGCCGTTTGTCTGATTTATAAACAATTATCACAGGAAACAATCCAAATAATGATCATGTGTTATTAAGAGATGTTTTAAAGTTGCATTTTCTCCCGTTTCCATGGTGACACAGTCAGGACTGTTTTGAAAAACTTGCATTTTCCGCCATTTCCACGGCGAGTTGGAGCAGTTACTAAAAGTTGTGTTTTTTTCCATTTCCATGGATACGGACTTGGGAGTATTTTTTGAAAAGTTTAATTTTTTATTTTCCGTTTCCATGGTGACTGACCCGGACATCAGTTTTCCCGTTTCCATGGACACCATGGGCCGTTGTAAACAAAAACCCCGAAACACGACAGAAGTTTAGCATCTTTACACAAAGTAGCGTTAGCATTCGCATATAGCCTCGACAGCTGAGACTAGCGTTAGCACCCGTAAAGAAACCTGGTTATTAGAGACTCTTCCTCCCGCTGACGGCACTTCCTGTCCGCAGCTGCCTTGTGAAGACCAGATCATCCTGTTGAAGGGCTGCTGCATGGAGATCATGTCGCTGCGCGCCGCCATGCGCTACGACCCGGAGAGCGAGACGCTGACGCTGAGCGGCGAGATGGCCGTGAAGCGCGAGCAGCTGAAGAACGGCGGTCTGGGCGTGGTGTCGGACGCCATCTTCGATTTGGGCAAGAGCCTGGCGCAGTTCAACCTGGACGACACGGAGGTGGCGCTGCTGCAGGCCGTGCTGCTCATGAGCTCAGGTTGACTCACACACTCACACTTAATTCTGTCATTTGTCGTCTGTTTGAGTGTCAAACTTCCTGAATAATTCCAATTTCATATGATGTCGTTTGTACTGAAAACTGTCTTTTTATGAAATTGAGTCAAATTAAAGATGAACAAACAAAGATGGGATTTTTGAAGTGTGAAGTATAAAAATGAAAACTGACAGAGGCTGATCTGAAAACACTCGATTGGCTTAAATGACATTCAAAGCCGCCCTTGGTCAGAATTTAACCCCCGACATTAATGCATCTGTGGAGGTCACATAACGTAACGCCTTTCACAATAAAACAACGAGTCCAACTTATGTGAAGTAATACTTTAGACACGTAAACTCAAAACAATTTCCAGATGATGACAAACTTGTTTTAATCCCAAATACGATATCCAGATACAAGTGACTGAGGGTTTTTTTTGTTTGTTTTGTTTGTTTTTTATTTATCTTTTTTTGGTTGAAAAATACAATAGTGTACACATAGGATATTGTACATATCATATCCTTTTCTCTTTTTTTTAAACAATAAAAATAGCAAGAACAACAGAACACAGTCTCTGACAGCAATATAATAATGAAATACTGCGAATGTAAAGTAAAAAGTAAACAACAAAAGAAAAGAGGAAAAAACTAATAATAATAATTAAATTAAATTAAACACGAATAGGATAAGTAATAGCAATAATGATTTTAGAAAATATCAGCAACCACAACAATGACTAAGTAATATTTATGACAATAATAAATAAACGGGTGTATAGACAAGTATATATATAAATATATATATTTATGTATATATAATTAAAAAAATAGAATAAGCACGAAATTACTCTTAAGTACAAATGGGTGGGGTTTTTTTTGCAAATATAATATCTAATTAGGGACCTCGCCAACGGCAGGTCCCTTTTGTAATTCGTCGTTTGTAATTCGCCGTCGCTGAATGAGTGCAGGGGGCACCTGCCGAGTACCATCTGATGTGTTCAGGTGGATCGGCTAACTTGCGGCCTAGCATGTCCGTTAGCATGCTAGCAAACATTGTCCGAATGAGCTGAAATTTGGTTGGTGGCCTAATGGGGGCGCTACGGTTACGAATCACTAGCTAATTAGCTGGTTTTGATGCCGTTTTTTTCCAAATAAAAGTCATTAAAAAAACTTGATAATTAACCGGTCTAGAGGATCGTGGCCTACCCGACGGGCAGTCTTTTGCAAGGTCCCGACCAATGCTGCTTGCAGCTATAATTTCCTTTAATATGTATATTTCAGAATAGACTGGCAAATTCTTGCAGTTACAAAAGAATCAAAAGAAGGAAAGACTTTGATATTTGTCCATATCTGCAGTTTAACATGTTATGTTTTACTTGTTCGGCCCTCCAGAGGTCAGATCAGGTTGATGTGGCCCCTCCACTAAAATGAGTTTGACGCCCCTGCTCTATGTTGATAAGCAACATTTGAGAATAAAGTGAACTAATGTCTGACTCTAATGTCTCTTCCCACCCTCCCTCCCCCAGACCGCTCGGGCCTCACCTGCATGGACAAGATCGAGAAGTGCCAGGAGACGTACCTGCTGGCGTTCGAGCACTACATCAACTACCGCAAGCACAACATTCCCCACTTCTGGCCCAAGCTGCTGATGAAGGTGACGGACCTGCGCATGATCGGCGCCTGCCACGCCAGCCGCTTCCTCCACATGAAGGTGGAGTGCCCCAACGAACTCTTCCCGCCGCTCTTCCTGGAGGTCTTCGAGGACCAGGAGGTGTGACACTGCAGCGACGAGGAAGTCGGGGGGGGGAGGGGTTGTTTTTTTTGGCGGAGGGACGGAGAGGTGGAGGGAGAGTCCGCAATTCTCCGGCATCACATTTTACAGTATGTGGTTTCAAAACTGGAAACGACAATAACAAACGACACACCAGCAACAAGGGGAGCGAAACAAACACGGGATTTTGTTTTGCCGACACCCTCTCCTCCACCTCTTCCCCCCCCCCCCTTGCATACTTTCCCCTGTTTTAACATCAGTGTGGGGGCCCTTCTGTCTGAACATGATGTCTTATCTAGTCAGAGTCGTAGCCCATTTGCCAAGACACACACACACACACACTCACCCACCCACCGCCTGTTCCACCCCCCCCCCTTCAGTTCTCTGTCGCGGTCACAGATTTACACGTTTGCCAGCCCGTGTGTCCAGCATGACGGCAGGTCAGCACCTCTCAGTATTACTTTTGAATAAGTTCAGGAAAAAAAAACAACAAAAAAATCACCCGGTCGCGGAGCCGCTTATGGCTAGCGGCTAGCGGCTAGCGGCGGCGGCGCAGCAGACACTGCATATGAAACCTCAGCGGGTGTGTGGCGCAGAGCTACCAGACCTCGTTACGCGTATCACTTACTCAACTCAATCTGAGCCGTTACAGCTGTTTTCTTTTTTAAGTTGACGTCGTTTTTTTTTGGAGCTCCGCCTTCATCCCAGTGAAACCGGTGCTATATTTATAGAACGCTACTCCACTTTTTATGAGATTGTGTTGTTGCAGACCACGGCTCCATATCTACCTTCGTTTTTTTTATTTTTTTTCTCTCTCTCTTTGTCATTGGACCGGCTCCTGTGACACACACACACACTCACACACACACACACACACACACGAGCAGACTTGCCTCGTCATTGCCTGAGCTGCTGCTGCCAGCAGCCCACCGTCTTATGAATGACAATTAAGCCCTTCTCTCTCCGAGGAGTCACTGCGTAAAGAAGGGAAGGAGAGGAAGTAGAAGAGAGGAAAAAGAGGAGGAAAGGCTGAGAGCAGGAGGAGGAGAGAGAGAAAGAGAGAGAGAGAGAGAGAAGAGGGAGAGGGAAAGAGGAAGTCTGATGTGACAGCTGGACTGGAGGGTGAGGGAGTAAGTCTCCCACACCCGGGTTCCAATAGACGGCAACGCTCGTCTTACACACACACACACACACACACACACACACACACACACACACACACACACAACATCACCTCAGAGTAACGCGAATGCCTCATTTTACTGTATGCACTGCGCGTCAGTGTAGTGACACACCCTGGCCTGCAGGGTGCGTGGCGGGTCCTCTCCTCACGGACTCGGCTCAGTGTGGCCCCTCCAGGCTTCCATACACATTTTGCCTTTTGTTTTGTTTTGGGAATAACCATGGGCGTCACTGAGAGCAGGCGAAATGCCAAGAAGGCTACCATTTACCTCAAAGCGCGGACACACACACACCCCCCACCCCCCCCACCCCGCCAGGCTGGGGCAGCAATACTTGCCCCTGTGGTGTCAGGCTCTACCTCACCTCTGTGGACACAGGGCGGCTGCCCCCCCCAACTCCGCCTGCACACGCACACACCATCCCAGTTGGCGCATATGTAGATTAACACTTAGTTTTTACATGAGTAGTCGTAGTAAGACAGAAAACACTCACACACACACTCAGTGCTATCACTTGGTTCAAATGAAATACCACTGAAGACAGGAGGGCCAAACCGTCCCCCCCCCCCCCCACCCCTCCTCCTCCTCCACCTCCTCTGGGAGATGGTACCCATCACATTCGGGTTGTCTCCTTTTTTAAAAGATTTTTTTTTGTTATATGGGACCAAGTGTCATCTTTTGAGATTTGGATTTACGGGTTTCTGTACGAACGGAAACCAGCCGACAGAAGACGGACGCAGCGGGACGAACCGCCCCCCCCCGCCGCCCTCCCCCCCCCCCCCCCCGGGGGGAACCAGCGTGCACAAGAAAGAGGCCGGCGGCGCGCTCAAGATGGCTGCCATTGGAGCTCCATAAGCTTTTCCTGTCACGTTTGCCGACGTGTCGGGGCGAAACGTTCTCAAGCCCTCAAGTGAAGCTCTCCTCGCACTGCACTCGGTGCTCACCTCATGTATCCGTGGCAGGACGCCATCTGAACGCCCCCCCCCACCCTCCCACCCCCCCGTTCTGAGGCGGCACCGCCGCCATCGCCGGGTTCGGCAAAGAGATCAGAGACTACGAGAAAAATCGACGTTACACTCGGGAGCCAAGCAGCAGTTCCTACTGGGCGCCTGTACAGGAGGGGGGTTGGGGGGGGTCGGGGGGCTCGGGTTGGGGGGGGTGTTCCACACCCTCAGGAGGACCTGAGCAGAGAACCAACGTCCAAGTTCAGCGAAAACCCGGGAGGAGCGAGAGGAACTGGCCGACCCCTTCCCCCGTCACCCCCCCCCCCCGTGACTTTGCCTTTAACCCCCCCACACCCCCACCCCACCGGAGCATAGCTCCGACTGAATCACACCCCCGCACCGCGACGACAGACCCGCTCAGTCCCTCTGGAGGGGGTGCTCTCCGGTTAGCGGTCAACCCTGCCCCTCCCCCTTGCCCCTCCCCCTCCCCCTTGCCCCCCCCCCCCCCCAGCTGCTCTGTGTGACAGAGGCTGCCGGTCGCAGTGGGCTCAGTCCCAAACCTGATTCGTTGTCAGTATTAGACCAACAGCACATGAGGAGTCCACAGAGAGTCCTGCGTGGACCGGGTGGACGCTTCGTAGCACTTAACTCATCGTCCACGTCGTCCTCGCCCTATTATAGTCCCCCCCACCCTACCACCCCACTCCCTCCCACCTCATTGGCTCAGTCTCCCCCCCCCCTCCAGCGCCCGACCCGAGTGGTTCACCCTCCCGGTTCCGGCCCAGAATCACTGACACCAAACCGGATCGTGGCCCCTCCCTTGTGAGACAAGGCCGGCCAACCCCCCCCACACACCCCCCCCCCCCCCCCCCTCCCCCCCACACACACATCCCACACCCCCCTTGAGTGGCGCCACCGATTGAATGTGAACGGCGAAGCAGCAGGACGAGACGAACGCGTGAGAATGTGAGGATGCAAGAAGAAGAAGCAGCAGCGAGCGTGGGACAGGAAACCCCCCCCCCCAACCCCCAAACCCCCCCCCCCTCTCCTCAGCTCCCTCTCTAAAGGAAACACCTCCAAATAAACGGTGAGGATCAGATCCACGATCCCACATTCCAGAGATGCAGGTCCGGGAGTCAGACACATCTTCGTCAACGGAACTGAAAAAGATTTTTTTTTGTTTTTTTTTAAATCGATGTCCTTTTGTTCTCGTGAGCTGACTGTGTGTGTGTGTGTGTGTGTGTGTGTGTGTGTGTGTGTGTGTGTGTGTGTGTGTGTGTGTGTGTGTGTGTGTGTGTGTGTGTGTGTGTGTGTGTGTGTGTGTGTGTGTGTGTGTGTGTGTGTGTGTGTGTGTGTGTGTGTGTGTGTGTGTGTGTGTGTGTGTGTGTGTGTGTGACCGTCGGGGTTCTAAATGCTGCTTTACCTTCTGAGTCCGATTTAGAGTAAGGAAAAGAAAAGAAAAGATATATGAAATGATTATAAATCCATCAAACAAGAATGAAAAAAGCGATGACTTTAAAAAAGACTCCTGAACAAAAAAAAAAAATTATTGGAGATTCTGTTTTCATTTTATCGTTGTTTTTCTTATATTTTCCGTTTTGTTTTTTGACGCTTCATACTGCTCTGTGTAAACGAGAGGAAAAAAAACAAAAAACAGCTGTAGTCACTTTTTGACCATGCGTGCAGTGTAACATAGAAACGACTTCACTTCTTTTTCCACATCTATAGTTTGTGTTTATAAGCCAACTGATCTGTTTTGTCTCTGTGTGTCTGTCCGAGTCGCCCGTCCCCTTTTATCAGGAGGAATTTACAACCAACAACAAAAAAAAACAAAACAAAACAAAAAAACAACAACAGGAATTTCTTTTTTTTTTTTTATATATTTTGTTTCTTTTTTTATGAGATGCAAACTTTGGAGAAAAACAAAACAAATAGAAAAAATAATGCAACATAAAACTTTAAAAAAAACAAACAAAAAAAAGACAATTAAAAACAAAAAAGCAAAAAAAAAAAAAAAAAAAAAAAAACCCAACAACCTGAAACACAATCTTGTCATACCTCACGCAACACAAAACTCAAAGGAACTTGGGAGGAGTCATATTTTGCAGGCACATGTGAAAGTTCAAGAGATGCATATATAGATTTAAAAAAAAACAGATGTACGTGTAAAGATAATATGTGCTTGTGTGTACGCGTCAGTACGAGTTGCAGAAGGACTAATCCCTCCAGCTTTTGGCGCCATCTAGCCCGTCGATGACTGGTGGCGAAGGGGGGGGGGGGGGGGGGGGGGGGGGAATTTAACCGTCCTCCCCGGCTTAAAAGGCGGCGCAGGTTTAAAAAAGAAATGTGAAACGGCGCGGAGGGGTTAGGACTTGTGTAATGGCTGGAGTGTTTTATGGAATTGAATGTAGCTGACAGGAGGGGGGGGGGGGGGGGGGCTGGACCGGAGCCGGCACCCACAAACCTAACTTCCACACACCAGCAGAAATGATCGTGGTGTCACATAGACGTTACAAACAAACCAACGGAAAAAAAAAACGAAAAACTGAGAATATATATTGCCCGTCTGCAAGGTGCAATACTATGTTATGTATTTTTGTATGTTTTTCTGTTTTGATTTCTTTCTTTCTATTTTTTTTTTGTTTTTGTTTGTTTGTATGTTTTGTTTCACTTACCTTTGATTTTGGCCATAACCAAGGATGTAAATACAGAAAAAAAGAAAAAGAAAACAACATACAAGATTAATTATAAAAGATTAAAAAAAAAAAAAAAAAAAAGTATAAAAAAAAATATATATAGGAAAAAAAAAAGTTCAATTTAACCGCTCCATCCACTGTCATGTAAGTGGAAAAGCGAGGAAATGTGTAATGCTTGTTACATTTTGGTGTGTGCACCCTCTCACATGTGCATGCAGATCCATATTCAAAGTGCCCTGTGACATTAATCATGACCCCCTGTGCCTCCTCTTGTTTGCAAAGAGATAGAAGCATAAACCCCCTCCGTACCCTCGCCGCCGCGCCGCGCCACGCGTGTCTGTATGTGTGTTTGTGTGTTCACCTGTTGAATCGGACTCAGTTCTTACGAACTATTGATGTGCGTGTTGCCAGCAGCCGCAGGAGCTGAGGGTCGGCGGTTGGTAGGGGGCGGGGTTTATCGAGGCCGCGTTCACATGACAACTCTCTGGTTTCATTACAAAGCAACAAAAAAAAAAAAAAAAAGAAACAAACAGCGGCCACTAGTGGCCCCACTTGTTAGCTGCGGACATCGTTTCCGAAAACAAAAGGACGCGAATCCACGCGTTTCCTCTCGGAACGTTGTCGTGTGAACAGAGCGCCATTGAAAGCGGCGATTGCGATGTTCCCGGCTGCTAGCTAACCTGGCTGCTAACACACGCACATCGTAGTTGGTGCAAGCTAAAAAAAAAAAATGTTTTAAAAGAAATGAATTTAGCGGTTCGTCCGACCGCGGCCAGCCTGGAGACCGCGTGAAGTCGGGTTGTGGCTCGATGCCACCCCCCCACCCCTCCCACCGGGACCGCCGTCTCTGTGGTGTCTGATCTGCAATGCTTTCTGGTAAATTACCCTCAATCAGATGAGCATGAGCGCTAACAGCTATCAAAAAATAATTTCAAATCGGCCGAGATGCTTGAAACGAAGTGCAAAACGGCTTCTTAAAGCGACGGCGGCAGATTGAAACGAGCCGAGGTCTTTCCAGGCTGGTCGTCCGTCCCCGACCCCCCCCACCCCCACCCCCACCCATAGATCTCACATGTTGACACATTGGACAGGGGTGGGACATTTGTCTGTAAAGTCTTTCCTGGTTTTCATGGTCGTGTGTGTCCCCCCCACCCCACCCCCCCATGCCAAATGTAGAGTTTGTTCAGACATGCATGTAGCAAGACGTCTATGCAATCCCCCTCCAAAATCCCCACCCCCCCCCCCCCCCCCCCCGAGACGGACTCGTCCTTCTCTGCGGTCGATTCGACGCCCAGAGGTTGTTTGCATGACCCACAGACCCTTGCTACTGTGTGTGTGTGGTGTGGTGTGTATGTGTGTACGTGTAAGTGTGTGTGTGGTGTGTGTATGTGTGTACGTGTAAGTGTGTGTGTGTAAGTGTGTGTGGGCCTTCACGGGGTCGTCGGGGGTGGCGGAGACGAGGGACGGGGGTGTCCTGGCGGGACGTTTGTGGAGGATTCTGTCCTACGAGATGTGCTGTTTTCTTTTCTTTTCTTTTTGTAAACTGCTCAGAAAGTGGTGCGTGTGTGTGTGTGTGTGTGTGTATCTGTGTGTCATTTGGATGTCTGCTCGATGCCATGCTCTCATTCTGAAGGTGCGTTACGACCTCAGACCCCCCGATCCCCCCCCCCATCCAAAAAATAATAATATCAGTCCTTCCTGATATCAGTGTGAAGCTTTAATCTTTTGTACGACCAAGTTAATGTAAAGTAGTAGATGTTCGTACTCGGGGTGGACGAGCCGTCGCCCCCCCCCCCCCCCCCCAACCTCCTCCACCCCCCACCCCGATGAGACGAACATCTGTACGTTTCCCCCCCCCCAGTTTCCCTCCGAGGGCACTTAGAACTACGAAGCACTTTGGCCTCAACCTCGTTTTTCCCACTAAAAGTGGATTAATGTGTTTAAATGTGGCGCCATGCAAAAAAAGTATCCCCGCGCACCAACGCCTTTTGCACCGTTTGACTTTTAAGAAAGAAGTTTAGTTTTCGACCCCGCCCCCCACCACCACCACCAAAATAAACGGAGCCGACGCCTCCAAGGCGTGTTTTTTTTATTATTATTATTAACCTAAAAACAAACGAAGCACTTATAAAGAATGATTATCATGTTTACAACATTCTGTCACTGAAGTGCAATAAGTGAGTGAGTGAGTGAGTCCCCCCCCCCCCCGAACAATCGGATCCTTCCTAATACCACGAGGCGATAACGCACCGCCCCCCCCCCCCCCCCCCCCCCCCAATGAGAGCATCAGCACTCACAGACACACACATACACACACATATATACACACACACACTCACACACACACACACACACACACAGACGCAGACCACTTCTTGTGACTGGGTAAAGGAAGCTATTGAAGGATTCTCTCAGTAAAAAAAAAAAAAGAAAGAACATTTTCTAATAAATGATGATGAACCTTAGATGAAAAACTATTGTTAGCGCATCTCTTTTGTTTTTTGTCGTCTCGAATCTTCAAACACATTTCGCCTCACGTTTGGTTCCTGGATTTAAGACAAAAAAAAGGTAAAAGACAAAGGTGGAAAAATAAAATAGAATCCTGTGTGTGTGTTCGTGCGTGTGTGTGTGTGTGTGTTTCCTGTCCTCCCATTAGAATTGAGAAAATAGAAGAAATGTTCGACATAAAATCACACAAATAAACTCAAATGATAAGAAAACATCACAATTATTATGAAGGACGTTTAACTTTTCCCATTCAAAGTTAATATTCTGACTTGTTACGCAGAATAATAAGATTTTATTATCAAGCAGGAGATTTAATATTCAAAATCCCAAATTACTTTTCCCAAAAGTGGATTTTTTTTTGATCGGTCAGGAGAGACATGATTTTCCATTTTAAAGTCAATATTTAATTGAATCCTTAATTTCTGGATGTTTAAATCACATATTTTGATTGTAGTCAAATTTTAATTCTAAACTAAGGTTTTTATCTTCCTTTTCTACCCAAAAGTCTAACTTTCTGAATTAAATTTAACTTTACGTAAAGTTTATGGAATTTTAACATCAATTTGTCTGAGCTTCAAATAAAAAAAAAAAGGAAAAAAGAATTTAGAATGCTCGTATTTCATTTTAAAAAGTAAAAAAAAAAAATGTCAGTCATATTCGTTTAACTTTGATTTCAACCAGATTTGGATTCAGTTTCTTATATTCACATTTCAAACCTCCGCAAATAAGAATTTGATCTTTTTCACTTCAGAAACAGAGTTTTAACTGAACTAGTTGATCTTTTATCATCCTGTTGTTTTCTGCAGGCAGATATATTCAAGACCCCCCCCCCCCCCCCCCCCCGAATTACTAAAGTAATTCTAATTCTGAATTGGGTTACTATTATAATTCTTTTTAAATCAAAAGAAAGAAAAGGAAAAACATCTTGAATCTCAGATGGTGTTCCTCCCCCCCCCCCCCCCTCCCCCCCACAAACACCTTTTCTTCTCTTTGGTTTATCAGTGTCGTCTTTGCACTTTCTTCCTTTACGCTCAAAGTGCCAACAGCAATACGGAGCCCCCCCCACTCCCCCCCCCACAGTCCCCAGAGTGGATGTTGGGGGGGGGGGGGGGGGTTGATCTTGCCGACTCTGTTTCACGTGCTCGCTTGAAGTGGGCATGGCTGTGCATGTATATATCAGTGTGTGCATGTGAATGCCGGCGTGTGTGCGCGACCCCCCCCCCCCCCCCCCCCCCCGAAAAAAAAAGCACCTTTTCAGGCCGCTGCGTGTGACAGAAGTCTGTTGAAGCAGAGTCCTGTCGTGGTATTATTTCCTTCGGAGAATGTAACTAAAACTGTATTTATCAGGCGAGAAGAGATTCAGTTGTTATAGATTGGGGGGGGGGGGACTGGGGGGTTGAAGGAGATGAAAAAGTGAATTCCTCGAGAGGGTAATATTTCAGAAGCTGCAACGATTCTCAGAAACAACAGAGCAGATTATTTCCTCTGTAATTCTGTTTCCTCTCGGACGATGGCCTTATTGCCCCCCCCTCCCCCCCTCCCCCCCTGCGTGGCGAGGGTCTTCACTGGAGGATTTATCGTGAACGCTTGCACTCAGCGAAACGGCCAGCGGTGGAATAGTCTGCTGGGTTCCGTCGGGGCCGGGCGGCTCCCGGGAGTGATTTTAAATTATTTTTTTTTAGGTTTATCGCCTGACACCATATTAAATGAGGAATCCGATCCTCCCCCCCCCGGCGCCACTTTAGCCCCATGCCGGCGCCGAATCCAGAGCCGAGCGCGGTTGCCCAAGACCGTCCAGCGGCGGCGGCGCTGCTCATCTCTTGCATGTTAAGTGTTCCAACGGACTGTTTGAATTGACTGTTAATAGCTGGCGACGTGTAAATAGAGACACACACATTAAACTATTCCCCCCTCCCCCGCCCCCACCTGCAAAACGATCTGGCGACCAGACGTTCATGCCAGCTTCACCTCACACACCAACCGCCCCCCTCCCCCGACGAGAACCGAGGACACCGCGGAGACTCAGAGTCTTTCTGGGGTACCTTTTTTTTGTAAACGGAGTGGGAAATGGCCTAGACAGCGAAGAATGTACACAAATTAGCCACTAATAGTCTATCAATCAGAGATTTAGAGATTTAGATCGGAGACTAGATGAATCATGTGACGTGTATCGTGGGGGGGGGGGGGGTCTGCGAGATTAAGATATGCAATGTTAGTCGGTTCTGATTCGGTTCAGAGCTGCTCAGGTTTGACGAACCGGCCTTGAAGGGTGCTTTCCGTCCTCCCCATCCCACCGTCTGTCCCGTCTGTCCCGTCTGTCTTGTCTGCCCCCCCCCCGAACACCACCACCGCACGAACCGACCCACCCTCACCGCAAGAAGAAGAAGAAGAAGACGACGAGAGAAACCCCCGCTTTCCGCTCACAAACCCATGGTTTCTGTTCCGCCGTGTCTCGGTTCCTTTACGCAGCACCAGCAGTTCTAACGCCAAACAAACCACCACCTCTTTTTAAGGCTCCGCGTCCAGCGGGAGCGTCCGAAAACCCGCCGCCGCCGCCACCGCCACAACCACCGCCTCGCTCACGTCGTTTACAGCCGATCGGTCTCAGTGTTGCATGTACAGAAAAGCTTCGCATGCTTTATCGTGAAAAAAAACCTTCTCTGCTTGGACGAGGTGTGGCGGTTTTTCCCTCCGCCGGAGCAGATCAAGCTGGTCACACGTCGGTGCCGGTCGGTGTTTTTAATGTCAAGACTCGATGGTGGTTATGTTGTACAAAATTGTCTATGAACTCTTATGTGTCTGTATTTTAATATCCGCTGTCCGGTTGGTTTGAGAAAAAAAACAAAAACAAAAGAAAAAGAAGCTCCATGATAAATCAAGAAAATGTCAATTTCGTCGGAGTGGATGATTTGTGACTGAGCTTTTCTTGATTTATCATTCAAAATGGCCGCTTCGGCGTCCGGACGTTTGGACACATTTTCCGTGTTTGTTTTCGATATGTCAGCAAATCGTGGAGGTAGCCTCCCGGTCGAGGAGGTGCGACTCTCTCTGGGCTTGATTTTCTGTTTTCATTTAGGATTTCTATCGTCTATTTTTCTCTTTTTATTTTCTTTTTTCTTTTTTTTTTAAATCAGATTTACTCTCAAGGACCTTGTTCAGCCTCTCAGTAATATTTTTACTATGGGGACTCATCCTGTAACTTCAAAACTTCAAACCAGCAGCAGATACTTTACAGATAAACATGCAAACGAATCTCAACAGAAAACAAACAAGACAAAAAAAAAAAAAAGCCACATACACCAACCACCTTTCCTACTTTTATATCACTCTGTAATAAGTTCCTGCTTCACTGTGACTGCAGAGGATGCTGGGAGAACTCCAGAAGTGTTCTGCAGACTCTCAGGGGCCGGCCGGTCGGTCGGGGGTCAGGGATAGTCGGAAGGTGCCCAAAGACGAGATGTTGGGTGTTTTTTGTTTGTTTTTGTTTTGTTTTTTTCCCGTCGCTTGTATTGTAAGTGTGTCGCAGCTTGTTGTGTGCGGACTCTTATCATCCAGGCGAGCCTAATATCTCTGGAGGAATGTAGGAATGCGTAAGAGATTGAAGCGAAGCTATCACCGGGCCCTGATCCGGGTGGGGGGGGTGGGTTGGGGGGGTGGGGGGGGTGGAGGGATCGGACGGCGGTGGCTCAAGAACTCCAAGTGCCAAGTCATTTTTCTTTTTAAATGAGCGGGGGAAGGTCCCCGGAGTCGACGCTAGCGAACCGCGTGAACGCAGACGTTTCTGCTGCTAATTAGCATGTGGCGCTAAAACAAGCAAACTCCGACAGTCGACGCGTCGGCTCAAGTTTCAGCTGTTTCCACCCTAGAGAGCAGAAAATACCCGTCGATTCGACAAGATGCTTCAGTTTGTGCGAACTGAACTTGATTTGTTCAGCTAGCCATTAGCCGCGTTAGCGGTGTAGCAGTCGCCACTTTGCCTCGCGCTGAGAGAGAAAAAAAAAAAAAAAAAAACAACCCCGGATTCATTCAATTTTCTGCAAGTCTTTCCAAAGACTCTGTGTCTCTAAATTGCTTCTGGATGTTTTGATCGTGGTGCCTCTTGTTCTCCCTCCGATGGATTCGAAAGCTGTCCGGGGCGTCCGCCGCCATTTGCGGAAAAAAGTCGAGTCAAATTTCTTGGTTTGGGAATATTTCATACTGTTGGATTTGGATTTCTATCCGTGTTTCCGTGCCTTGGCTCGCCTCGACTCAGCGTTCAAGGCCTCCAACGAGTTTCACCGCGTCCAGGATTACTTGGCACTTGCCAATCACAGGTATAAGTTGCTTTCCAATCAGAACTTTGTGTTTCCATCTGTTTTTGAGGGGTTTTTTTTTTGTTTTTTTTGAGCCACCGGCTGCCAGAAGTCTCCAGATTTGTATGCATCAGCGTCCTGGATCAGGGCTAAAGGGGGAGCGAGAGATTAGGAACTGAAGGAAACGCACATCTCGATGGAAATCTGCAGGAGAATGACACATAATTTTTTTGTTTTCGTTGGTTTTTTTGTGCTCGCGGCTTGTGAGAGAGTCGGCAGGTCCGTCCGAAGTGCAGTCTGCGTTTTGCAGGACCGGCGGGGAGGGAGGGAGGGAAGCAGTCTTGCAGGGAAACACATGGCCATGCACTGTACTCAGAGTAAGAGCTCTTTCCTTCAGTCTCTGTCCAGAGGTGCCACATATTCATATATTTTCAGGGTAAAAACAAAGAGTAGCAGAAGACTTATTTAAAAAAGTTTTTCGCTTTTGCTGTCACCGGCAGAAAGGATTCTATGTATACGTTTCTCTTGGTACTACGAACCCCCGGACCTCCTTGTATCTGGTGCAGGTTGGAAACCACACAATAATAAAGTGTCTACAGAAATAATATTAGACCCAGGTTTTGTTCTTCTCATCGTCTTTATTTAGTCGACGCCGCCGTCGCTCGCTGGCAGAAGCAAAGAACAATATTCAGGATTCATTTCCTCGAAGCACGTCGGGGGAGGGGGGGGTGGTGGGGGGGGAGGGGTGCAAACAAGTCGTGCAAAGGGCCACACGGTCGGCTGGAGGCGAACGCTCCGGGGGCCGACGTATGACACACGGGGAAACAAAACCAACGAGCATCCACAGGAAAAAATCAATAATAATAATAATAACCTCCGAAAAATCTACTGTGATCTCCTCTCACACCGCCGGACACCTTCATCACACCGGGCCCCGCCTCACCTGGACCTGTCCCCCTGCCCCCCCCCACCCACACCACACCCACAGCCCCTCCTCCCACCCCACCCCGCCACGCCCGTCCGCCCGGCGGGCGGCGTGATGTCAGGTCGTTACGGTGGGCTGCTTACGACAGGTCCGGACAATCAGCGTGTTTGTAAATGTCAATGTGTGATTTTCAAACTCTTTGTTTATGGTCAGGGTTTTAAAGGAAGATATTTTTATGGTAATTGTCGCTGGTCTATTTTACTATATATTTATGTAATAAATATGTGACTAAATTTACATCTCATTGACTCTCTGGTCTGTTATTGGCGCGGTTCTCCAGCCGACCAACTCATGTGCTGGACGGTTTTCATTCAAATGACTAATAAATGAAACCCACGGAAGTAAAAAACTAACTTTCCTTGTTATCATCTCATTGTGTCTTTGTTTTGCGTGCGTGTGTGTGTGTGCGTGTGCGCGCGTGTGTGTGAATGATCTTCTCACCGCGGCGGAGTGGGAATAGATTAAAGATTTAAATCTCTCGCCATGAATGAATTAAAACGGTAATCTCGACCGGTTCAATTCATGTCTAATCCCGACACAGATTCCAGATATATTTACAGTAATCATCACCGCATCAACACTTCCGGACCTGGCTGCGGCGTGCTTCGCATCGCTGAGGCAGCTTCCAACGATGGAAGATGAAAAATGCAAATTTGCCGATGTAGCATAATCCAATATGAGCACTTAATCCGGTGTAGATTAAGGGCGGCGGCGATGCCAGTGGGACGCGTGAAATCAGCCTCTGGTGCATTTGAATAATTGCGAAAACAAAGTTAGTGATACATTTAGAAGCGTTTATATGCATTAGGAGCACTAGCATGATAGCTATTAGCTGGTGTTGATGCTAACTGCCTCGCCTTGTTTTTTTAATTATTTATTTCTATTTTATTTGCAGTTTTGGGGGGATTTATTCGTTAACCTTCCTAAATCTAAATGATGGGTTCTTGGATGATGCTAATCATTCCTGAAAGCCTCGTGTAATTTGAGTTCATAGTTTTTGTGACGAGTTGGTAAAATACCGACATGGAAATTTAGCAAACATATGTCATTGGGATCTAGATTGAGGTCTAAAGTAATTAAACAAAGAAACTGACATGTTGTGATTTTAAAGACGAAACATGTGCAGCACTAATAACTGCCCCTCCCCCCCACCATAATATTTGGGTCCACATCATTTGGCAGCGATTGTTTCTTGTTATGTTTAGAAGCTTTGTGACTTTTCTTCCTTTGCACTTCATTCAAACATTTCAAGGTTTGCAGGAAAACGTTGAGATCGAATCAAAGTCCATTTCTAGTATCGCAACATAAGATGTGTTAAAGAAACACAAACCTCCGTAGAAGTAATTTGAGCTTTTTGGCAATGACGTTTCTCCTTTTGGACCTTTCAGATTTGGGAATTGATCCTCCTCACTTCACTTCATGGCTGCAGGCCTCAGTTATAGCGCATGCATTAAGATTAAAATGCATGCATTGGAGGAACCTTTTGTCGCTTGGTGACACAAACCAGGCTCCAGGTTGTCGACGGGAGAACGCTGACGCCATGATGTGGGGTAAAGGTCTCGCCTGGAGGGCCAGGTTATGTAGGGTCACTTGCTGGTGACACACACAGTCTGACGGTGCATCACCACCTGCTGGTCAAAGCATAAAGAGCATATTGTCACGCTCCTCAGAAAACCAGCAACCCTCCGGGAAAACAGATGAATTTTAAGCGTAGATCTTTAAGCATGTAAACTTGGAATACACTTAACAATGCAGGTAAAATGGAATTAATAAATGTAAAGAATAATCCAATGTTTTTGAAAATAAAATGAAATAATCCAGGCGTGTATTTTGCACTTTAAATGGACAACCAGTAGTTAGAAACACAATCCTGCAGGATGACATAATGAGCCCGTTTAGCAATTTCAAGTGAAAATACAAAACTTTCGTTGTGTTTTGGATCTGTTTCCATGACAACAGTGCTCAGAGTCACTGGAAACACAACTCTTTGGAAACGCTCATTTCTGCCGCTGGTCCTGGTCACCGCAGCCGTTTGTAACGAGTCGTTCTGCACCATGCTCAGTAGAGACAATCAGCACAATGTTTCCTCCGTCGTGTCACGACTCCCAGTCCATATTCTACTGGGACTTGGTACTTTTATTTTGACAGTCACTGTAATAACAATCCAATTTGTTCGTCTGTCTAACTTGAATGTCTGTGTTCTCCCTTTATTGATGTTTATAGCATGTTGTTCTCCGCTGCATGAGTGTGTAGTTTCATGACAAAAACAACCAACAGCTCCCACTAGTGGCCCAACATGAAAACTACATAGTTTTTAGCCTTGGTTCTGTTTCCGTGTAAACGGACACGGTTTTTAAAATGAGTCATAGAACCTTGCAATAGCTTTTTGTTAAAGAGTTAAGAACATTTATATAAATGTGCATAGGCAATAGCAGTGTTTTTCAAAAGTTCTGTTACTCCAGAGTCAAAGTGGTTTCGAGAATTTGCGTTTCAGCACCGTTGTGACGTAAACTGACACCCAAAACACTACGAAAGTTTTCCATTTTCACTTGAAAGCCAAGCCTGAATGTGCTAGTAATGCTAACTCGGGCTAGGAAATGCTAACTTTAGTTGTATGATGAAAAACTCGAAACATTGAGGTTCTGTTAATCTGATAAGGTATCAGAAACCAACGTTTAATCTAAATTTACATGGAAGAGTTTGCTCGTTTAAGTTCTTTTACAAGTATTAAATGTTGGATAAAACACAAAACTTCACAAAAACTACTCCTCCCTCCAGTGTTTTTGCCTCCCTTTTTGGGGACATTAGTTAAAATCTTGGTCCTTCTTAGCAGCTGGTGTTTGCTATTTCATTGCGATCACGTCTGCTTCCCACAGGAGTGATTAAGGAGAGTGAAACCAACCCGTAAAGGTAAAGCCAGTGAGACTTTTCGTGGCATCATTATTCAGACTGTCGCCACCAAAACCCTGGATTCCAGAAGCTTTCACCATAATAACTAACAGACAATCTCGTTGACACTTGTTCTTTAAGAAGCGCTCTTTAGCGCGAGTGTGTGAAAGGAACCGACTGAGATTCCCATTAATCTACTTTTCCGAGGCTGCACTCTGCTGGGGGGGGGGGGAAACGTCCACTCCGGCTGTAATTGGCTTTTACTGTCGCAGGTGAGTGTGGACGACTCGACGAGTTCCGCTTTCCTAAGTTCACATTTCTCTCATTAATTTGGGCGAAGACGTCGCGGCCGGCCTCACATGAGGTCTGCTGTGTGGGTGGAAGCTGTTGTGGGGGCTGTGATCTCACAAAGGCAGCTTTCCCGCCAGCCAATCCCTTCCACGGCTGTTTGGATGGAAGCCCGGCCCCCTTCGCTTCGCCCTCCTCTTCCTCCCTCTCACTCTCTGCTCTCTCTCTCTCTCTCTGTGTGTGTGAGTGTGTATGTTATGCACATACACACACACACACTTCATGGCTCCGTCATGGCAGGAATTTTCCACTCAGCAGTGAGAGAACATTGCAGCCAGCTGTGCTGTCAGTTGCGGTGGATCTCCCTCCCCTAACACCTCCCCCCAACACCCCCCCCCCCCCCCAACACCCCCGACCTGCTTTTCCCGGCTCGTACAGACGCTCGCTCACAACGCAAGGCGCACGCTGTGCCATACGTAGTGTGTCCGCTCCCAGACCCTGGTTTCCCACGTCCCGCCTGCACACCGTGTCTCATGAACGTGTGTTGTTTACAAGCCGTGCGGGAGGATTCCAGGGGTGGTGGTGGTGGAGGGGGGGGGGGGGGGGGGTTACATCCTACCAACACCTCAATCCCCCACCCGAACAAACTCGCTGCTTCTCCAACAACCTTCAGCACACCCTTCCCTTCCCTCCGCTGTCCTCAGCCGCTCCATGTAGATCCTGTGTGAGCGCGGCCGTGTGCGCCGAGCATGTGATCTGTATACATTAGCGCCGTTATGTAAGCGCGGGCCCACCCACTTCCCCTCCCCCCCCATGTCCATACGTTTCCTCTGTAATCGGGTCAGGTGAGGACTGCCGACGGAGGGAACTGGCCTCAAATGGCCCCTCCAGAGGGAAAATATATACATCATCCCGGAGGCCCAGAGAAAGCAGCGGAGGGCACGGGGGGAGGAACTTTCTTTCTTTTTCTTTTTCTTTTTTTCTTTTTTCTTTTAAATTGGTTGGCTGGATTCCTGGAAACGTGTGTACATGGACAGAGAGAGAAAACAAGTAGATTGAGGAGGAATGTCAGCGCTCCAGCCGGAGGCAGCAGACGGTGCCGCCATCTACACGTCCGCCGTGGTGGTTTCCAGGGTTTTCCAGGGTTTCCAGGGTTTCCAGGGTTCAGGCAGCAGAATGTGGACCAGCGGCTCCATTCGCCCAGAGGAGCTCCTGAAGCAGGGGGCTGACATTTCAGGGTGACGTTCTCTCTCGTAGGAAACCGAGAGAGAAATCCGAGGCCTTAAATGTGATTTCACTGAAACCAACGGACTCATCGGACTCATCGGGCTCATCGGGCTCGTCCCGACGAGTCCGATTGAACATGCGTCCGGCCAGCAAACATTCAAGCAGCAGTCCGACCCAGAGAGACAGACGAGTCACACGAACCCATATTCACACCAACGTGCAAACCACAAACCTCAGTACGGTGGGAGGAGACGTTTAAATCCCAGACTCAACCCGTGCAGACCCCCGAGAAGGAATTTCTTGGTTTGTATGCAGGTGTGCAGTGGTTTGCATGCTCTCAGTCTCAGGCGTTGGCGATTTTCTGTTGTATGCATATTCCAGCTGTGCCTCTGCGGGGTTTCTTCAAGTTCAGTTTGAAAACATGCAATTCTTTTTGGCCCCATTCACACAACGGTACATTTTTCATTTCAGAAAAGTTTCATGTTTTGTTTACACGAAAGGGCAGAAACACTAATGACGATGTAGTTTTCTTGTCGGGCCACTAGTCAGTGCCGTTGGTAGTTTTCTTTTTGTATTGAAACCACACACACATGCAGAAGAGGACAAATAAGCAGTTGGGAGCATTTGTGGGTTTAAGGAAGTTGTTCCTGAGCCCTCGATGATTGACGACCGGTGGCTTCCACCGAAATCCCCTCACCCGGGTCCCGGGATTCAAACCAGCAACCTCCCGGTTCCAGTTACACCAACAGTGCAGGGCGTTCTCTGCACCTGTCTATTGTTTATTGAGCCCTCGAACCTGCACAAACGTATCAATCCATCCTTTTATCCGCGGGTCAATCCAGAAAATGTGACTTTGATCCTTCCGCTCCACCACAGAGACGGTCACAGCGGTCATACACACTTTGAAAACATTTCTAAAACCCTTCGATATGCAGCTTGGCCATTAGCCTACATTTCTGTCAATGCAGAGATCATGCAGTGCCCATATTTCTGACCTCAACCTGGTCTAACACCCGGGGGGGTGAATCATGTCAGGCCTCACTAATGCTCCTGTGGATGACAGAGAGTAACCCCCCCCCCCCCCCCCCCCCCCCCCACCGCCGCCGCCACCACTAGGTTCTAGGAAAGAACTTTCCAGAGGAGCGGCGGCTCTTATAGCGACCCGGATTTATTTGTTTTATAATGAGACACTCCGGAATCACACGTGTGTATAAAAGTCCTGCCGTCAACACACGTTTTAGTTTTACACGCTTGTAACTTTTGACTTCAATGGTTAAATATTGTGTTTTCTTTTAATAAAACAACACCCGAAAGATGAACAGCTAAATAAATCCCAGATTGTATTTGAGCGGTTAAAGAAGCAGCAGCAGCAAGTACTTTGGGAAGAAAGAAAAACAAAAAAAAAAACTTGGCAGAGATCGTGTGGGATTTCTGCAGAAAAACAACCTCTCGGGATGCATGCTTCTCCCCCAGCCTAAATCAACATGCTTTATGAAGACATGAAAATGTAAGAAATGTGCTTTTAAGGGTTTTGAATCTCAGAAAGACGGGGTGAAATAAACACGAACGTCGGCGATCATCTCGTGTGGGTCGAATGCAAAAAAACCCGAAGAAACGTACAAGAATAGGCCTGGTGATGAGGGATGAAACGCTGTGTGTTAAAGAATTAGTGTGTTTGTGGGTAATGAAGATTGAATTTAATAAGGAGACGAGATGTCGGACGGTGGGGGGTGAGTGTGGAGGGGAAACATGGAGAGTAAACAGAGCGAGGACGCTGTGCGCATGTGAATATGTGGGAGGGTCCGGCAGAGCGTTGAGGCATATGGAGGGTCATCCCGGGACAAGGGGAGGAAGGACGTCTTCTATGCGCTGCATACCGGCATGCACTCCCAGAATAAACACACTCCGCCTCATACAATAAATTACCATGACCCTGACAACGCACAAAGCGATACAGGGTGCGCTGCTGATTTACTGGCCTGCACTTCTCCCTCGGTAAAGCATGAGAGATAAACCTGTTGCTGAGTGCAGAACCATGAATCAGGACAGTATGCAGACACACTTTACGAACCGGCCCGAGATAAGAAACAGTGGAAAAGTCATCGCTAAGTGTTCAAGATCGCACCGGGTGATTAATTACTCCAAATCTGGCCGGCGAAGAAGTTCATCTGTCTCGTTGGCTTTGAAGCAACTCCTCCTATCAACCGTGTGGTTTGTTTCTCATGGCTCCGACTCGCACTTTGACACGCGCGGCGTCGTCGAAAACGCTGTCGAACATCTCGTCACTCATTCACACGCTGCCACAGCCTCCGCTCCGCTGGTCGCACGCCGAGGTTCGCCTGGAGGACTGACAATTGTTCCCACAAGCTGACAATTTATGCAAACGTGCTGGACGGGGTGGAGGTCGGTGGCCGCGGGCCAGTTAAGCTTGGAAATCCCTTTTGCTAATGGACTTGGCTTTGTAAATGAGATTATTGCTGTGATGAAACAGCGAAGGACTTTTACCAAAATGTGGACACACACACACACACACACACCGGCGTCCTGCACGTTTCCAACCATTGTTCAAAAGATAAAAACCAATTCTCAGACACAATGGTGAAGGAGCGGTCCTTATTTGGCACATTTCCGCTTCAGTGACCTCAAAGTGTTTTACGACTTCAGCCATTTTCACCCCTGCAGACTGCTCATCGACCGACAAAAGCGAGTTTTTGGTGCGTTGTCTGTGTGTGTGAAGAGGCCGGGATCGAAATGCTGACCCCGCAATCATGGGATGACCCACTTTACCCTCTGAGCCAAAGCCGCCTCGTCCACCCGACGCATGTCCATATGCTGCATGGAGTGTGACTAAATCGCAAAGCAAAATGTAGTGAGTTCAAAGCTTTCGGCACGTATAAAACGAGCCAAATCTCCCACCTACAATAATGTCTTTACTGCATTTTGAGCCTTGTTACTGCAAAGTTGGACACATGTACACAGTTCTACATGTTGGACACTATTTAACTTTAAGCAACAAGCATATCCACAGGAGGAGAACTGCTGTTTTGGATGTTAGTAAAAAAAAAAAGCTTTGGGAACCAGTTCTCTCAATGACATCGACCAAATTGCTGGAAGTGAAAGTGCAGAGTGCTGTTGGAACAACAGATGCTTGTCGCTGGAACGGTTTGATTCAGAAAATATTTGACATCTCAAAACTTTCTAAGCTTTTTTAAGGGGTCATACGATGCAAAATTCACATTCTAATGGTTTTCCAACAGTAATAATCATTCCCAAACCTGGAACGACACCTCAGAAGTGAAGAAAGTCTGTCATCTGTCTCCCTGGCTTGCTTCAGTTTTTATGTGCATCTGCAGTGCAGGCATAACATGAAACATTCAACACATACCTATGAAATGAGCAAATATGTACATGAGGTTTTATATTTGCCATCTGTGGTGTGACAGAAGCCAGAATAGATCGCCTGAAAAGGAGGATCTCCATCACTTTCATGACTTTAATTTAAACGATCACTTTCTTTAACATAAATACTTTTTACAGTGTGCTTCCACAGTACAATTGCCACATTAATCTGCCACAGAAGCGAAAAAAAGGCCCACAAGTGGGAGGACGTCTTTATTTCCTCGTTTAGGAGCTTTGGCGCCATCTTGCGCCTCGAGGCGGAAGCGTGCCACGACGCGCTTCCGGTTACACACCGGAAGTTGTGTTTTTGTCCCCAAAACCAACATGTCCGCCAGCACCGACGTCTAACTGAACAAAACATGACGATGGCAGACGGCGGAGTGGACGAGCTGTCCCAGCTCGAATATCTGTCCCTGGTGTCCAAGGTGTGCACGGAGCTGGACAACCATCTCGGTATCAGCGACAAGGATTTAGGTGCGTATTTTGCCCACAAGCTTATGAAACGCCTCGCGTGAGCGGCTAGCTCGCTTCATGCTAACCACGCTCGCCTCGGCTTTGACTGTTGACTTCACAAGCTAGCTCAACTTAGATATGTCTCCCGTAAACATTTAATATACCGTGTTATCTCCGTTTACGTCGCGCTGACGTGTCGTTGTGTGTGTGTGTGTGTCTTCACAGCCGAGTTTGTTATTAGTCTCGCTGAAAAACAACCGAGTTTCGACGGATTTAAGGCCGTGTTGACCGAAAATGGAGCTGAATTCACGGTAAGTTGGTGATTATGACGTGACAAATAAGCTTAACTCGTATCTTCCATTGTTTATAAATGCGGGTCATTGTCTTGTCTCTGTAAGGATTCCCTCGTCGGTAATCTCCTCAGGCTCATACAAACGATGCGACCTCCACCCAAAGCATCTACAAGTAAAGGTAAACAGACCCGCTGCGATGCGAAGCATGTTGGTTCTTCAACAAACACGGTTCACTGATTTATTTTCGTTTTTAGCCCCCGATACTCCGACCATGCCGCTGACGGAAAAGGACCGATTGAAGGAGTTATTTCCTGCACTGTGCAGAGCAGATGATCCAGAGCCGAAGGTAAGAAGTGTTAATGCGTTATTATATCACCCTCAGCCTATTTGTCTTTCGTTTGATGTGGATCTTTGCTTTTCATCGCCTGTCTTCACAAACATGAAATTAAGTGACGTCCTATTTTTAAACCACTGGATCTAATCTGATGTCGGTCCACCTTTGCTGCTATAACAACTTAATCTCTTCTCGGAAGCCTTTCCACAAGGTTTAGTTGTATATTTATACTTTGGAGACGTGTCGCTATTGACAGAAAGTTCGCAGAGTTACAGTTGTTCCCAATCGGTTCCACTTTGTTGCCATACTCATAGTTTATTTTGTGGACATTTCCCGGCTGGACTTATTGCACAGGTGGCATCCGATCACTGTCCCACTCTGGAATTCATCGAGGTCCTGAGATCGACATGTTCTTTGGCTAATTTTTGTAGAAACGGCCTGTGTGCCCCGGCGCTTGATTTTATGCACCACAGAAGCGACTGGAACACTTAAATTCAATGATTTAGAGAGCTGAGCAAATACTTTGGGCATTATAGGACATCTTTCACTATTTTAATTGGATTATCTGCTGAGGAGAAATTCCTCTGTGCTATTTTTTTTATTACCACTTGACTTATTCTCAGGAGAAATGCAGACATAACAGATTGAAAGTAGAGTTGGTTTTTTTCCACAAATGTAGTAAGATTGTGTGAAATTAATATTTTTTAAACTCGTATTTATTTTCCCCAAAACTATACTCTCAATATTTATAGGTCTTATGTTGACAAGCAACAAGATGCTTCTGAATCTTGTTTATTATGAGTGAAATCTGATTTACTTCTTTTCTGTTTAATTTAATAGAAGTTGCTGGATGAAGATGACGTGAAAGTAGCGGCCGATGCCATGAAGGAGCTGGAAATGTTCCTGCCCAGTGCGGGTGGGTCGGATTCCAAAGTGAGCAAGAGCCGGTAAGACGACCAGAGACCTTCTGTTTTCCTCGTAGAAGCGGCTGAGTTTTATCAATATTTCCGTAAGACATTCATGGCATGATTGTGGTCTTTTCCCCTCTTCCGCATCCAGATCAGAGAAGAGCAGACGCCACAGCCGAAGTCGCAGCAGAAGCAGAGACCGAGATCGACACAGAGACCGAGATCGAGACAGGGACAGAAGGAGACGCCATCGTTCCAGATCGCGTTCCAAGTCCAGGTCTCGTTCCAGAGACCGCGACCGACACAGAGACAGGGATCGAGAGCGAGACAGAGACAGAGACAGAGATCGAGGGAAAAGGAGAGAGAAAACCAGCCGCTGGTCCGATCGGACGCCGAGTCCCAGGAAAGACCAGGACAGAGAGTCTGACCGCTGGAAGGACAAGCACGTGGACCGCCCGCCGCCCGAGGAGCCGTCAGTCGGAGACATCTACAACGGGAAGGTCACCAGCATCATGCAGTTCGGATGCTTCGTCCAGCTGGAGGGACTCAGGTCGGTGTGAAGTCGTTTGACGGTCACGTCTGTTTGTTGTCATCGTTCTCAGCTCAATCGGGATCTTTGTCTTGTCTTATCAGGAAGCGTTGGGAGGGCTTGGTTCACATCTCCGAGCTGCGCAGGGAAGGTCGAGTGGCCAATGTGGCCGACGTGGTGAGCAAAGGCCAACGGGTCAAAGTGAAAGTGCTTTCATTCACCGGATCAAAGACGAGCCTCAGTATGAAGGTAGGAAGACAAAATCAACAGTGTCGAGTTGAAATGAAAGCGGCGGTGTTGAAGTGACGCGATAATGAGACGCACTTCCTTCTCCTCGGTTCTCCAGGATGTGGAACAAGAGACGGGAGAAGACTTGAACCCCAACAGGAGGAGGAACGTGGGCCCGGACGGAGGAGAGGAGATTGCCATGAGGAACCCGGACCGGCCCAGCAACCTGAACTTAGGCCACGCCCCCGAGCTGGAGCAGGACGACACGCTGGAGCGCAAGAGGCTCACCAAGATCTCCGACCCCGAGAAGTGGGAGATCAAGCAGGTGGGAAGAGGAGCCTGGAGAGGCTCTGACCTCTCACCTCACTGTTTATTTACGCCCGTCTGCTCTTACAACATCAACAAGTCTGGTTTTCTCTTCACCTCCAGATGATCGCCGCTAACGTGCTGTCCAAAGAAGAATTCCCCGATTTTGATGATGAGACCGGAATCCTTCCTAAAGTCGACGATGAAGAAGGTGAGAACTGAGTTTTCCTCCCTCGCGTTGAGTGGAAACGTTGCTTGTGTGAACTTCTTCCCGACTCTCTGGTTTTATCTGTCCGTCCAGATGAAGATTTGGAAATCGAGCTGGTTGAAGAGGAACCTCCGTTCCTGAGAGGACACACCAAACAAAGCATGGACATGAGTCCCGTCAAGATCGTGAAGGTAGAGTTCTGCTCATCTGCTAATCCCAAGCTTCCTAACAGGGCGAGGGAAAAAAATAAAAAGAGTTCTGCTCATCTGCAAAGCTCGTGAAGAACTCACCTTCTACTCTGAAACACATTTTAAAGGTCAATTTAATTTCAGTTTGGTTAAAGAGTTTATCTCCAGTCAAAGTAAAATATAACGTTCATTTCTATTAAATCATTCTTTCCTTTTTTTTAGCTGATGCGCTTCCGCATTATCAGTTTTCTCATTTAGTTCTTGACTATGATCTATAATGTGAGACTGAGAGCAGAGAGGCTGCAGTGGAGACACTTTAGGAAAAGCTGTATGAAGGTCAGTTGTGTCTGTTGCTGACACATGGTGTCATGTATTAGTGTCCAGGTCACTTTAACGGTGTCGGTGCGTCACTGATGTCGACGTCACCACTTCGACTTGCTGCAATTAGAATGTTTCTCGTCTGCGTCACCTGGGATTGAATCCCTCCTACAGACTCGCCCTCCGCTGCTTAATGAGTGATTATAAGTCGTGTGCGTCGCAGAGTGTTGATTTTAGTCTGATTGTCTGCGTGCAGAATCCAGATGGCTCGCTGTCCCAGGCCGCCATGATGCAGAGCGCGCTGGCGAAGGAGCGGCGGGAGCTGAAGCAGGCGGCCCGCGAGGCGGAGATGGACTCCATCCCCATGGGGCTGAACAAACACTGGGTGGACCCGCTGCCAGATGGTGAGCGATCTATTAGCCGCGCTCGCTACAGATGTTCGTACGTTCCGACATGAGATCAAACATCTGCCGTCTTGAAAATTAGCATATCGATGATGTTCAACTCCGTCCTCAGATTGGATAGAAAGGTGTTTTCTTCCCTTTTGGCTCCCGAGCCGCAAACATCTAAACGACTCCGGCGACGCGTTCTGAGTGTTTCTGAAAAGCGGACGCCGGCGGGTGTGAGACACGAGGCAGGGGGTGGTTTTCTGGCTTCCTGCCAGCCGCCGTCGGTCCGGGCGTCAACGAGTTCGATCCCCATAATTAACAGGGACGCTGCTCTGCTCCTCACAGTCGACGGGAGGCAGATCGCCGCCAACATGCGAGGCATCGGCATGATGCCCAACGACATCCCCGAGTGGAAGAAGCACGCCTTCGGCGGGAACAAGGCGTCGTACGGGAAGAAGACGCAGCTCTCCATCCTGGAGCAGAGAGAGAGTCTGCCCATCTACAAGCTGAAGGAGCAGCTGATCCAGGTCACTCACTCGCTCGCTCACTCGCTCGCTCGCTCATTCGGCGTCGCTGATGAAGTGTGATATATGTGTGTGTCACAGGCTGTCCACGACAACCAGATTCTCATCGTCATCGGGGAGACGGGCTCTGGGAAGACGACACAGATCACCCAGTACCTGGCCGAGGCCGGATACACCACCAGGGGCAAGATCGGCTGCACGCAGCCGCGACGTGTGGCGGCCATGTCGGTGGCGAAGAGGGTGTCTGAGGAGTACGGCTGCTGTCTGGGTCAAGAGGTCAGCGCTTCACTGACCTCACTCTTCATGTTGTATTATTATTATAAGACTGATAAAATCACAGTGTCTGTCAGAGGAACAACTTTGATCAGCCAGAAAGATTTAATCCACGTTTTAAAAAAACACTTCATCACAAGAAAATGTGGAAATTAGTCAAAAAAGTAACTGTGCCTACACAAATCAATTTTATTTTCTTAAAGAATCCTACATTTCAAGGGTTATCACTTAAATAATAGTATATTTTTATCTTTAAGGAGTTCAAATCTGATTGTTTCTGATATTAAGGTTTTAAAATTCATTGTTTTGACTTTGTTGAGATCAAATGTGCATGTTTTTTTTTTTTTTTACTTTAACAAACAAACTTTGAATCTAATGTTTTTTGGACAAACGAGACTTGTCTGAAGAGCCGGACAATCAAAGCCCTGTAATGTCTCCAGGTGGGCTACACCATCCGGTTTGAGGACTGCACCAGTCCGGAGACGGTCATCAAGTACATGACGGACGGGATGCTGCTGAGGGAGTGTCTGATCGACTCGGAGCTCGGCCAGTACGCCATCATCATGCTGGACGAGGCCCACGAGAGGACCATCCACACCGACGTGCTGTTCGGTCTCCTCAAGAAGGTAAGGCGAAGACTTGCCGGGGGGATTCTGGGAGGAGGTGAGGGAAAGGGGTTTTCTGAACCGCGGTGGCCCCCCCGTTTCCCCCCCCCCAGACGGTCCAGAAGCGCACGGACATGAAGCTGATCGTCACCTCGGCCACGCTGGACGCCGTCAAGTTCTCCCAGTACTTCTACGAAGCTCCGATCTTCACCATCCCGGGCCGAACGTACCCGGTGGAGGTTCTCTACACCAAGGAGCCCGAGACGGACTACCTGGACGCCAGCCTCATCACCGTCATGCAGATTCACCTGACGGAGCCTCCCGGTGAGAAATTCCTCACATTTTACGGGGACGATGTCTCTTTATTTAGTTCGTGTGAACGCCTTGCCTTGCCTTGCCTTGCCTTGCCTTGCCTTGCCTTGCCTTGCCTTGCCTTGCCTTGCCTTGCATTCACACTCTTGAGATTCTGTTTCTGTTTATTCTGGACGTTTTTCGAATCGCTAAAACTCTGGCAATCGTCACCCGTTCGTCACCATTCAAATATCAAATCGTGCAGCTTTTTCGGCACTTTCCGGCTGTGTTCCGGCTTTTTGAAATCTTGTCAACTTTTGGAAATATTTCAACTTTTGTGCCACTTTTTTTCCCATGTTAACGGATGGAGACATTTTTAACTAGCTATAACTTCTTCAAATCTTTACCGATTTCTAACCATTCGACTTTTAAACTGTTCAACTGTTTCAACTTTTAGTAACTTGTGCAACTTTTTGACACTTTTTCAACTTTTCGAAACTTTTACAACTGACACTTTTTCAACTTTTTGAAACTTTTTCAACTTTTTGAAGCTTATTCAACTTTTTGAAACTTTTTCAACTTTTTGAAACCTTTTCAACTTTTTGAAACCTTTTCAACTTTTTGAAACTTTTTCAACTTTTTGAAACTAGTTCAACTTTTTGAAACTTGTTCAACTTTTTGAAACTTTTCAACTGTTTCAACTTATTGAAACTTGTTCAACTTTTTGAAACTAGTTCACCTTTTTGAAACTTTTTCAACTTTTTCAAAGCATTCCAGTCTACCTGCCGCAGGCAGGCAGCAAAAAGCATTACAGTTTGCATTCACACTATCATGCATTTGCCTTGGGAAATGCAGATCATCTAGTTTGTTTTGACGTTGACTTCCCGTCCGCGGCCTCCAGGGGACATTCTGGTGTTTCTAACGGGTCAGGAGGAGATCGACACCGCCTGCGAGATCCTGTACGAGCGGATGAAGTCTCTGGGACCGGACGTTCCCGAGCTGATCATCCTGCCGGTGTACTCGGCGCTGCCCAGCGAGATGCAGACCAGGATCTTTGACCCGGCGCCTCCGGGCAGCAGAAAGGTGCTTCAGTCGGCAGCCACTTGGGAATAACTCCCTCTCACCCTCAGACCTCCAGTAATCCTGCCCCGCCTCTCGTTCTTCAGGTCGTCATCGCCACCAACATCGCGGAGACGTCTCTGACCATCGACGGGATCTACTACGTGGTGGATCCGGGCTTCGTCAAGCAGAAGGTCTACAACTCCAAGACCGGCATCGACCAGCTGGTGGTGACTCCCATCTCACAGGTACGGCGTGAGAGCCGCCCTGCACCGGGAGAAACTCTGAGCTCCCCCCCGAGTGACCGTCGGAAACTGTTCTCCCTCTGATCGCAGGCTCAGGCCAAACAGCGAGCCGGTCGAGCCGGCAGAACCGGCCCCGGGAAGTGTTACCGGCTCTACACGGAGCGAGCGTACCGAGACGAGATGCTCACCACCAACGTGCCCGAGATCCAGAGGACCAACCTGGCGAGCACCGTGCTGTCGCTGAAGGTACGGAGCCGCGCGTCTTGAGCTTTTTCACCAGTCGAAGGTGATGATGATGATGTGGCGTCTTGTTTGCGTCGCTCCTCCCAGGCGATGGGCATCAACGACCTCCTGTCCTTCGACTTCATGGACGCTCCTCCCATGGAGACGTTGATCACGGCCATGGAGCAGCTCTACACCCTGGGAGCGCTGGACGACGAGGGTTTACTCACCCGGCTGGGTCGCAGGGTGAGGATGTCTGTTCCGAACGGCGGTGCTCTGTGTCGACGGTGGAGACGCCGCTGTGCGTCACGGCCGGACTCCATGGGTTCTGCACATGCTCAGTAGATGACAATAGAAGATTAGTCCTTCAGAGCTGATTTGGTCTCCGGTTCTCTTCCTCAGATGGCGGAGTTTCCTCTGGAGCCCATGCTGTGCAAGATGCTCATCATGTCGGTCCACCTGGGCTGCAGCGAGGAGATGCTCACCATCGTGTCCATGCTGTCGGTGCAGAACGTCTTCTACAGGCCAAAGGTACGCTGAGGGAAGTTCACAGCTCCGTGGCGTCCCGCCTCCCCCCCCCCCCCCCGTCCGTCCGTCCTCACCCCCGTTTCCCCCTCCGTGTTAAAGGACAAGCAGGCGCTGGCCGACCAGAAGAAGGCCAAGTTCCACCAGCCCGAAGGCGACCACCTGACGCTGCTGGCCGTCTACAACTCCTGGAAGAACAACAAGTTCTCCAACCCCTGGTGCTACGAGAACTTCATCCAGGCCCGCTCCCTGCGCAGAGCGCAGGACATCCGCAAGCAGATGCTGGGCATCATGGACAGGTGAGGCGAGACGAGAGCGCCAGACGGGGGGGGGGGGGGGGCTCTCTCACTCCTCTCGGTCCGTCTCGGGATGAAGACCTCTGTCTCCTCCTCCTCAGACACAAGCTGGACGTGGTGTCTTGCGGCAAAGCCACGGTGCGAGTGCAGAAGGCCATCTGCAGCGGCTTCTTCCGGAACGCCGCCAAGAAGGATCCCCAGGAAGGCTACAGGACGCTGATCGACCAGCAGGTGGTGTACATCCACCCGTCCAGCGCTCTCTTCAACCGGCAGCCCGAGTGGTACGCCGCCTCCGCCCTCCACCCTCCACCCTCCACACCTGCTCACACAAGTCAACCACGTCTAACCTCTCGCCCCCTCCCCCGCAGGGTCGTCTACCACGAGCTGGTGCTCACCACCAAGGAGTACATGCGGGAGGTGACCACCATCGACCCGCGCTGGCTGGTGGAGTTCGCCCCGGCCTTCTTCAAGGTGTCCGACCCGACGCGCCTCAGCAAGCAGAAGAAGCAGCAGCGTCTGGAGCCGCTGTACAACCGCTACGAGGAGCCCAACGCCTGGAGGATCTCCCGCGCCTTCAGGCGCCGCTGACGAGGGCCGTCGGCCTGAAGGGCTCTCCAGAACCTCTCCGGACGCGTTTCAAATTGGAAATCTGCTCACGACGCTCCGTCTGCTCAGTTTTAAGTTGTTGCTCGTAAAATCAAGAGGAAAAACATCCAGAGTGTCATTTAAAGTCTTCTTTAAGAGGGTTTATTGATATTTACTTATATATTTTGTATAATAACAGGAACCAGCTTCCACGTTCTGTGTAGATTACACTTTCAGACTTACACGATGTGTCGTCAATAAATCTACTCGTTTTTTAAACACTTGATCAGTTGGGGTTTTTTTTCTGAAGATATTTGTGCTTTTTGTGGTTCATGAATAAAGGAGGTTTATATTTTATATTGAAAAAAGTAATTGTATATAACTAAAACTACAGTAGAAATTTGGAATGTAGTGGTGGAAAAGTATAAATTGGAGGAGGAGATAAAGACGCTGAGTTGGTTTGCGTTTGACCACTGGTTTAAACCAGGGACGATTGATAGAGGATTTGAGCAATGGGCAAACAAAGGAATCACAGCAATATGGACCATAATGGAACGGGGGAAGCTGCAGCTGCAGTTCTGAGAGACTCAAGGAAAAATTTGGACTAAAGGAAAATGAACGCTATTGACATCTACAACTGAAACACTATTCCGAGAAGGAGATCAAGATTGACAGAGATCAAGGAATAGTGGAGATATTCCAGAAAGCTTATGAAGGGGAAAAAGTGTAAAGTGATCTCAGCTTTATACCAAAACCTGGTGTGGGAAAGGGACAATTCCTCTATATATTAAAGAAAAATGGGAAAGAGAGCTAAATGAACAAAAAACAGAAGAGGAATGGTTTGTTATGTGTAAATCACAGTCCACGGCCTGTCAGCACAACAACCACGTTGGAGACAGTGCGGACACGTTGATGCAGATCACACACATATATTTTTGGTCCCGTCACAAACTACAGGTGTGTTGGGAACAAATATGGCAGAGTTTACAAAAAGGAGTAGGATATCAGTTCCCCAAAACTTGTAAGATGCTGTATTTGGGAAACGTAACTCATAATGTGATACAAAGAGAAGACGTATATATCTGTTTAAGCAAGAAAGTGATTTACCAGATTGTGGTACAACGTGGAGCCGCCGACCCGGGAGCGCTGGTTACGGGTTGTTGAGGAAATATTTGTAATGGAGAGACTCACTCACTCACTCACAAACTAAGATTCCAAATTTTTTTACTATTACAGGCACTTTATCAATACTTTTTAACTTTTGCCATCAGTACATGTACAAATTTTCCCCTCATGCACACTCTGAGTGTATTTGGTGGCAGTATTCAAGGGATTTTCATCGACAGCGAGACGCAGGCACTAAATTTATTCTGAAATATTCCCCCAAGTGTGTAATAGACGTTTCTGCAGCCTGTCGTTGAGGCCTTCCGCCACTAGATGTCAGCAGACTCGTCACATGTCCCCTGACAGCCCGCGTTCTTCCATCGCTTCCATCAATCATCCAGGAAACGTCCCACATCTACACACATCCCACCGGAAAGTGATTAAAAGGCAAAAAAAAAAAATCAATCTCGGTGGCCTCGGAGATTTAAATTTAGAGGATCAGAATCAGTCCTGATTCTGCTCTTACATTGTTACGCTGCTGCTGCTGGAGATGCTTATCGGTCTTTTCTGTGAGTTCATGCCACACACACACACACACACACACGCACACACACACACGGATGTGATGCTCTCAGGCCTCGGGGCCGTGGCCTCTACCTCTGACTCATACTTTAATATGAAGAGATCCGGTTGGAGCGTCGTTATCTCGGCAGCTCATCTGAATTAAAGTTCTTCACGTTTTCCTGTTTCGGATCGGAAGGAGGAAGCGAGGGACTCTGTCCGCCGGTCTGCACACCGCGACGACCAGAAACGTTCTAAACAGTTTTCAGGAGTCCTGAAGATGTGAAATCCCAGAGTGAATCCCTCCATGTTTGTTTTGTGACTCGTTTCAGACAAAACAAGAGTCCAGACTCGGGGGGGGGGGTTTGGGCATCATTATGAGTGTTTATTAAGCAATCTGTTCAACCACAGTCATGTTTATGGATCCGATCAGCCTCATGTGAGGAACGCAGCTCTTAAAAACAAACTGAAAGAAAACAAAAAAAAATCCCTAATGAGATTAATTTAAAACAAACAAAAAAAAAAAAAACACCATAGCCTTATATACAAGTGGAGAGGAGGGGAGGGGGGGCATGTGCAAGAGGTGCATGGGGGTCTTGGAGGGTGGGGGTGGGGGGGTGGGGTATGCAGATGGATCATTTCTGGAGGGGAGGGGCGAGGGGGGTGGGGGGTGGTGGGGGGGGGTCTGGCTTTAGTACATGTAGCCTTTGGAGTACTGCTGGGGGCCCAGGGTCTGGGGGCCCTGCTCCGGGGGGTACGGCACCCCCTCGTCCAGGTGGGACAGCGGCACCGTGTCCTCCTCGTTCACGTAGCGCTCGAACTCCGCCTTCAGGCTCGGCCGCTGATTGTCCGGGAACGCCAGCGAGATGAGCGCCTCGGGCTCGCACACAAACTTGTAAACGTAGCGCTCGCCGGCGACCTGGAGCGAGAGAGAGGACCTCAATTAAACATCATCGTTTAAATAAACCCGTTTTTTTAATCACCGAGGTTACACACACACACACAACACATGTTTAATTCAACGTGTCCGACAAAGAGACGGGTGACAAGGCGAGTCATAAATTCCCCTTGAAGGAAGTTGTCGCAGTTGTTGTCGGAGGCTTTCCCTACCTTTTGCATGATTCCCTTCTCGTAGTAGTAACGCAGCGAGCGGCTGAGCTTGTCGTAGTTCATGGCTGGACGGTTCTTCTGCATCCCCCACAGCCGGGCCACCTGAAGACGAGGAAGACCACACCAAGAAATTGGATGAGAAACCTTGAAAGACACTGAAAAATCTTTTATTTAAACGGTGTATTTCTTTGATATTTTCATTAGGTAATTGCTCTGAATGGACTTTACAGCAGAAAAAGCTGCATTTCTATCAAGACGAACCCTGTATGAAGTATTTCATGACTTTATCCTTTAAGCCAAGGTGACAGACCCTTCAAGAAGAGTGCCTGGGGTGTAATTCCTCTCCGTGGCCACCAGGGGGGCCTCACTCACAAGCTCTCAGGCAGCGTCCACATGCCAGCAGCAGGGCGAGTCCCCACATGTGGATTCACTTCCTTTTTATGTAACCCATTACCACTTGAATGCAACCAGAGTCCCACAGTGTCACAGTGAAATAGGAGTCACGGCTGGTTGTCAGAGGCCGTAGCCCCCGCCCCACCCCCAGCGATGGAGCAAAGGCATTTTCGTAAAGGTCCACCCCGGGAAACGTTTTCAAAAAGTTGCATTTTCACTGTTGTCTTGCTTGAAGTTTCCACAAATGTTTTGCGTTTTCACTCTAAATCGTGGCCGTGTAAACAGGCCTTAGTGGGGGGGTTAAAGGCGGTGGGGGGGGGGGGGGGGGGGGGGGTAGGGGGGGTCGGCTCTCAGATCCATGACTCAGGTTGAATCCCTCCGGGTCTCAGCAGCCCTGTTTGATCTCTGAGTGCTCTCACAGCCCTAATTGCCCCTGTAAAACTCTCGCGCCATTCATTTTTAATGTACAGTAAAAAGATAATGGAAAACACGAGGCGGGCCTCGGCGGACGGGGGCCCCGCCTCGACGGACGCCGTCTGAGCCGTCCAATCAAACTGCAGACTTAAACATTGAGAGGACGTCTGGACCGGGGGGGGGAGACGCGAGGAGGAAAACGGGGTGTTGGAGGTTTTCAGCCTTCAGATATCAATCCTGCATTTCATGTGTTGAATAATGAATGGTGGTGGTGGTGGTGGTGGTGGTGGTGGTGGGGGGGGGGGGGGGGGGCTAATGGAGGATGGATCGGAGAATAAACCGATGAGGAAAGTTGTTGCGATGTGGATCAGCACCTCCAAACACAGCGGACATATATTCAATCCAATGAGATTTATAGGAAAGTCCAGATCTCGTCTCTGGTACGTGTGAAGTCACAGGATTGAAATCATGTCTTCCTGAACTTTACTTCCGTACGTCACACAATAAGACAATTTACTGAGGTTTGTTTTGTTTTTTTTGCCTTTAATTTCTCCGTTCCAAGTGAAAATATTCACATGATGAGGCCTTATCGGAGTTCGAGCTTCTGTCTGAAAGCTTCTGCAGAAGTGAAGATTGATGTATTCAACCGCACTGAATCAAAATCAGTTCAAAAAGTCTCAGTTTATCACTTGAGATCACATTTCACTGCACGTTTCCCTTCATAAAATCATAGAAACATCTGATAATCCACTAACTATCCAAACTAACCCCTCCCATCAACTTGTGACCGACTCTGCGGTTTGGATTCAGTAGCGTCAGTCATTCCGCCTGTGGAGGGAGGGGGGGGGGGGGGGTCGTACCTCCTCGGGCTCGATGAGCTTGAACTCCATGCCGCGGCCGGTCCAGGCGATGAAGTGGGCGTTGCCCGGGTCGTCCAGCAGGGCCACCAGGAACTGCCAGAGCTGCAGGGAGCCGCGGCGCTGGTACGGCGTGCCCTCGCGGAAAACTCCGCCCGCCTCCTGCTTCACCTCGCCTGGACGGTGGAGAGACGGTGGTTCAGACGGCGGTTCAGAACCGCAAAGACAAACGCGGTTCACCAAAAGACGTTTGACGGGTTCGTCTTCAGGTCCTGTTTTTTATACATGCGACATAAATTCATGTTTGTCTCAGTAAAAACTGCTTTTCAGCCGTTCGGGAGCTTTTTATTTTTGAAAAACACAAAAAAGCGTTGACGGCGTCTTCTACGCTCATTTCCATTTGACTCCTAATCCTTCTTTAATCTCACTTCCTACATGAATGGAGCCGGACTACAAGGAATACTGTGCATTTGCAGGATGAGCAGCTGGCCTGAGAAATATTTATCACAGATTCTCTGGAGAACCTTTGTTTTTTCAGTCTTTATTCATCAAAACCTGAGATCAATAGACTTTGGTATCAAAAACTGACATACTCACTCAGCTGCTCATCCCACAAATGCATGTCTCATGTTGAATAGGAAATAAGGGAAGCAATGTGATGCTGAAGCACTAATCTGCGGAACAGAAAATGTCCAAACATCTCCAAGTCGATGGTTCCGATGTGTTTTCGTCCCATTCTATGCTTCAGTACCATTAAGATTCTGGTTTAAAGTGTTTCTAATGCCACCAATAAGAGTTTAACCCAAAACGGCGGGTCAGGACGTCCTATCATGTTTCATGTTTGCAAACTGACGTAACTGGAATCAAATCGCCGTTAACAAACAGCTTGTTGCAAAAAAACCTCCAGAAAACTATGAAATCACTTCAGATCGGAATCGAAACTCTCAGAGTCGCTACGAGGGGAAACAACTGATAGAAATCAGGAACACGTTGCTCCCTGGGACAGAAATCCACACAGTCTCGGAGTGAACCGGACACTGATTCCTGTTGTTTACCGGTTACTGGATCTCTGGTACAACAAGGAGGGGAAACCGGAGAAGAAAACGGCTAAGTTACTGCTCTCGCCTCTCCGAGAACTCTTCGCCGCTCGAGCCCTCGGGGCTCGTCGCTCCGAAACGTCACGTTCCGGTGACAGACGACGGGGAAACCAAACCCTCTAACTAAGACTTCGGTCGACGCGAAGCTCTCGGATGATCCAATCGACACCTGGACCGCTCGGACCGCCGGCGCGCAAATGAAAACGGCGCTTGGCGTGAATGAGGGCGTTCTCACCTTCGAACTTCTCTGGAACCACGCGGGAGTCATTTTCAAACAGATAGCCTGCGAGACAAAAGGGGAGAATTGTGTTCAAAGATTTTCAAGTGGCCCTTTGATCTCCGGCGGCTCGGTTCGGGACCCGTGCCAGAGGGTTTGAACGCCGGCCGGAGAAAGAAGAAAACAAAAACAAAACAACACAAGCGTCTGTTTATGCATGAATGAGCGTTAAGCTGATAAGTGTGCACTCTTCTGTCAAAGCCGCTCAGTAACAAGGACGTGGTCTTCACAGTGAAAGCATGCGAAACAACCCTTTGGGACTTTGAGAGACTTCTGTCAGCTTCTATAGGCAGGATATAATTAAATAAGCCTCTGAATTGGTCAAAACGCTCAACGAACAAACAATAGGGAGTGAAGGGGGAGGGACTGTTTGCCTTCTTGCTGGGGAAATCGTGTGCCTCTTTTTATTTTTGGTATTTTTTTTTCCAGGAGTTGTGTTTATTCAGGGATTCTTGAGGCAGGGGTTGAGACGAGAGCCTGTGCCAATGGAAACAACGCCGGACACTCTGCAACTGGTCAGCCAATGACCGCCGAGCTCACAGCCGTGGAGATAAAGCGTCGGCGACGTTGGGGGCATTGGGTGCAAAAACTCTAGAAATAAACGTCAGTACCTTCATTGCTGTGCTGCGGGTTGGGGTAGCCCTCGTTGTGGTGGTACATGGAGGGACATCCAGGCACGTCTGCAGGGGAAACACACAGCGTTTATAAGAAACGGAGGGAAAAGCCACGGTCCGTGGGCTCTGCTGGCCGGGGGGGAGGGGGGTGGTGAGGGGAGCGACAACGTTTGTGAAGTTTAGTCTTTGTTTCGAGATTAAACTTTGACCTGAGACACATAAACAAGACAAAACCTAATCAGCTCTTTGACGTGGAACCAAGTGGAACCAAGTGGAACCAGCGAGATCTCAAGATCTGTCGCTCAGGAAATGCGTGTGCAGATAAACAAGCTCCAGTGAATGAATTGTACGGGTCTACAAAGGGACAGACGGGAACACTAACAGAGTTCTAATCACTGATCGCTCATAGATTCATTTGGTTCGAATTTCTAGTCCTTAAAGCCTGAATGAGACGGCCAGTCTTTTTAAAACTTTATTTACCATTTGCAATCCAACATCCTTTATAAACAAACAGGCAGACAGCAAGGTTTAAAAGGATTGTAGTACCACGAGCAGCTTGTGTCAGACTGGGAGAGTTCCAGAGACCAACAACCTGGAGCCACTCAACGCTAACGGCAGAGCGTAGCGTCGGCCATTTTTAATAATGCATGCTCCCTGGAGGTAGTGCTTCCCCCCCCCCCCCCCCCCCCCCCCCCGCCGCTCCCCGACGTGATAACTGGGTGAAAATGGAGACAAATCTGAAACGGGTCGGTAGATGTCAGGTCTTCTGCCACAGGAGAGCCTGAAACGAGCTTTTCTGGATGGAGCAGCTCAAGTGAACCTTCACCCTGACGATCCCGCCGGGAAGCACATCCACTAGCTTCAGTCCGACGCTAAAACATTGCACCGCGTGGAAACAGACTCAATTACTTTGTTGTGCAGGAACAAAACCAGTTCTTGAAAGTTCCTGGAACCAGAACCAGCACGTTCCAGTTCAAGTGTTTCAGATGTTGGCGAGTCAAACTCAACAGCAGAATTTTCATCAGTTTTATGGGAAATAATTCTCCGAAAACGACACAAAATCACTAATCCGCCATGGTTAACCACTTCAACAGTCTCAGCCACAACCTTTTGAAAACACTGTAGTTTTAATGCCAGGCCACTAGTTGGTGCTGTGGTGCTTCCCAATGGAGGAAACACTTTTTTTCTTATTGTCAATCTACTGAGCATGTGCAAAACAACTCGTCACTCCTCCCGTGGCGACCAGGACCTGGGGCGTTTCAGAAAATCAAGTCAATCCCGAGATTGTAAAACGCCACCGAAGAAGCAAACGGAAGGAAGTTAAAACCTTGTGGTTACTTCCTGTCGAGGGCAAAACCCACAATCATTGCAATAACTTAGAGAAGAGTTCTGAACGTGCTTCTCTCCCTTACAGAAAGCGTGGATGTTTCACGATCGCTGTCAGTGTGAAAGACGAACGCTGCTTTTATCACACCACGTCTCTGATGGTATTTTTAGGCCCTGAGTGAACACCTGCAGTGGTACAGTACTATGAACAGTACCCTGAACACTACTATGAACTGTACCCTGAACAGTACCCTGAACGGTATCTGAACGGTACCCTGAACGGTACCCTGAACAGTACCCTGAAGGTACCCTGAACTGTACCCTGAACAGTACCCTGAACGGTACCTGAACAGTACCCTGAACTGTACCCTGAAGGTACCCTGAACAGTACCCTGGACAGTACCCTGAACGGTACCCTGAACTGTACCATGAACGGTGCCATGAAGAGTACCCTGAAGGTACCCTGAACAGTACCCTGAACGGTACCCTGGACAGTACTCTATCTTTCACATTGGTTCCCGTGAACAACGAGCAAGACTCTTCCTGCATGCTTCGACAAGGTGAAGCACATTGAGCATGTCGTGATTCGCTCTGCGTCGTATTGTTCCGCGCTTCCCCTTCACCTTTGTCTGCGCGTTCTTCTCTTTTAATGACCGTCTGCCGGGACACAAAGGCAGTTGAGTCACCGGCTGCCGTAGACGAGTTTGTTATCCTTGTTTACGTGCCCTCGGTCAACAGCGTCAATACGTCGAGCAGCAGAGGAGTGAAAGGTGCAGCGTTCAGGCCCGCGGGGCCGCGGCTGTGACTCGCTGCCGGGGAATGCTGCCGCGGCGCCGCCGTGAAAGACGCCACCGGGAAAAATGAAAGTGTTTTGGGGGGGTTAATTGAGTTGAGTGGCCATGTTGGCTAGCTAAAGCTGCGCGAGCGCAGAAACGACAAAAACATTCCTGCTGCCATTTTCTTCAGCGTTGCTCAACCTGTCTTCATGATTATTTTACTAAGCTCCTGTTTACCGGAAAGCTCAATAATCCATGTGAACTCAGTCTGACCGCAACATTAAAATGTCAGATTGCAATGCTAGCCTTAGCATTAGTGTGCTTAAATAGCAGTTAGCTTCCACTTCTACCTGTGAGCGGTGGTATAAACTACCAGCATAAACATGTTCAGATTACAGAGCATCTTCCTCCGCATCCTCGCCAAGAGTCCGGGGGGGTAAATAGCACACAAGTCACTATTTCAAGTAGCCAGTTACTTTTCAAATCAGAGTACAGTGGCGAGCAGCGCAGGCCGACGGAGGAAAGATAATCTCCCGTCGGAGGCTCTCCTGAGGAAACCACACCAGATCAAACCGCAGCTATCCAAAGAAAAACATCCTTCTGTACTTTCCCTCCGTCGCTCTCCAGGTCGAGACTCGTCGTCAGGAAACAGAAGAAGAAGAAGAAGAAGGAGGAGGAGGAGGAGAAGAAGGAGAAGAAGAAGATTGCGTTATTGGTTCTTTGTGTTCACGTTGACCTCTGAGGATCTGACTGCAGGTGGAGCAGCAAATGGAGGAGCTGTTTTCTGCTCTCGCCGCTGGTAAAGCTGGTTGTTAAAGCTGCACGCACACGCACACGCACACACACGCACGCACACACACACACGCGCACACACACACACACCATTACCCTCTCAGAGCCAGTGAGAGGTTCGAGTTACTGTGGCCACGCTCATTTTTCCATTATGAGTTCATCTGCCTGCAGAAAAAGGAAGCCGCTGGTGCAACCTGAAACCCCGGAGCACTCCACCAGGGACTCTAGTCTTTCCAGTGCCCTCCATTTTCTCAATGAAATTCCTCTGCCGCTCTCTCACAGAGCCGAGGAGGAGGAGGAGGAGGAGGAGGAGGAGGAGCAGTGAAGCTGCAGCAGAGAAAATATCTGCCCGAGTGTCAGGGAGTTGAAAGGAGGAGTTTGAGACGAGCTGGTTGGAGTTTAGATACAGTGAAAGAAGTTTGTTTGCCTTTTGGACATTTTGTTCCAGTCGCCGGCCGACGGAGGTTTTTCTATCAAACCGAAGCGTTTCACTGTTTATATCTTCTTATTTCACTGCTTAACCTCCAGAGGAAACTGCTTAGCCTCCAACATGTAAATGTCTGTAAAGTGGTGGAAAAAGTCAAAATATGTCGAAACTTTTCAAACTAATTGGAAAAACTGTTTTTTTTTCTTCCTTTTAAACAATTTAGTGTGTATTCTGTTACATATAAATAATCATTCATGGTGTGTTCCACCTTTAACTTGTATGATAATTTAATATTTTTTAGTGTTTTATTAAAATTAGTATCATTATTGACATTTTTGTTGTTTTTAATTGTTTGGTTTTTAATATTTATTCCGATTTTTGTTGTTTTTGGTTAGTTTTACACACACACACACACACACACACACACACACACACACACACACACACACACACACACACACACACACACACACACACACACACACACACACACACACACACACACACACATTCAATATTTAGAGGTTTAGGTAATTTTCTAAATAGTTTTTTGTTATTTTATGTAGTTTCTGGGTCTTTTGTATTTGGTGGAGTTTTTTATTTTTTTTTTTATAATACTTTGTCGCAGATTATAAGAGAAGTAATATAAACAAAATTCATGACTCTGATAGTAATGATCATTACAGCCTGGTATGTTTTCTTTTGCCATATTTGAATAAAAAAGAGTGATGGTGATGCGTTTATTCAATCAAAATGAAACCGTTTCACCTTTTGATGCTTTAAAATTATTTCCTGCGAAATAAATAAAGATACATTTATTTCCGTTGTTCTATTTCCGTATGATTTTACATCCCCGCGGCGCCTCGCGCAGCGTCACCCGTGCAGAAGAAGAAGTGAGGGGCGCCTGGGCGGACGCTCTGCGCTCACCGGGTTCGTAGGTGTAGTCTGTGGGCTCCTGCTTCACCATCATGTGGGCCGGCGGGAACCGGTGTGGGTGCTGATGGGGGTGGTGTGGATGGTGGTGTGGGTGGGGTTGGGGCGGGTGTCCCTGCCCGGCGCCGTGGCCCGGCGCCGCCATCTGAGCCGCCCGCTCGTACAGGGGGTCCAGGTACTCCTGCTTGAAGCTCTGCTGCAGGTACGGCGAGTGCTGCCGGTGGTAGCCGCCGCCGCCGCCGCCGCCCCCACCTCCGCCCGGCCCTCCTCCTCCGCCCCCTCCTCCTCCGGGCGGGGCGGGCGTCATGCGCTGGAACGGCTGTCCGGCCGGGGGGAACGGGGGGCACATGGGGTCTCCTGAAGCCCCCGGAAACCTGGAACTGAGAGAATCAGAGCGGCCGTTAGATTCGGCCGGCACGTCGCCGTCACAATCCTGCAGCTGGTGCGTGTCTGCGGCGCCACCTGGGGTTGATGGGGGGGTAACTGTTGCTGGGGAGGGGCTGGGAGGTGGCGGCGGGCGTCATGTAGCCAGCGTCGGGCCGTCCGGCCGTGGCGGGTTTGGGGGAGTAATGCTGCTGCATGGGAGACATGGGGGTCCCGGGGCAGGAGCTCTTGGCCCCCCCGGCAGCCCTTTTATGCTCATAGGCACTGTGGACAAAAAAAAAAAAACAACAACCCGTGAACGTTCATGTTTATATATATATTTATATATATATAAATATATATGTTTTAATATAGGTTTTGATATAGGTTTTTAATATATGTGACATATATAAAATTGGCCGTTTTCCTATATTATATGTGCATATATGCACATATATGTACACATATACATGCATACAGGTACTTATATAGGTACATATATGCACGCATATATGTGTGCATATATGCACCTATATGTTCTTCATGCATAATCGTTTTTTAGTTGGTTCTCAGTTATTGCCTTGATAATGTATGACAGTTGCCAAAGTGAGATATGGGAGATAGATATATATATATATATATATATATATATATATATATATATATATATATATATATAGAGAGAGAGAGAGAGAGAGAGAGAGAAATAAAGAAGCAGTACAGGAGACCTACATGGCCTGTATATTCACATATATGCACCTATATTTTGCCTATATGTGGCATATGTACGCATGTGTGCAGCATATATATTGTCATATATGTGCATATAAACTACTGATATGTTTCATATATGCGCATATATCCTCATATAGGTTCTTTCCATGTGGGATTACGTCTAAAATCATTATTTCAGCAGAATTCAGGGAGTCAAACTTCACATGTCAAAGACGGTTTCTAATAGACTGAATTCACTTCTCTTCCATCTCATGACTATAATCTGTCATGAGATGGACTATAATCTCTATAATCTGGATGTAAATGCTCGTTGCATCTCAGATTAAAAAGACTGGAATAAGACCCATTGATAAAAATCGAGTTTGGACACTTTGTGGCCGCAACGTTTAAACGTTTTGACTTGCAAATCCAGTGATAAAGTCCTTTGATTGAAGGTTTCCATCGAAGGTCTGTGTGTTTTCCCCCCCTATTGAGAAGGAGGAAGCCGGCGTGTTGCCGTCCTGACCCTGAATAAAGAGTCTGGCTCTTTGTGTGGTTTGTTGCTTTGCGGCGGGCTTGAACAACGGTACCTGGCATAAAGGCACTGCTCTCCACTGGGGTAGCTGAAGCTCTGCTTGTGGCTACAGGACTGGCTGGGGTCGGAGCCGGGGCTCTGCGGCTCCTTCTTGATGGTGACGGGCGGGCTGTGGAAGGCCACCGCTGCAAAGAGACACACACACACAGTTCAGCCCCGTTTGCCACGCGGCACCTGCCCCCGATACCGCGGCGGCGGCGGCGGCGGCAGCGGCGGCGGATTCCTGTCGTCTGCAGGAATCTCTCCTAACGTGCCAGCCCGAGACGCCCGAGACGCCCGAGGAGTGTCTGGCGGCGGCGGCACGCAGGGCCGAGGACAGACGCATATAAACACACACATGCTCGCACACGGGCCCGCATTCCTGCAGGCGTTCGGGTGAGGCCCCGCCCCCCCCTCCAGTCGCCCAGACACAACAGCAGACGAAAACTTCCTCCGCCGGAGCTAAACAACCGACGGATGAAAGCCAGTGTCACACCTCTCTCACAACGGCACGTACAACAATTTTCCCCCACATTCCTTCCCCGTCGGCCGCCAGATGTTCGTCCCCGGAGCCGCTCTGGCTTCCAGAGGACGGACGGCGAGAGTCAGAACTTTGACGGGGACGCTCGCTCCGAAAAGTGTCCGTCAAGCCCGAAACGGACGGCCGCAGGGGACCTTTCGCCTCGGCGGCCACAGAAACCGACCAGAGGGGAGCTTCAAGCTGCGCCGGGCGCTCGTGTTTATTATGTGAGGGGAGGTTTTCACCCCGAGAACTGTACAGGATGTTTTTCTGGTCCCGGCAGGGTAAACAGCAGCAGCTGTGCACTTCCAGCTGGGGAGGCATGTATTTATATGTGACTTTATGAGTGTGTATGTGTGTGTGTGTGTGTGTGTGTGTGTGTGTGGTGGGTGTGGAAGCGAAGGAGCAGGCCACACTGAAAGCTCGGCCCAGGTAATTACACAGTGTCATCCATTCACAAAAAGAAGAGGAGGGAAAAGGAAACAAAAAAAAAAAAAAAAGGTCTGTCGGGGTGAATAAAGCCGAAAATGACGGCTCCACCGAGGGAAGAGATAGAAAGTGGAGGGAAAAAAAACAAAAAAAAACCTCACAAACACCAGAGAGGATCTGGAGCTAGACGATCCCTTTTAACTTAAGAAGTGATGAATCGTGAAGTTGAAAGGGTTTTGGCTCAAGTCTAATCCGACGGTGCCGCAGGTTAATTGAGGGTTTGAATCAGAACCGTCTTTTGGAAATGAAACCCTACAACAAAATGTAATAAAATAAGCAGTGTGATTGTAGTTTATCCATTTAATTTACAAAAAAAGGTGCCATTTTCTTCATTTTTCCCTTAAAAACTAAAAGGTTAATTTAAGATCTCAGAGACAAAGTACAACTTTAACCATTAACTTAGGCCCCGTTTCCGTGACAACAGACATTCTGAAAATGATGTATTGAGCACGTTGGGCCACTAGCGGGTGCTGCTGGTTGTTTTTGTAATGAAACCACACACACACAGAACAATCCGCTATAAACATTAACAATGGGAGAACACGGACATTCTAGTGGAGAAAGTTGGATTGTTATTACGGCGACTGTCAAAACAAAAGTCCCGGGAGAATACGGACTGGGAGTCTTGCCACTCCGGAGGAAGTTTTGTGTTTTCACTTCAAGACAGACATAAAAAAAAAACCCAAATGAAGTTCTTTGTTTTTCGTCTCTCCGCTCATTTTCTGCTTCAGGTTCAATCTTGCGCCAGCTCTATTTGACACCGTCGCATTCTCAAATCATGACTTCTGCTCTTGTTGGAACCCGTTTGATCAAACGTCTTCTGTTCTTCGCGTTAACAGTCTCTCATAGTCCTCTCATTAATGTCAGTTTATCTCGCTCCGTCGGGTTTTTAATAAAACATTCAATGTCACAATCTCTTCATAAGAAGAGATGAATGAGATTTGACAGATTATTTATTTTAAGTGTTTGCTTTAGGCGACGCGAGTCAGGGCAACAATATTTGTTTAACGCATTCCCACAACCGGCGGTCACATGATCGCTCGCTCAGATGAAGGAACAAACAACCAATATTTCATTTATGCAAAAGGCTGCTTGATGTTCACGCAGAGCCGTTAGTTATTAACACGACGCGGAGCCACAGGTTGAGCCAACGAGGATCGTCAGTACGAAGTAGCTTGTAGGCAGTGTTTAATAAAAGGTATATAATAACTCCAGTGAAGCAGCCACATTAAACTTTAAAGAATGAGCCTGTTGCTGCTACACTGGATATCATTTACCCCGAGACTCTGTGATCCGTTCGGCAATGATAACGCTACAGGAAGTCAATGGAATAACCATAACGTAAGCACTTTGTAATACTGTTTAAAAATAGTGCTAGATAATTAAAGTTATTATTATAACCTCCTAAAAAAAAAAAAAGAAGGCATTCGATGTGCAAGTTACTGGTCCTCCAAATTGTTTTCTGGTGTCAAACAGTATTTTTGCAGGTATAGAAACATTCACTTGGCCAATTGATGTCGTAGTGTAGTGAAATTCTGCAGCACCTCCAGATTGTTTTGATCCAGGATCATAGTAAACCTTAATTTTTTTTGTGTTTCTTGCTCCAGCTCCGCCTTTTTTTCATCTAAAACACCTTAAAAAACCCCAAAAAACTGCAAACATCCTGAATGAAAATCTGACTTCAAATCGGAGCTGCTCATCCTGTGGTAACCTTGCTATTTTTTGCCCGGCGCTCATTCTCCCATGGCAGGCGGGCAGGTGAGGAAGTGTTGGCTTTCGCGGAGGATCAACGGGATTAGAGAGCATTTAGCCAGATTTCCCAGACAGACGCGTCGGGATTCCAGCCTCCTGCGAGTCGCCGGCAGCTCGTCTGCTGCGACACGGAGGGCGGCACATGGCTGCCTCTCTGATAATCCAGGCCTGCTCGTCGATTGACATCCCCCCCCCCCCACCCCCACCCTCTCTCTCTCTCTCTCTCTTTCTCTGGGTCTCTCTCTCTTTCCCCTCTGCGCCCGTGAACCACAAACAATCCTGGGAGCCGAGCCGCTAATGCGATTGGCGGCCGCGATGCCTCTTGATGTGGCTGTGGATTTATGGGGACGCTCCACTTTGAAGGGTGTGTGTGTGTGTTTGGGCTGTTTGTGTGTGTGTGTGTGTGTGTGTGTGTGTGTGTGTGTGTGTGTGTGTGTGTGAGAGAGAGACCTTTCGAGATGATTAATTAATCTGGTAAACGAGCAGCAGACAGCTCATTGTGTTTGCGTATTTGCTTGTGAATGCCGTCGCGTGCATTTCCAATGTGCGACGGCTGGTCGACGTTCCGGTTCAACAACAAATTTGTATTTTTTTTTTTTTATTCCGCGAGACTCCGCTTCGGTTCAGCAGGAGCTTTAGCAGGCTAGCAAACCGCTGCGAGTGACGGATCTAAATTTAGACGATCGAGACTGCAAAAAAAAAAAGTGGAAATCTGACGTGGGTACTCTGTGTCTTCCGCATGTTATGTGGTTGCATTACAAAAGCGACCAACAGCACCCACGAGTGGCCCCGACATGAAAACCACGTCATTTTCAGCATTTCTGCCATTTCCATTGAAGCGGACATCGTTTTCAAAAAATGATCGTGGAAATGTGAAGCTTTTCATAAAGAAAAATGCAAAGATTGTGTTTTTCACTTGAAAAGTCGTAGAAATGGGGGCCGAACATTTCCTGTGCTCGCGCTAACTCAAACCTCGCCTGTAGGCTGCGCTACATGAATAATACACAGGTAAATACTCTTTCATGTTTTGAACTTCCATCCAAGTTTCACAAGGTTTTCAAATGAGACGGTTTGTCTTTAAACTCTAACTTTTTTTTTTTTTTTTTACTTCGTTGTATATTCGTGGTAATTGGAAAGAATTGAGTGTGTCTGAGGAGATTCATCTGACACAAACTGGACTTTTTACCCTTTCTGGTCATATTTTAGCCCGAAAAATCCATTTCTTTTTTTTCCACAAGGTGTTACCAATTATTGGGATCGATCGTTCGAAGGTCACATTTGAAGTCAGTCTTGGAAAGACGAATCAAATAATCCAACAGGTGTCCTTCACACGTCCCCCTCTGCATTCACACGACTGAAGATGAACAAACACTCTTCTCTCTCAGTGTTGGTATTTTTTTTTTAAACCATATTTCCACTTTTCAAGGTGAATCTTTCCGATCTGGAACTCCTGACAGCTTCAGTAATATCAGACTTAAACTATCAGTATCAAAAGTTGGACGACTCTTCTAAACCGTCCGACTTCTTTAACGATCCATCAACAGCTTTTCCAAGAACAGTCGTTCTAAGAGCGTCGCAGTAAATCCGTCAGTCCGATCTAAAGTTTACAAGGTGCTGGCAGTCGTGTAAACGGATCCTGCGAGAGTTATGCTCCTCTTCCTGCTTTTATTTGAGGCAACACGAGCCCGCGTCGCTGCTTCGTCGAAGGTTACGTCACGCGCTCGCGGCGCTGCTCGTGCTTTCCGAGGACGGCGACAGGAAGCGCCAAGGTGTTTAGGAAAAACGGAAGACAGTTGGGAGTACACAGTCGCGATGTCAGCGAGATGTTGGAGAACGTGACAGAAGACAGAAATGTGGAGGAGAGCGAGCTGGAAGACGTGTGCAGGCCGGACCGATTCCCATCACCTCCGAGGCCCAGCGGGTCAGAGGTTCCTCCCTCCCTCCCGATTCCGTGTCATTCTTCGCGACCCCGGCTGAACGCGGGGTGGAGACGGACTTTACATATGTAAATGTGGGCTGGAGGAGGGCGAGGGTGGGGGCGGGGGTGGGGTTGGGCGCCGGGTGAAAGGTGACGGTCACGGTTGAATGCTTTAGGAAGTAGAGGGATCATTACACCGAGGAGGGGGGGGGCTTTCAACACACACCCACCACAAACAAATCGCATGAGCAGGGATGACACACACACACACACCACACACACACACACACACACTCAGGGCCCCTCACAGAGGTGGTGTGGATAAACAGGGAGGCACTATCGGATTCCTACAGGAACCAACACAGAAATGGTTCTTGTGAAAAACCTCCGAACCTCAAAGTACTTAAATGTGTTTCATGATCTGCAATAATTCCACCACTTTTGGCTGAAAGTTTCAAAGTATAATTATGGTTTCACACTACGCTCCTACATTTGTCAGCCACGAAGAACTGATCAAGAGTCAACAACATGGACTGATGGATTTAAGGAATGTAAGTATTATTAGTTATTTTTTGGTAACAAAAAGGAACCGCGATCATAGCTTAATTATTTTCAATAAGTTGCACAGTGTTTAACGAGGCCGACTCTGGACGAGACCCGGCGGTGAACCCCTCCGTCTTATTACTTCCTACCATTAAAGGCCGTGCATCGGTTAATCCGACGTGAAGACAGGAGTCGTCTGGAGAGTCTTACATTGGATGTTTACGCGCGACGCGGCCAAGTCTTAAGCCTCTGGAAGTCTGCAAGCACACGACAGCGCCGCTTGGCCATCGCTCGCCGCGTCAAACCCGGGCCGACGGCGTCCTGCCGAGGCTCGCGAGCGTGGAACGTAAATACCAACTTAATGGCTCCGATCCTCCCGATGAGAACTTCGATCTGGAAGACCTGCTTCTTATCTCACACGGTGGGACTCGGTGAGCGGCACGTGTCCTAAAATATGGCTTCTCCACACACTCGCAGATTGATCCCGGATCAATAATAACAAGGATGCCAATTATGCCGCAGTGGTTTTAAAGGTCAAACGGGAAGTTATTGATTCACGCCGGCTGCAAACAACATTATTTGCGCAGTTGACGGTGTCGCTGCGTTGTAACCGGGCAACAGTGTGAATCAAAGGTTGTTCAAGGTAGATCTGAAACTTTCACGCAAAATTCAACTCAGAAGATAAATAAATTAATGAATACAGAGTGAAAGAACTGCAGTGGATCCAGGTTTGGAACACGTTTATCGCAACGTCACCGACACCAGGATACGATTATATATGAGAATTTTGGGGTAAAAATGGAAGCAAAACGGCGAAATACATACTTGTATTGGATCAATATGTATACTCAGGGTGCCAAACAAAAGGTCTGCGGGCTGATGGCTTCAATTATTTTCTGAATGTAAACAGGAAGTCGTGTTTTAAACTCATCGTTCCTCAAACGTGTCATCTTCACAGCTGCTTTCGCTGATTTTGTCCTCACAGAGGTTCAAATGAGGAAGGAGCCGGTTTGAAGGATGTGAGAGGAGGAATTGAGACGTGAAAGATTCTCGAGAGAATATTGCAGATGGCTGAAAAAAAAAAGTACAGTAGCAAAGCATAAACTCTCGATCTAAATCCTCTCTCGACTCCCACTTTCACTCAGATTTTGTTCTGTACATTGGCAGATTGTTGGGAAACTTGAGCGCTGCAGAGAGTCGGGGGGGGGGGCGCTGGGGGGGATGACACAATACGACTGCAGAGGCGAACCGTCCGCCCAGCGCCGCATGGAAGCATGTGCCGGACATGTGTGCATGTTTCTCAGGTCACTGCACAATCAGGAAGACAGAGAGAACACAAGTCAGGACACAAAACTTCCATACTGTCGTTTGGGGATTTGTCTTTACGACGACGATGTGACGGTGTGAAAACGCAACTTGAAAATGCTCCGTCTTCATTGAAACGGGCAAAAAAAAGAGACACTTTCTGAAAACACTGAAGCGCCATCTCTTGGTTAGACGACTGCTACTGTTCCTCCTGGTCACCGCGGCAACTAGGAATCCTGCACATGCTCAGAAGACTCCCAGTCCATATTCTCCCGGGACTTGGTAGTTTTACCGTAATAACAATCCAATTTGGTCGTCTGTCCACTCGAATGTCCGTGTTCTCCCCGGTGTTAATGTTTGTAGCCGTATCGTTCTCTACGTTTGTGGTTTCATTACGCAAACAGCCAACAGCACCAACTAGTAGACCAACACGAAAACTACGTCATTTTCACGCCTTCTATTGTCGTGTGAACAGGGTCTGAGGAACCCAGTGGGCCTGAGGAGAGCTGCAGGATCCGTCTGCTCCGGGAGTGTCGGATCCATTAGCGTCGGCTCTATCTGATTTACAGGCCGTCGTCCCTCATCTGATAATGGTCCCGGACTCCCTGAATATTTAAAGACCGGTCGTCAGGTACCTGCCAAACAAGCCCAACGAGATTGATGATGAGTGTGGCTGGTATCAGCCGGACGGCCGGTCGGCTCGGTCGCACCGTTTCATTTTTTTGCGGCGTTGCCCAACAGGAAGTCGACGTGAATGACGCCGGGTTCTGCAAACGTTATGGTTTCACTTCTGCTTTTATCAGACAGAATTAGAATAATCTGGTCAGAGCACTCCGATTATATTCTGAATTTAATCCTTCGTTGTGGATGTACATTTCGTCTACGAAAAACCACCATGAATACAATGAATTGCATCAGGAAACCGGAGAACCTTAAGGTTTCTCATCACAAAGAAGACATATTTAGTTATTATATGATGAAAGTTGCAATTCTCCGTTGAAATTCTGGATCTGGATTCAACTTTTTTTTTTTTCTTCAACCCCACACTTGGTGCACCACTGAGGTAGAATGGGATAATGAATAATTAATGACGAATGGATCGATTTGACAGCTGAAAAAGCTTCAACGTCAGAAAGAGAATTTGGATGTGACATAATAGAAGAGAGCTTTTGGAGACGTTCTCTCTCACACCTGTTTTTCAAAGACAACATTGAAGAAAATCTGAGCAAAAGCTGAGATCAAAGGGTTGTGACGGACAAGAAGAATACCATTTTCTTATCATCTGAACCTCCAGCGTCCCGACGCCGTCGGGGGAACCGCCGTTTAATGGAAACTGTTCTGACATCTTCTGTTTTCCCTGCCGTCCACTTGACTTCCACGAGTGCAGCGTTGGCTCTTTACAAACGGCCATTGACCGGCCGTAAATCTCCGCGCCGCTCCGCCGTTCAGGACAATACATCCCTGTCCCGGGACATGTGCAAGCGCGAGGGACGTCCCGTCGCAGGCGGGGGGCCGGGGGTAATTAATCTGGCACAATATTGACTCTTCACTCTCAATTCCTCAGCCCCCAATATAGCTGTCCCCTCTTAATGTTTAATGTGGCGATCGATGCGGCCCCACGCTGTTACTGAAATGATATAATGAGAGGTCCGCCGGGGCAAACGAGGGGCGGGCGAAGCACAGGGATTTTTTTTTTCATATATAAAATGTAAAAAAAAAAAAAAAAAAAAATTATATTCTTACACATCACTCAGCTAACGCTGCTACTGCGCATCACGGCCGTAGTAAATCGTTCTGCACATGCTCAGTGGATGGACAATAACAACAATGGACAGTCACAGTAACAGTCCATACCAATGACAACAACAGCACCCACTAGTGGCCCAAGAGGAAAACTACCTCATTTTCAGCATTTCTATGTCAAACTGACATCGTTTTCGAAAACGTTTCCCAAATTTTCTAATACAAAATAGCAAATACGAAGTGGTATATACTTGAAATGTTGTCGTGAGACAATAGATTGTCACTTCACGATTATCGAAAGAAATTTCACAATGCCAACGCTGTTTTAGATTGTATCTGTCAATCAATGAAACTGATGTATATTTTGCCTTATTTATGACTTCCAAGCTGTTTTGCATTCATATCTGTCAGCATTTTATATTTATTAAGACTTTTTTTTAACAAAAACAAAAACTTGGGGCTAAAAATAAAAGACAAAGACCTGAATGTAACCGGAATGTTCTCCGTTCACACGAGAAGTCGTAAACATCTTTGCGAATAGGGACGATCCGGCGTGTTTTCAGATCGCGCAAAAAAACCAACTAGTTTCAGGTTATTAATAACCCCCCCCCCCCCGTCGTACGCCCTTTCCTCCGGACTTCACGTGAGTTCCAGCAGGTGTTTGGAGCGGGAAGCTTCCTTATCGGAGGGGAGATAGGCCTGGACACCTTGCTGGAAATGATCAGCGCACATGCCACGTCCACAGTTCTTCCCGCAGATCTCACCCCCCCTTTTTGCCCCCCTCCCTCCCTCCCTTACTTCCTCCACCCTTTCACCCTCTCCCAGGGACTCGATAGGGGATCTTGACCGTAACGCTCGGCGGCGCGGTTGACCCGCTCTCTCTCGCGCCGTCTCCTTCCTCTATCTGAGCCTTCGAGCTGATTTATTTGCGCTTTAGCGTTATCAAGCCATCTATCAACGCTCTCCATCTCCTCCCCGCTCCTCCGCCGGATCAGCGGCGATCGATATCGCCGAGCGCTGGCTCTCGGCTCACTCCACACACCTTCTGGTCTGTGTCAGCAGGTTGCTGCATGTTCACCCCTCCACTCTCCGTCAGTGATGGCCTGATATCTCATGAACTGACAGAAAAGAAAGAAAATCCCTAACAGCTCGGGAGGGAGATAAAAATCTCAGTTTGGACGGGAAACATTGCGACGCTGCTGTAAGGAATCGTACACGTTTGATGGTTCGGGTAGAAAAAAAAGTCTAAAATGAGACGTGTGTTGAAGCCATCAGGCTGCTTTATTGTGGAAATCATTCCCAGGCTGTAGGGTCGTTTTCTTATTTCAGCTGCTTTAGGTTTATAATGTGAAGAGATTCTCAAGAATAAATTATAATCTGTTTACCTTAGCAAAGAGAATCGAGAATCTAGCTGCTATTCTCGTAGCATTTAAGACAAAGTTTCAGGAACGGAAGAGGACGACGACTGGACGTTTTTCCAACATTGCAACTTCTTTAAGATCCGCACTTTTTCTTGTTTTGGTGCCACTTTTGTCTTTTCCAGCTGCTTTTCTATCTGTGGATTTGCAGCAGCGACGTGGCAATCGTGAAGTTTCATCAGCAAAGTTTCGCGTTTTCGCGGTGACATTTAAAAAAAAAAACAACGTCCGTTTCCACCGAAACAGCAGAAGCGCTGACAACGAAGTAGCTGCCGCGAGGTACGAGTGCGAGCTCCACGCGACACATCCACCAATGAAACGTCGAGTGTAGTTTTAGTTACCGAGATGACAGTGATAGTGAATGTCTAATGAGCCGCAATCCTCGGCGAGGACAAACTTCCTGTTATCTTCTCCTCGGCTATTTTCACTGCATCTCTTCCTTCTCTTTTCAAAAGCAAAAGCGGAGCAGCTCCGGCCAACAGACCTGCATACGAGCAGCGAACACAAACTCTCTTTTCCCAGCTCTCACACACACACACACACCTCCCCTCAACTCCCCGGTAATAAAACACACACTGCCGTCCATTCACAGAGTCGTGCTGCTGACACCCCCCCCCCCCCCACATCACTATTGAGCATAAAGCAGAAATAAACCTATTTGGGTTATTTGTCACCCCTTCATTGCACCACTGGAACCCGATTGTAACGCGCGAAAAAAGGAAATTCCGGAGAAAAGTAAACAACGGAACACAATGGAAGCGACTTTTCCCAATAAAGCAACATCTTGGAGCAATTGTCGGTCATTAAAAGTCTTTGGATGGAAGCTCCTCTGAGGTGTCGTTAGTGTTGGAATAACTTATGTCAAAGTCATGAATGAAGGTTTTACTCCCCGTAACTCGATGTGCTGCCTCAGCCAGTTCCTCCACAACCGGCCCATTCATAAAATGGCAGGGCTGAGCCCTGTGTGTGTGTGTGTGTGTGTGTGTGTGTGTGTGTGTGTGTGTGTGTGTGTGTGTGTGTGTGTGTGTGTGTGTGTGAGTGTGTGTGTGTGTGTGTGTGTGTGAGTGGACGAGAGGGGCTGTCAGGAGGAATCATCTGCTCGCGTAAGAGAAATCAACCATTTTACTCACAAGCAAAACGCCACAACAAACGCAGCCATTGAGCCCCCCCCCCCCCCCCCCTCCTGAGCTCGGCGCTCTGATCTGGCAGCCCCCTGGATGTTTGCGCACACTTTGTTGCGTAGCAGCTGTATTTTGGAAAGTGAAGAACGGGGCTGCGTGTTTCTCTTTTTTTGGGTGGTGGGGGGGGGGTTTACGGAGGGGAGGAGTCCCCGATTCATCCCGACGCTCCAAAACGAGGCCTGATTTATCCAGTTCTGATCCAGAAGAACAGGCCAGACAAGAGGGGGGGGGGGCTGTGAATTCATGACAAAGCAGAACACACAGAGCCGGGGAACCGACGGGGAACCGACGCACAGACAGGGAGGGCTAACCACAGAGAAGAACCACAAGCTCAGACTTGAAAATCTCAGACCTTCTAACAACTTCGATTAAATTCCCGTGTTACAAAAGTGTACTAAATCAAAAATGAGCATCCAGAAGCTTCTGCGCTTCTTCTATCGGCTCCATTTCGTTCGGTATCGGACGGAAGAAAGCGCGCCGTACAGGGAGGAACCTTCTTAACTGAATGTGTTTTGTGGGATTAGTGCTTCCGTTGCGGGACAGTTTATCCCAAGAGTGTGGTGCAAATCCAAGCATGCAAATTCTGACCTGACATAAGCAAAGCAGCAGTTTGGTGCGAGTCCAAGTGAAGATTGTTGCTAACTTGTTCACATTCTGACGCTTTTTTTGTCTTTTTTTTCTCCATCTTCAACCAGTAGAACTACGGTTAGATGTTTTACATTTTGCAACACCGGTGGAAATCAGTGCGGCTCATTTTAAAACTAAAAGTATAGTTGCAGGTTTGAACTGTTGTATTGCCCAAATTGTACTCATGCTCTTCTCAAACTTAACAATAACAAGGTCACCCATGATTCAATTCACCTGCATAAAAGCATCAGACAAACGAATATAAAAATGCTTTAAAATCACAGTAATTTTCTGTCAACGAAAAAAAGAAAATTCAAATTATTGGGAGAATTAGCAACCAATATATATATATATATAATTTTAGGGATATGGTGCGCTTGAGTAGTGATATAGTCGAAATGAAAACTCAGTGGGAATACTATTTAATTACAGTAATGCGAGCATTTGTGGAGCTGAAGCTGAACTTGGCTGTTCGAGAAACACTGTAACATCATTCTATAGCCACAACCTCCTATATAATTACTGCAAGGCACAAAACTAAACAATCGTCCCACATAGCTCCAGAATCACTGGATTAGTTCACATCTTGGAGCACTCAATGAGTGTGTGTGTGTGTGTGTGTGTGTGTGTGTGTGTGTAGGGAAGAGAGGGTCCAGATTTTTAAATTTGACTCACTTTGTACAGACACAGGAAGGGAGGGAGGGGTTTGGAGTATCCACTTGGAGAGAGGGGGGGGGGTTGTAGTACTGTAGGGCTTTTTTTTTTTTTTTTTTTATGAATGAAGACTTGAAGGAAAGAGCAGCAAAGGGAGAAAGCGAAGAGAGAGCGAGCGCAGGAGCAGAGAGGGGAGGGGGGGGGGGGGGAGGCACACTTCCTTTTACGCACGCAGGGAGGAAAATTTATGAATGGGTCACATCTCTCGAGCTGCTCCAAGTGTAAACAACATACTTGGACAAAGAAGAACAGGCTCTGGAGTGCAGGCGAAGCCTCGCTGAGTGCTGCGACTTCGCCGTTTCACCGCCGCCGAGACAAAAAAAATCCCCCAAAAAACCCCAAAACCTCAAACCGGCGCGAAAAAAAAAAAAAAAACCTGCTCCCATTCACCGAGTGCACCAAGAATCTTTCTTATTTTCAACAAACAGACAAACAATTGTGTTTCGGAGACGATAACAAACACAAAAAACCCCACAAAAAAACAAACGTCTCCTTGAATCTCGAGATGCTACGGATCAGCATGGAGCTGTTATCACAAATGGCTCAATTACCTTTAAACACACACACTCTCCCACACACACACACACACACACACACACACACATTGTCGGGTCAGGCGGTGCATGAATGTTGCATGTTTGCGTAACCTTCCTCGGTGGCGGCCTGCAGACAGAGCACGCTTGTTAGCTGTGAACTGAAGGAGAATGGAGCAGAGATAGATTTTCCAGATGTGCAGGTATTGCACAACCTCTGCTTTAACCCCCCCCCCCCCATTCCTATGTGTCCTTGAATTGTTTGTTTTTTTGCCTTTTCCCTCCACTGTTGGTGTCTCCTCTACGTTGACGCCACGCCCAAGCAGGTAACAACTTGACTCGGTAAACAAGGTTTAATTTTAATAGGGCACAGTTTTCAATGGAAGCCTCAATTATACTCCGGTCACCTGGATTACCGTCGCGCTTTACGATTTTTTTTTCTTCTTATACGGTTTCCAAAACAGGTGAGTCACTTGTTTTTTTGGGTTGTTTTTTTTTTTTTTTTTTTTGGAGACTGAGTACCTTCCAGTTCTGCGTGGGAAACCGTCACATGCTTTTAATAGAAACACACCGGAGGGAGATCAAAGACAAAGATGAACGAACTGATTTCTGCAAAAAATCTGCAAGAAAGAAGGCCCCGGAAGCAGAGACGTCACTGAAGGAGGACTTGGTGGACAAAAAAAAAAACAAAAAATATATAGACATTGAAAACGCTGCGAGCATGTGATCAAGGAAAAAAAGGAAGTAGATCAGGAAACATCTGACGAATAGAAAAGCAGGCGAACAAGCAAAAGTCTTGAATATTGTAAAAATCAATATCACGATAATGTGAGAAAAAATGTGGTGTTCCTGGTATTTTTTTTGAAAAAGTGAGCAGCTCCACTTACTTCCAAGAACAACTTTTCACGTATTTACATCAGGAGGGACACATTTGAGTTCAGGGGCCACATAACAGAGCAGTTTCATCCCGAGTGGGCCAGAACAGTAAAATAGTGCCATAATAACCTTTAAGTCTAAACTTTAAAGTTATTCTATGTTGTGACAGAGTACATGTGATGGAAACGTCTATATTTTTTTTACAAAAATAAACCATTACTACCAAAAAATGCCGATAACATCAACATAAAGTCAATTTTAATGATACTTTCCGTTGCAAAATGCAATGTTTTTACAAACTCCCCCCGACAGAGTGACTTTGAGACTAATGCTAATTTGGTATTTTTCATGGCAGCATCGCCGACATCTCAGGTGTCGGTGTCATTTTGCTGCTATTAACCCTCTGGGGCCTGCGGACGCACCGGTGCGTCCTCGTCACATGACCGTTTGAAAAGGCAGTAGCGTCACAGCACAGCGTCATCTGGTCCAGTGTTTCAATCCGTGTCGAAAGTGCAGATATAAAACTACAAGCTCGTTTTGAAATGATGTTGATCGCCCAAATAAAAGGAGATATGAGGAAAAATATGTGTGACTTTTTGTAGTTTTACAAAAACGTGCTTCTATTTCACTGTAAATATCTGTATATAACTGTTTTTTCAGTCCTGTTTTGATAAAATTTTAGTTAATTATAGTTTAGACTTACTTTACAAGTAAACAAAATGATTCGTTAACCATGTCTGTGACTTTTAGAGTCAATAAATCTATGTTTTGACCACCCGAATTTGTAATTTTATGGTGTTTTTAGATCCACTGTTTTAATACAGTATGCCAAAGTGATGAAAATACTTCAGAAATGCATTTATAAGGTTGTCCTGAACAAAATGACACCAAAAAAGGCAAGGTTTAAGGATTTTATATCTGAGATATAAAGGAAAAATCAATTGTAGTGAACGGCACAAAATGCTTCAGACCCCAGAGGGTTAAGAAATCTGTAAAAAAATGTAATAATCATAACAAAAAAACAAAATAAAATTAATGTTTTCAGGCTGTTTGACCAGATTGGAGCCTCTTGTGTGCCTGATGCTTGGGGTATTCACCGTCGCTCGTCCGCGGCCTGTGAGCGAGCTGCCCGTCAAACTGAAGCCTCCCTGACCCTGCAAATCATAGCCGGGTCACCCGTTAAGCACACGGCCTGACAGCCGATTGGCCGACAGGCCGGTGGTTGGGGGGTTAAGTAGACATGACCCCCACGTGCCCCCGGGGTTCAGCCCGCACTTCCTCCGCTTGCATTGTTGGGCCAACACACACCGACAATGCGACACAGGGCCTATGTGTTTGTGCGGCTCGCTGGTTCGATCGCACGACGTCGGAGACAAAAGACGGCGGTCGGGGAAGCGCCGCTGACAGGAAGCTGTCACTTCTACTTTGGAGCTTTATTCCTTCACCAGTTTTTTTTTTAGTGTCCTTGCGAAAGACGGAGGGGGCTCGCGATGTGTTTGAATGGAGTCGGGAGAAGAAGCAAAAACAAAAAAACAAAACAAAAAAAAAAAAAAAAAAAACCCCAGTGTTTGTATAGCGACACGTCCTCCCACCCAGATCCTGAGCCGCCATTGTCGGGACACACAACAAGTGAAGGGAAACTCATTCAAATATCCGCTCAGTTGTGCGGCCAGGAATTTGGTTTTCTATTTTACACCTTCCGATGGTCACAAAGAGCCATCTTTGTACCTTCAATCATTTTTTTTTACTGGTTTCCTGGGTTGGTTGCCCATTCAGCTCTTCAAAGACATGCAAATGGCCGAGGTGGCAAAAGTACGTGCTTTTCTATAAAAAAAGTAGAAGTACTGATAATTGTGCAGGTTAAGTCTTGTAAAAAGCACCGATTTGAGTTCTTTATATAAGGATGAAGGCAAAAATGCCCTTTTTTCAGATAGTGGGGGGAGGGGTTACATGCAAAGTCGAGTAAACTACTTTTTTATTTTGAGTCAGAGATTGAGTTATTTTTTAAACGGTAATAACGGTGGTTAATTATCGGGGTGGTCGTCACTCTCGCCTCACAGCGAGAGAAAAACTCCCGAGTCAGGCTTGGAGGCTTTTTTCTGTTTTCAGTTTTCATGTCCTTCCCTTCATGTCCAGTTTTAACTGCAGGGGCTGACAGCTTTGGGTGGTGCGTTCGGGTGCATCACGTAAAGCCGCCCTCCGACATGTTAACGAGCTGCGGGGTTCACCCAGTAGTGAGATTACATGCTAAACACGATTATAATATGACTGGTGGTCATTAGTGAGCTGGAACACACGTACACAGCAGCGTCATACTTCGGCCCGGGTGGTTGGAACGGCCAAACTAAATTTCCTCGACCAGAGAGAGCGGGCCGAAGAAAATTACGTCATTTCGGTTCGGCCGAACTTTCTTCTTGTTCCTATGGAGTATAAATCAGCCTTCACTCGGGCCTCGTTTGCACAACGTTTTCAGGTGAAAACCAAACAAATTGTTCATTGTGCTTTGGGCATCCGTTTCCATGACAACCGTGCTCGCGGTCACTGAAAAACGGAACTTTATGAAAATGGCTTCCGAGGTGGAACTTTTTCCAAAATGCTACGTCTCCGTGTAAACGGGGGGGGGATGTCTCTTTCCTGTGACTTCATCACAAAAACAAACAGCAACCCAACATGCTAATCACATCGTTTTCAAAAAGCTGGTCTCCGCCTGAACCTCCATCAAAACCTTAAGGCAAATAGACGCTATAGAGGTGGTGATACGCCGACATCACTTTATATAAAACACAACGAAATCTGTCTTTTTGGAAGGATTTTTCTTTGAAAGAGAAACAGGAAGTCGGCCATTGTTGCTGTAACTTGACGAGTCGGCTGCTTTGACTCGTCCTCACAAGAGGTCAAGACGAGGAAGGAAACCGTCTGAAAGTAGAAGAATCCCTGGCGGGCGTTGTGCGCGCCCCACCTCAGGAGGAGGACCGGGGTCATTAAAGGCCTTGCCCTTCTCTGCCAAATAGATTACTGTAAACACCAGCGGGTCACGAGGATCCCGGCTGCAGCCCTTTTCGCCGGCTTCGCCGCCCAAAATGGTGACCGCTGGCCTTCGTCCATCGCGCCCCCGCGACACGCGGACTAACTGGAATCGACACGAGCCGGGCCGGCCGGGCGAGACCGTCGATATCTGATTGAATGAAACGTGCAAAGATCTGATCTGTGCGATGCACAGCGGGGTGAGAAAATCATTTCCTGCTCTCACACACACATATATATATATATATATACATACACGTTCCAATGCGGGAAGAGTACTTACAGTTCTCCGAGTGGAAATCAGGCACAAACTGCTCGTCACTGTCAGGAACCTGAGCTGCAATGAGAGGACAGAGAAGAAATTTCAACATCAGATTTTGGGCTCCTCTCTCTTACCCCCCCCCCCCCCCCTCGCCGCCGCCGTCTTTCTTTCCCTTCTCGTCCGTGAAATGCGAGTCGGAGCCAGACGGAGCCGCTCTCGGGTCACCTTCGCTTCATGATTTCTGCAGCGTGCCAGCACTTTTCTCACCCGTGGATCAATTCACAAGAACACGGAGATCCTGCACAGCGCCACAGATGTTCACCTTCACGTCAGGTTCTCACTTCCTCTCGGAGCCGAATATAGATCCCAGATTTAACTGCAGCGTGGTTTTAGACCTTAATTCAAACTGTCTTCAAATGGACTCAGAGGACGTCAGATTAAACCATCGAACAATTTTAATATTAAAACTAACAATACAATCATTCATAAAGCAACTTTGTAAATAAAGTTTCGAGGACAAAAACAAGCCAAACGTCAAAATAAACTCAAATTAATCACGTAATCACAACAAAAAAATATAATTTTGAATATCAATTCAAATTGATATTTAACATGTCAAAGTTACAAAAATATATAATTTGGAATATCAATTCAAAATTATATAAAACAGAATATGAACTAGAAAGCGAAATATCCTAAATTAGTTATATTTAAATAAACTTATTGAAAGAACTGGACATTGTAAAATCAAATAATATTAAAAAATAAATAAATAAATGTGGAAAAATTCCTTTAAAAAATTAAATGGAGAAAAGAAATTATGCAAATTTTGTAAATGAAATCTAAAAGCCTATGTCTAAAAAGGAAAACTATATAAAAATACAATTTTACTTAATAATACTGAGTTTCACTAATGATAATACCAGATAATGTAGTGAAACAATGACAGTTTAATAAAAATTTGAAATCAGAATAGTGAATGACAAAAAGAGGAATAATAAATAAAGTTGACATGATTGAAACATGAGTTTCTACAAAAAAAAAAACCAGAATGACAAGAATCGACTTTTGTCTGAAAGCTTCAGATTTGAGCTGAAAACCAGTTTCTTCTAGTTCCTCCGGAGACAAAACAGGCTGTTCGAGCGCGACGAGTGAGGGAATCCGTCAAGCGGAGTGTCAAAGCAGCTCGTCGCAGAGTGTGAGTCTGGACTTCGTCTGGCCTGTGGATCAGGAATCACTCACACTCCGACTCCGAGCGGGCGGAAAAGCACGAAACCGGACTGGAAGGACGAAGAGTGAAAAACGAGGGCGTGAAACCGGAAGTGACGGCGGCGGCGGCGACTGACGACCGTCTTCGAGACTTTAGTTTATACGACGAAGTGAAACAAATGGATTTTCGCATTTTCATTTCAGAAAAGTTTGACATTTAAACGGCGAATGCTTTAAAAACAACGCCTTTTTCAAACACCAGTGGCGGAAACATTAAAAGTCAATGTAGTTAACATGTTGGGCCACTAGTGGGTGCTGTTGGTTGTTTTTTGTAATCTGGATGGAGTTGGATTGTTATTACAGCAACCATCAACGATAAAAACGGCAAGTCCAGGAGAATATGGACTGGGAGTCATGACACGACGGAGGAAACGTCGTTCTGGTCGTACATCTACTGAGCGCGTGCAGAACTCCATTTCCGTCGAATAAAAATGTCTATATTTTTGTAAAAAAAATAAACCCCGAAACAGGAAAACGACTCCAATCTCAACATAAAGCCAATTTTAATAAAAAAAAAAAAAAAAAATGACCAACTCGTTGAAGGATTTTACTACTTGTAAAAAAAAAAAAATCGATGTTTTCTTTGATATTTTTTACAATTTCATTGGTGGTTTGGCCAGAATGGAGCCGCCGTATGTTTGACACCCCTGTTTTAGAGCATCTTCCTCACACTAACTCGCCTGAATCTAATGAGTCTCTTGTTATAAACTGAACCCAAGAGCCTCGTCGCGACCGATAAGTGTAATCAATCGGCCAGTGATGCCACGATCGTCCCGATTGTCGGCGGTGTCGGGTTTCATCGAAGCGACCGAGCCGGTGACGCCAGGTGCAGCCGCGCCGCGCGGCGCCGCGCAGGCTCCATTGTGTACGCAGGAATCCCAAAGCCATTGACGGTGATCCGGCTGGAGCTTTGTGACTCTGAGTCACACTAAACACACGAGGAGGGGAAAAAAAAAAAAAGCTCCAATCGGATGGCCGACGCCCACTCGGAGGGGGTGAGGAGGTCAAGCTCGCACAACCGAGCCGCAAGTACGCTGGCATTTCACCCCTCCAGTTGATGAGCTAATCCCAACAAACCTTTATACGTGCAACGCTCCATCTTCGCAACTTTCTCGGCATCTTTTTTTTTTTTTTAAAGTGTTTCCACCGCCTGGGTCTCACACTTACGTCATCGCCCCAACGGAGCTGGTACGGAAAATTGATGGCTATCGTTAAATATCGCGAAATCAAGAGTGTAAAAAAAAACAAAAACAAAAAACACACGAAACAAATATAAAAGGTCGATTTTTTTTTTTTTTCAGCGTCGGTGCAACTTGATGGTAACCTGAGCGTGAAGCAGAACGTTGACCCGGCCTGGACGGAACTTCGTGACTCTCGCTTCGTTCCGCAGGGGAAAAAAAACGGGAGAGACACAAAGACGGGAGCGACGCAGAGGCAGAGGACAAAAAAAAAAAAAAAAAAAAAAAAAAAAGGAAAGGAAGAGGAAAGAAGAAACTCAAATCCACTCCTGCTTCCTGTGCGGAGGAAACCGGATGACTCGTTTTTTTGGAGCGTGTTCTGATAAACGACATCGATTTCTTATATAACGCCGCATCCTGTGGTTTACTATACCATAATAATATTACCCCCCACCCCCCCACCCCTGTTTAACTGTTTCTGCCTCCTGCCCTCTGGGTGGAAAGGAGGAGGGGGGGAGGGAGGGGGGGGGATGGGGGGTGAGACAGAGCAGCAGCAGATCCGACAATCAATCAGTCCTGCGAGTTTCAACATGTCCAAGACGGAACACGCTGGACCTTGTGAAGCGACACGGCAGAAAAAACACAAGTGATGAGCATCAGACACTATCGGAGTGTGCGTGCATGTGTGTGTGTGTGCACACACACACTTTCCTGTGCATGTGTATCTGATTTGTTTCCAGGAACACCTCGTCAGGGGCTTTGAGATGCAAGTCAGCACAAGAAGGAGAGTGTGTGTTTATACGAGCGCAGACGCATGTTCTCCCCGATGCTTCCAGGCACCTTGAATGACTTTTTCTTTCTTTCTTTTTTCTCTCTCTCTCTCTCTCTCTCTCCCTCTCTCTCTCTCTCTCTCCTCCCAGCGGGAGATCCTGGGAGGAGCGCCGCTCCAACAGTCATATAACCTAAAAAGGCCAAAGTGAGACAAGATGTGACAAGCTCCTGAACTCTTGCCATTCACTGCTTCACCTTTCTCTCACTTTGCTTCCGCTCTGCTTGGCAAAAAAAAAAAAAGGGGGGGGGGGGGGGGGGGGGGGGGGGAAATCCTGGAGCAAACCAGCTTTTTACAACCGTGGTGAATCCCTCACAACTGCAATCAGTCATGATAAAGTCTTTAATTAATGCAACAGGAAAGGAGAGGTCTTAGCCGGGGAAGCTGAAAACAAGCCCGTACTTAGGGTTAAGTAACACTTTGATGGAGCTGCGCCTCCACCTCGCCGCTCCGCCGCTTTGTTTTTTTTTTGTTTTTTTCTTCCACCCCGTCGCCTCTCTCTCTCGTGACTCAACAACAAGCCGCCGCACAATTTGTCGAATCGGGACACTATATCAGCTCGCAGTTAAAAGGATGCATTTATCCAATTCCGCAAAACAACCGGCTTCTCCAGGCCACCTCCTGGGGGGGGGGGGGGGGGGGGGGGGGGGTCAGAGGATGGGTCTGGAGGTTTCCGTCTCGAGCTCGACGTGGTAGAAACGAACAAAACGCTTTCAGAACAACGGCAAATATTCTTAAACTAAACAGAAACCTTAGCGACGTCTGTAAACAGAAGAGCCGTAAATAAACATAACGCAGCTTAGTAAACTGGAAGAGATTATATAGTCCTGATGTATTTATCAACAATCTCACTGCCCCCCCCCCCACCCCCCCTCCAACTGCTTTGAGTCGTTTTATCCACCGTAGCTGAATTAGCCAGGGTTAGCTATTTAGCCGTTTTGCTTTCGTTTGCTTTTTTTGGCGGTTTTATCCCCATTTGGTTTAGTTACTTTTCCTTTCTGGAACCATCTTTAGGAGTTTTAGCTTTTTTATCTATTAGACTTTCAGCCATTTTAGCCAATTTAACTTTTTTTACTTTGATCATCTTAGCAGTCATAGCGGTTTTAGCGATTTTCTGTTCTATTTTTTAGAGGTTTTAGACATTTTATTTAGTTAAGTGGTTCTTTTTTTTAAAAATCCATTGGAGCCACTTTACCTGTTTTCCATTTAAAGCTTTTTGTTTTTATAAATCAGTAGACGCCATTGAGCTGTTTGTCACTTTTAGCCCTGCTTATTGTTTCCATCCATTTGAGCCGTTTTATCTGTTATAGCCGTCGTCTGTGTTTATTTCACGCTTTTTTGATATTCCTTTAACAGTTTTAGCCATTTACCGTTCCATTTTTAGAGGTTTTAGACATTTTATTTAGTTAAGTGTTTCTTTTTTTTTTTAATCCATTGGAGCCACTTTACCTGTTTTCCGTTTAAAGTTTTTTTTTTTAAATTAAACCAGTAGAAGCCATTGATCTGTTATAGCCGTCATCGGTGTTTGTTTCACGCTTTTTTTGATATTCCTTTAACAGTTTTAGCCATTTACTGCCATTTTAGCTGTTAACAACAGTTTCATTTGTTATTCCACTTTCAGATGCTTGAAGAGTTTGAGACTTTCAACACTTTTGTTGTTTGTTAATGTCACTTGGGGTTTGAAACCTTACATTTCTCACCTGCTTGGGGGGGGGGGACAAACGTGCAGGGACGGACTAGGAACATACGATTGCAGTTGATTTGTCATGCACCACTTCCCAAACCATTGATCGTCCTTTTTAATGATATGTAGAAACTGTGTTTGCCTTTTTGCCCAGAAGGGATTCATATTGTAAACGACGGATAACAGAAGTAGAGGGGAAAACAAAACAAAACAAAACAAAAAAAAAACCCCATCTTACATAATAAAAGCGAGGGAGCAGCATCAGAAGTCCCTGTGAAGTAAATGCTGGAAGGTGTGGTCTTCGGGAGCTTAATGTGTGAATACAGTTAGGCTCCGGCTTTGAAGTGACGTCCATTGTTGCAGTTTTATTGGTTCTGGCTCCCGTCTTTGTCTGCGCGAGATGCTGGTGTGAAGTGAACTTGCTGCTTTTCCATGCCGCATGAGAAAAAAAAAAAAAAGGTGCGAACGCGTTCGTGGACCACGGCGAGGTTTTCGCAGAGCGCCTGTCCCGTTTTTTTTAAAAACGTCCGAAGCGGGACGGGGGGGCGCCTCACTTGGCACGCTGCTGCACTTCCCTTAATTTTTGCCTGAACTCGGCCTTATTGTGGATTCAGGGTGGATATTAAAGACGTCTGCTTTTCCTCAAACGGGACGGCGCTTCACAAGTAAAAACACGCTTACGTCAATTTCACAAACGCCCGCAGGAGCAGTTTCCGACTGACCGGACCACCAAAAGGAACTGTCGCCTTCACCCTTCGCCTTGATTAACTTCCACTTTTTTTTTTCTTCTGCTTCATACGAACAACACGAGAATCACAGGACGGACTCCCTACGAGGCTTTTCACTTCCAAATATCAAAGAGCGACTCGTAAAACTTGGTGTGCGACGCGAGCCCGGACCTTGTAAACAGGCACATTTAGGGTTGTTCTCTGAAAATAGTACCACTGAAGAGTGTAAAGCGGATCTTTTTAAAGGAATCCAGTAAGACATTGAACCAGTTTTGGGATTTATAAGTGAGAAATGGTGAATTCTGAGCCATTTTGGTCTATCGAAGCTTTTTAGCACATAAGGGCTTTGTTTTTTTTGTGTTTTTTAAAGACTTTGACATGTCATTTAATCCCACTTTTGGCTTTAAATGAGTAAATCCCAAGCATTTACAAAAAAAGGTTGAAGTCAGATTTGAAGCAAGTGCAGAGAACAAATCAAGTTTCTGCCCAGCAGATCTCACACGTTCAACACATGATAGGGTTTGACGGTTCAAATTCTAACAGGGCGGTCAAACAGAGAGTGTCATTCTCCTCTAAATCATCACATCAAAGCAAGTGACACAACGAGATTCACACTTCTGCGGCGTGTCATGTCGACCCAGCGTCCAGCCGTGCTCCAGGTTACCGTCACACACACCAAAAAAAAAAAGAAAAAACAAAAAAGAAAAGAGAAAAACACTCATAATGAGTCACGGCTGGTGTTGTTTTCCCCCCTCTTGACATACAGTATAATTACTCTATTAGAAACTCACGTCATCGGGACTCTTATTAAGTCGGCTGGCTGACAATCGCCTCCGACTGGGCCTCGCTTCATCGCTATGTGCCTTTTGAGTGACACAAGGCAAATAGTGTGTTTGTTTGCGTTGGCCGCTGGCGGGCTGGCACGCACGCCACATGCCAACATGGCCAAAAATGGGATATGCCCAAAGCTAATAATGTCCTGTCTGTGTCCACTCTGTGCAGGAGGGAGGGGAGGGAGGGGAGGAGGAGAGGGGGGGGGTGTTGCATGGTTTATGAGCATGTGTGTTGCATGAGAAAGCTCCTCAACAACACTGCAGCAGCAAGTCTTTTCACAGTCGACCATCAAACTCTTTTACTTCTTCTTCTTCCAATGAAAGCGCAATAATGACTTCAAGGTAATCCCAGTCTGGAAGGAGGACAGACCTAATAGAATCCATCAACCCCCCACGATTGTCATAATCAAGGCAGAAACAGCAGGTTAATGAGAAAAGCAAAGCGAGTCTCACCTTCTGTGAGCCACGTCTCTTGGAGTTGGCTTAAATCCTGGAAGAGGTCTGCGCAGAAAACATGGAAAAGAAGGGAGACGTTAAAGCAAACTGCACCGACAAAAGTGTGCAGGGTTTACAGAAAGCAGAGGCCAGAGAAACCATACTTCACCTTCGGATTCCTGAGGGGGCAATTCTGTGTCCATGTATTTCCTTTTCGTTGCCATCAACAGTCTATTTAGGGGCCCATTTCCTTGCGACTTCTGCAGAATCCATAGATGTTAAATGAGAGAATGAGAGAAGTGAGAAACAGGCTCCCAACTGGGCATTTCCAGCACATCAGTGTCATAACAGCCCCGGGAACGTGTCTTTTTTTTTTTTTTTTTTTACTGTCACCACGGGGGGAGAGTCACAAAAAACACAGAAAGTGGCACAGTAGTTGTGCACAGAGATGACAAATATGTAATGGAGTGAACGGGCTCTACTCAAAAAAAAAAACATTTCACCCGCAATCTTGGGGAGCGAAAAAAAACAAAAAACAAACGCGCTGTTTGGACCATTTGGCACAACACCGACTTCAACCGAGACGAACCCAAAACCCACACAGCTCGTGCGACACGACATGTTTTTTTTTGTTTTTTTTCTCCACTCAAATGTGGATTCAAACACTTTTAATCGTGTTTTTGTTTTCGTCGCGATCTGCTTCGGGCTTCGGGAAACTCGCGCGGACGCGACGCGCAAACGGAGAAAAGACGCGAGAGGAAAGAAAAGGAAAGAAAAAACAAAAAAACAGGGAAGTAAACAGAAAACTTCATCCATACGTACATTTGCTAAAGTGTAAGGCACTTGCTGGTCAAAATATCCATCCATCTTATAATCCATCCGTTAACCGTTTGTGGTCATCTGGACCGGGTGAGTGGAGGAGATCCACGCACGCAACGCACACGCAGGCTGCAGGAGCGCGAGGAAGGGGAGCTGCTTGTGAATGGAGCTGCGTGGAGGCTGCATGCATAATGAGCTCCATTCACAAAAAACGCCGAGGGGAAGTGATGGCGAGTGATTTACCCAGCGGGCTGCGGCCGCTTTACAAACCTCTGCTTTCTGCGCCACACTCGCATTATTGCGCGCAACGCAGTTTTACGCACGAATCTGCAAGTTTCAAACATGATCTGAGCGTTACTTTTAAAAATGTTTTGATTTTTTAGATTTTTTTTTTTTTTTTTTTGGCAATCACATTGCAGGGCTGCACAGTTTCACCCATAACTCTTAACACGGTGTTTCTGCGACTTTTTGCGCATTTTACGCACCAATCTACAAGTTTCAAACGTTACTTTTGCAATCTAAACGTGTGTTGTGAGTTTTATTTTCTTTTATTTTGTTGTTGTTGCCGCACGGGGCTTGTTGCCACGTCTGCCCACATCGCCAGGCTGCTTGCACGGCGAAGGGGAAACAGATGTTTTGCAGGCACAAAAAGCTGCTGCGACTCACTTTTTAAACGCACTTTACAGGCCCGGTCGAGGCACTTTGGGCGCAGCTGTGCTGTCATTTCTGCCTCAGACATGATTTGGAGATAATATGGAGCCTTGCTTTTCGAGCAGGGGCCAGAGTAGGACCGTGATTGGTTGCATTTCCTCTTTCGGCAGCTCGAATTTCTTCGCCTTTGTCCGGGATGAATACGCTGACTTATGAATGAAGTCTCGGTTCCGCGCGTGAGCCAATCGGAGCGCGGGAAACCGGGGCTCCTAGCAACCGTGGGCGGCGCTCTGCGCCGCAACAGCCAATCAGCTGGCGGCAGCTCTTTCTACAGGATTTTCCAGTTGTTTTTCATTCACAAAAAACAGAGCGAGGAGAGAGAGAGAGAGAGAAAAAAAACGTCCATTCATAAAAAAACCAAAAAAAAAAAAAAACCTGCCGTGGCACGAAAAGTCCTGACATGTTTTCCTCTCTCTGCCCTCATCAAACTCCAAAAGAATTCCACTTTGTTTACCTCGGTGCTTCAGACGAACAAGGGGGGAAACGGAGTCATTTTTTACACATGTTGAAAACTGACCGAAAACCACTTCAGGAATATGCATTCTTGCATTCTTGTGGTTCGAAAGTCTGCAACCACAACATTTAAAAACTGCTCCTGAAGCCGTGTGCACACGGCTCAGAGCCTGAAACACAGGAGAGGGGGAGAGAGAGAGAGAGGGAGAGGGAGAGAGAGAGGGAGGCAGGAAGCGCAGCTCTGATGGGATCTGTGTTTAGTTTCACTGGTAGAAATGAGATTCAGAGATATGAACCAACAGGCATTATGAGGATATATCCACCCTCCGCTCACCCTCCTCGCTCCTCTGTTGATATTCAGTCTCCATAACAGGGAATATTGTGCAGGTTATTTCCTGCTTAATGATATTTAGATGCACATTTAGATGTACACAACAGGCTATAAATATTACATCAGCTCTGCTCTGTGCGGCCAACGCCGAGCCGCCTCGCTCCAGAGCCGGACAGACTCAAGGAAATTAAAGTAAACATTATGGTTGTTTAGAAGCCGTTTTATTATATTTAGGCTACTCTATTACAGTCCAGTCTGAGACAGAGGTTCTTAAGCAGCGGATCGGTACCTTGTGATGGTCTGAGAGATTAATCTAAATGGATCATGTGAGGATTAGCAGGGAGGGAAGAGTCTGCACACTTCAGCTCTTTTTGTTGGTGTGATTTTACAACCTTCTTTGATGTTCAAACACTGGAGACACAAGGACAAAAGTTTATTTTTTTTGTATTATTACATTTTGTTGCCACTATAAGTTCACGACAGAGCTTTTGATCGTTTACTATAAAGACCTTAACTGAATACACACTGGTAAAAAGTAACCGGTAGTTTAATTTCTTCAACTTTTACCTACAATTTAGTCCCGGGGTGTCAAATATAAGACCCGTGAGCCAAAACCAGCCCGCAAGAGGCTCAAAACCACCAAGCGAATGGTCCATTTCAAAGAAAAGTTTTTTTTTAAAACAAATTTGAGTGAAAGAAAACCTTTATCTTATAGTGTACATTTTTAACAGAGATAGTTTACTTTCCTCATACCCTGAGTAGTTTTTAAGATTAATACTTTGTTAACCGATTAATGTAAATATTTGTGATACTTTTAGTTATTGAACGTAAAGTATTTATAAAGCGAGCCATACTTTGAGTAATTATTTTGAATTATTTCACTTGAATACAACTCATACAATGTCACAAAAGTTGTACAATTAGTTTCCACTACTTTTTCCAACCCCCTTTTCATAGTTTGTTCATGTTAATTTTCACAGTTTCACTTTATACAAGTGAAAATGCAAAGCTAACTTTTGGAAAATGGCGGAAACTCTGCTATTGCGCAATAGCGTCCGTGTGGTTTTGCTACACAAACAACCAACAGCATCAACTTAGTGGCCCAAAATGAAAATTGCATCATTTTCGCAAAGTTGCCATGCAAACGTGGAACCATTCTGAAACAAAACAAAAAAAAACGAAGCGTTTTCAACTGAACCGGGGGCCTTATGAGTAACTCACTGGACTAATCAGAGTACTTTTTGAAATTATTACTTGGAACTTTCACGTGTAATCGAGTACAACTGAGATTCGCTCTCTCCACCTCTGCACAACGTCCCGTTCTCACCAGGTGGAACAAAGTCTGAAAACTTTACGCCGCGTACTTAAACGACTGAAACCCGAGGCCTTGTGCAGAAGTCGGCCCCCCCCCCCGTGACCTCTGACCCGGGAGTCAAAGCCTGCGCTTAATGTCAAGACGTGTGATTTTTGTAAGTTGTGGGGGGGGGAAAAAAAGGCACATGTGGTTTGAATTCACATCTGTCGGACATCTTTTAGATTAAAAAAGGAAACGCGAGGGGCAGAAACGTCGGCGTGAAAAAAAAAAAAGCTCCACGGTGATGCGCCTCTGTGCAGCTGGTGGCGTGGGGTTAACAGGTCCCCCAGTGGAGGAGGAGAAGAAGAAGAAGAAGAAGTAGAAGAAGTAGTGAAGGCGGCCGACGCACATCACATGTACCTCGTTTACATTGAGAAATCCATTGTAATAGTCATCCACCCCTGAGTCTGATATAGCTGTGTCAGCAGGGAGATAAGTACTGGCAGAGACAGAGGGGAGACATTTTAAGTTGAGAGTGGTGCTGTGGAGTGGACTCAAAGTGCTTATTGATCAACGCTGGCCGTGCTTGATGGATGGATGAAATGTTATTAGAGCTTCAAGCTGGTGTAGTTATGGACAGGCGGGGCGAGGTGTGTTGTAAATGGAGGTGGGATGGGAGAGAGGGGAGAAGGGGGGGGGGGGGGTATTCAGAAAGGATGAAAGGAGTGAAATACGGAGAAGAAAACGAGGGAATGACTAACCCGTAGAAGAAAAAAAAAAAAAAAGAGGATGTGGGTAGTAGACAGACTGAAGGAGCCAGAGGCCGAGCGTTCGCTCGGTGGGGGGATGGTGTCGCGTTAGAGGCCTCGTCGACAACACCTCCCTGTCTCTCTCCCTCCTCTCTCTGGAGCTTTTTAGCCCTCCGCTCTCCTCCCTCGCTCCTGATAAGGCTGATGGTGACTGATAAACAAATGAAGGTGCCTGAAGACTTTACTGGCAGCGACGGTCGGGAGCGCTCACGGCGCCCGCCTCAGCTTTAATCAAGGACAAGAGGCTGAAATCCGTCACGCTGTTGAATTCATACGTCACCGGAGGATAGAAAAGGGAAGAACGAACAGTTAGAGGAACATGCTGAGTAACTCTATCGGTCATAAGACATGATCTGCACGGAGATTTATAATTTCATCGTCTTGCTGGATTAAATGAATACAGGGGAAAAAACAATGGGGCAGAGCCTCACGCAACAGTAAACATCTCTTTAGACTTAGGTATATATACGTGTATATATATATATATATTACGTGGAAAACAAACAAGCCAACTGAACATCGGTCCGATTACAATGGGGTCATGCAAACACCTCTATCTGATGAGATTGGCCCCCGTTTGATTGAACTGACTCTGGATCACGGGAGGGACTGGAAGCCGTTCGTGATCCAATCAGTGTAAATGGTTCATCAGATTGATTCCTGTCGTTGTGGTTTTCTCAGCATTGTCTGTTACGACAAGCCCCAACATGACAAAGCAGACGTTTTAGTGCAGGAGTCAATGCAGCACATCAAAAGACTTTGAAGACGCTCAACAAATACAGTACCAAGAGCCCGTCCACACCGTGAAACCGGTTCCCCATAACAAGTTTTTTTTTGGCCTGTTGTTCTCATGAGGCGTTTTTAGGAGCGTTAAAACAGATTTTTTTTGAACACGGGTCCCAGAGTGGGGAAATTCTAAAACCCCGGCTCGTCCCGTCCAACCCAACCGGGGTCCGTGATGTCATCAAATAACCACAACAATCAGGGACTACAATAGATCTATAGAACTAGAATTACATAGAGGTTTATGAGCAGGAATCGACTTCAAAATTTCTATGTGCTCTGTCTTCTTCTGCGTTTCTGGTGTGTTTGGTGAGTCACAGTGCCCCTCAAGGCCTGGCATGTGTACTACATGGTGACGTGTGGGCAGAATGTTTTTGGAGAAGGCTGGGGAGAAAAAAAGATGTCCCCGAAGTTACCGATCCTTAAACCAAGTATGACCGTAATTCCACCTTCAAACACTTTTAAAAATGTGTTGAAAATTATGTCATTTTGACACTGGACTAATAGTTAGGGCAGTTGTTTGTTTTTATAGTGAAAACACACACAAGCAGCAGAGAAGAATCCGCTATAAACATTAACAACGGGAGTAAAACAGACATTCAGTGTCATTCATGACACTCTGGATGAAAATTTCTTGTCGTCCAGCTACTGAGCATGTGCAGAACAGTTAGTTACTGTTCTACGCGGTAGCAGCGGTTAACGGATCAGGTGTCGTCACCTGAAGTGTTGTCGCGTAAACGGGGCCCCATGCAGCTTTAGTTTCTCAACTCACTAAACTGAATTGATCCTTCAAGGTTTCGCCTGGAAAGCTGAGGTTGTTGTTTTTTTTTTTTTTCCCTCCACCACTCCAAGTATTTGTTGGCCTGAACACGGGTCTTACCTGTCACTGTGATGGTGATGGCTACCACCTGAGTCTGGATCATAAAGTTCCTCGTTTACACCAAGCAGCTTGGGTCCGGGATTGCGTGAGCAGATGAACCCCCACCGGGAACGTAATAGATTCCCCACTCAGCAAGCTCTCGAAAACGAAACCATGTGGGTTCAATCTGCCAGTGCAAATCCTCCCTGCCAGGGAAAAAAAAAAAGGAAGCGTTTATTTGTTAATTCTTTTTGGTGTAGTCACTCAATGCCTCCGTTAGGTAAAGTGTGCCACGACTCCATGTGAGATCATTAGAAAGTTTTTTCGCGAAAATGTTCAGATTTACATTAAACCAACGAGAGTGTGAAGAGAACATGGTCGGCGATCGTGTTTCACAGGCTGTGAAATCATCGCTAAATCCATCTTCCTGACGTTTCAGGTTGAGAAAGTACCACACAATGGAGCTGGAAAAAAAAAAAAAAAAAACTGCCTCTCGAATCAAAGACGATGACTTAAATGAGAGATTACATAAGGAGCAGGTTGGAAAACCAAAACCTTGACAAAATGCTAAAAATGGAGTGCAGAGGAAGACACGGGGGATAATCGGCTTTGATTTTGACGCTTATGACTCAGTCATTCAGTGAAACTGCTTTCCATTCCTACACTGGACGTGTGTGATGCTTCGACGTACGTCTCAAAGTGACAAGACCTCCAATGTGGTTCATCTGCTTCGGCTTCGATTTTGGCGTAACCCTGGAGAAGAAAGGTGAGAAAGTTTGGGAAAACCATTTGACAGAGTCAGAAATTTGCTGCCAGCGCGACACAAATACATCAGCAAACGACCAGCGATCAATGAAACACTGGCACCCCCCTATGTAATAACCGATAAATTAAAAATGTGTAGTTTTTCATTGTTGTGCTGCAGAGAATATGTGATGAAAATGTCGATATTTTCTCTAATCCAAACAATTATAACAGAAAAAGGTTACAATCTCAACTAAAGCACATTTTAATGATACAAAATACAGTGAAATGTCCCCCCCCCCGAAAAAAAACTTCAATAGCTGTTGCATTATTGGTGTTTTTACACCCCGACAGCATGGCATTGAGGCTAATGCTAGTTTGCGTCACGATATGTCGCTTCTCTCAAGAAATATGTAAAAAAAAATCTACGTTTTCTTTGTCATTTTCATCATTTGCTTGGTGGTTTGGCCAGATTGGGCCAGTTTTCGCCCCACGGGTCTTATTGTTTGACGCCTCCTGCTTTAGCCCGTTGGAGCCCAATGCGCTAATCGGTAACCCTCTCTGCGAACGTCTTTCTGCCCGACGATGAACCGGCGGACAGTCCAGGGCGCACCGTGATGTTTATCCACTGGAATTGACTCCAGATAGCCGCGGCCCGGAGTGGGCATAAAAGACGGGGTGGGGGTGGGCAGCGGACTTCACAGAACTGTTCAAACAAAGAGGACCGTCCCTCCAGCTCCAGGCCCGCCGGGGAGCCGGGTTTGTTTGGAGTGTGTTACGGGCCTGCGAGGAAGAGCCGCCTCTCTCACGTGCCACGCCAACTGGAAAATGATTGCTAAAGCAAACATCCATTGTGTTAAACCCAGGGCAGACTGTGTGTGCTTCACATGCCCTTGTAGCGTCGCTCTGGTGTCTCTGCCCAGGAAAAAAAAAAATAAACTTTTCCACTTTCTATTCCCAGGTGACTAAAAATAATATAAACTCCACACACACCAGCTCACATCCTCTCACAGTGCCATACTGCCGAATCTGCCCCCCCCCCCCAGGTCTGCCTTATGTCCTGCCTGTGTGAAATGTTCCCGATGTGCATCCAGGAGACGATTTCCTCAGCAAACAATACACGTCTGAAAATAACTCCAGACAAAACCGAGTCAGCGATGTTTGCGGCACGACTCTTCAAATGCAAAGGAAACTTCCTCAAAAGTGGACGACTTGAACTCGCAACCTTCCTGGGAAGAGCGTACGGTTTAATCCTCTGTATTATTCGTCAATTAATTTCAGGCACGTGGCAGTCCAAGTGTATATACATATATAGACCCTCATTGATGTATTAATAATATAGATAAATACATTTGTATTTGTGTATTCACACAAAGGACAATAAAACAACCTCAGAGAGCAATTCTGCACAGATACGTGTTACAGTTGTGATTATTGGTTAAAATATTGTCACACTACCGCGGAGCTGCTTGTACCACAATCGCTGCGTCGCGCTGCTTTATGTGAATCGGACCGATGTCGATCAAACTGCAGATTATCACTTCAGATCTGAGGACCCGCTTAACGCAACGATTTCAAGTGAAAATGGAGAACAGTTGTTGTGTTTCGGGAGTCTGTTTCCATGACAACGGTGCTCGGCGCCGCCGAAAATGAGAGTCTTCGAAAAGGTTCCGACTCCGATCAAAAAAGACGCTTTGTGGCAGTAAAGTTTGGTGAAATAGTGAATTGACTGAGGACAGAGAGACGGCAGCGCGACTGTTTCCACGCAGGACTGAAGTAAGAAGCTCATGGAAAATTGAAATAACTGTAACTTCATCTTGTGTTTGTGAGGACAGACGTTGATCTCAATGCGATAAGGTGAGAATCACACAAGTAGAACATTTCAAAGTGGGCCTGGTGTTCATCAATCCATCAGCCTGAGCGTACGGGAAAGCTGAAAGCTGATTTGTGAGTCACCTCTGTCGACATGATTGGTCGTTAACTTGAAAGCGTTTGCAGGATTTTTGATGTAGCGGCTCCCGGCGATGTGCTGAGGCCGGCGCAGGCGGGTAGGGGGGGTGGTGAGGGGGGGGGGGGGATCGCCACTGCCTGCCGGCGCTCAGACCACAGACACGTCGAGTGATTTCCCCACCCGTGCACCACCCTGTGGAATTCCTGGCACCGGTGTTCAGTCGGGCTTCGCTCGCCTCGGCGGAGGAGCTTCGCTGGAGGTGTCTGTGAAAACAAAGGCAGACCTTTATTGGTGTGTTTATGAGCAGGTCTGTTTTAAGTATAGCGCATACATTCGTGTATGAGCGCTCCTGTTCACCCCCCCCACCCCCACCGCCCCTCCATAAAATCCACCCATGATCCCTTTCTTCATTCCCCCAGGACACTGCACCGTTGCTGGGATGCCTGCTTGTGTATAGCCATAGTCAGGAAATGTCCCTGCTGGCATCTGACGGCGACGAGTGCGCCAAACCAAGCGTGCCTCCTCGCCACCTGCAGCCCAACCTCCTCCGCCGCGGACACTGGCTCGCTTGTTTGTTCCGCCGGCCATTCCTCGCCGTTCCCCCTCCGAAGTCAGCCCGCCCGGCCTTCACAGGGCCAGTGAAAGATCAATCAGGTGAGCACAATAGCATTTATTGGGGTGTTTTTTTGACTGGTGGCCCTTCAGAGGAATTGCTGCCATGCAGCTGCACCGACACAGCTGAGCTGCCAGATACACGAACACTAGGCTCTCACACACACACACACACGAGGAAACACCAAATCTCAAACTGGAGAAAACCAATGCGAGCACAGGAAAATCATGAAAACTTCTCTCAAGGCCCACACTTCAGCTTCAGACCCAAAGATGTGAACTTACTGTAAACAATGAGTGACAGTAGCTTTGATGACAATTCTGCAAAATAACAACATAGTCACAACAAAGCTTATGCTGATGACTATTGATTATTGAGAAGGGATTTCTGTCAGATGAATAGCTGATGGCACTGACAGATCAAAACTCAAATAAAGGTGTAAAGAAGAAAGACTAAAATCATCCAAAGGATTCTGGCCCATGGAACTAACTTTTTTTTTTTTTTTTTTTTCCCAACAATTGGATTTAATTAAAGTGGATTTATGCTTAGATTTCATTTATTTTCCTTTAGAATGTTCAACTAAAATATTGAAGCAAAAAGTTATTTTACATTTCGAATCCCTTCAGGTTCAAAATGGGTCATATGTGGCCGATAAACTAAAATGAGTTTAGTCAAGACCGATGATGGAACTCCTTTTTTGTCCACTTTTATTCCAATAAACGGTTAAGACGTTAAGATACGGAGCCTTTAAAGTCCTTGGTATGATGAGATTGATCCACTTACGTCTGTTTGATTAAAGTCCAGTGGGAGTGTGAACGCGACATGAATCAAGCTGCACTTCAGGACATTTGCAAACATACTGAGATCCACTTTTCAAGTGGACTTTTCAAGTGAAGTCAGTGTGTTTGAAGTGAAGTCGGGTCACGGAGCCTGCACACTCACGCAAATGTACTGCATTAACACTGCGGCCTGGTTTTCGCCTTAAAGGTCCCATTTTACACGGTCGTGGGCTCCATTTACACAGTAACGGTGCTCAGAGATTATTTAGTATTTTTTTTAAATTATTATTTCTTCGGTCAATGTTCCACAAAATTCAATAAGCAAGATAATTTTTATCTTCCAGATATTGACAATTTTACAAACCGAACAACACCAATAGCACTTATTTCGCCTAACCCTGTTCACAAATCAAAATACAAGATGCAGCAAGACCGCAAGAAATCAGCCTCTTAACTAAGCTTCATATATAAAGTGAAAACATAGTAAGACATTTCATTCATACCAGTATACACATTGTATTAGAAAATACACATGTATGCACATCCTATCACATCATAGCTGTACAAGTATATATACAGTTTATGCAACACCAACAATTACACTTATATTCCCTTTAATATTTATAATATTACGTATTCTGGACATAATTTCTAGAACATTTCCATGTAAAGGCAACATTTTTCAAAATATGTGTTTTCACTTAAATGGGGCCCAACTCAATGCATTTTGAATTTTGAATTTATTTGTACTAATTTACTGCAGATTTTTTTTTTTCTCTTCCAAATGTAGTTAATTCACAGACAAACTAGCATGCCACAACATAAAACTTGTTCTCCAGCCGTGGCCAGAAGTCCATTGAGGACCAAACACTGTTGTGGGCGGCAATGTTTTGTTCCAAGAGCAGGACGGCTTTAAAAAGACACAGAGGAGCCTTGTTGATGTCTTTTTCTCTCCCTCGCCACTTGTTCAACCACTCGCACAGAGCTGGTTTTGACTAAACCCTCCTATTGTTGCCACCAGGCCTCTCTTCACCCACATTTCCATTTATATCCCATTTTCCACTTCATTTCCATGCTAATTTGAGAGGACAAGGGAAAAAAAAAAAAAACCCACGTTATGTCATTTATAGTGATGCAGCTGGTTTATCTATCTACACACAAGGGGGGAAAAACCAGAGGGGCTGGCCCTGGGGGCGAAGCCTGCCGCCCATCAAAACCGCCTCTGTTCAATCAAAGGCAGGACGTATAGATGGCAAGATTGTCCGGCACACTGACGATGAAGACGTCTATTATGAAATGAACATAATAGTTTACTCAGAATCGAGCTGAGAAAAACAAAATCCAGACTAATAGCAAGTTATTTTAGCTTTCCGGAGTTGTGGGGGTTTCATGGCATTGTGCTGTTTTCACAGGGGAGTCCGTCTGATTTTGTCGGATTCCTGCATGTAATGACTCTCAAAGCCTTTATAAACTCTGTGGCGTAAACAAGGCCTCCAGATCTTTCCACCAAAACAACACACGCGCCTGTTTCGGAGGCCCGAAGAAGTGGGCGGCTCTGTTTGGTTTGGATCCATCCGGCGCCGGGAGACCCGATAAGGCGAGGTCGCTCGGCTTGACCGTGGTCATCGGGAAGGACGAGAGCGGTGGGATAGATAGGCGAAGAAGGGAAACAGTCATCAGGGATGAAAAAGTTGCTATATTCTCCTCACACTTGATCGCTTCTGCAAAGCAGGAAAGAGGAAGCAGTTAACGACGACCAACCTGTCCCTCTTCAACAAAGCGACCTCACACAACCCCCGGCTTTGCATTTCCAGCGTCAAGGACGCGGATTATATCGTAGCGCCGCTAACGGATGGCACAGAATCACACAGGTGTCGGCCTCACGCACTTCAAAGACGGTGTGGAACCTCAAGCACGCCGTACACGCGGGGCATTCGCTGGCTGTTACGGGTGCAACAGGTCACCTTTCATCCGCGGGACCGTCGCAACCGCTAATGAGCTTTTAGATGTTAACCCCCCCCCGGACAACGTGGGGGCCCCACGCTGGGGGCGGACAGAGACTCTGCCTCAAACTGCATGTGAAGGAAGGAACATGTGAGACGTTTTGAGTGTGATCCAAACAAAAAAAATAGTATTCGTCATTGAATCTCACTGTCAATGTAACCGCCAGACAAATGAAAGCCCGGATGGAGTGTTTACAAACGTTTGTGTTTTCAGTGACTCGGAGGACAGCCGTCTTGTAAACGGACCCTTAAAACACAACCAAAGTCTTCCGTTTCACTTTAAAAACACTGTTGTGTAAACAGGAGATCTCGTGTTTTTTGGGGGCCGGAGAGCTCAGGAAGTGTCCGGCACAAAAAAATGAGCCTGCCAGTCAATATGGAGGGAAAAATGTAAGTAAGAAGAAAAGTCCATGTGAGGCCCGACTGAGGTTTAGGTGAAGACAGGGATATTTACACGTCCTTGTAGGCGCGCGCACACACACTTCACTAAACATATTACACACTCAGAAATTTTATCAAACGAATCTCAAATCTAATTATAAAGCCCGAGCTGCACAATATCCGATAAAGAGGCAATATGAGATAATGCTATAATTCATGGTGATACGATTAGCGATGAATGCAAACACTTACGTCGATGATGTTAATGTCTTTATTCTTTGAGATCGTCTCTTTCTGTTGACTATTTTTTACACACTGGCTGTTTTTTTTTCGCGTTCATGTACTTCATATGTAGACCTGCAGTTTCCACTGCTTCACGTCTCGCAGTGGAGGTTTGTTGACTTGATAATTATACAATAATGGTCGATTTTTGATAATTACGGCTGTCGATCATGTAAATTGCACATTTTTTTACCTTCCTCTCACATTACAAATGTTGTCAGCTTCGAGGTTCTTCCTTCAGAGGGCTGCAAAGTTTTAACCTCAGTTAAAACCAGCTGCACCAATTCTCGGCCGGACCGGATGTTTTAAAAAAAAGACACCGAAAACAAGGTGCGAGAAGTTCCCGGTGACGTGCCACCTTCATTTCCCCCCCGCTCTCGCTTGATGTTCGGAGGCCGTGACGTAACCACAAACACTGCTCCTTTGAGGAAAAGTCGGGCCCGCGACCACTCCCTCCCCCTTGTCATGCTTACATTCTCTGCCCTCTGCTCAGGTGAAGCTGCACTGATGTCAGCCCCACGCCTGGGGGGGGGGGGGGGGGATGAAGTCAGTGCTGTTTGAAGGAGTGAGATCATTTTTCCATTGACTGCAGAGTGGGCCGATGTAAGGGACACCTCCTGGAGCAATCAGGGAGATGCTGCCTGTCTCCCTGTTTGTGTTTCTATTGACCCGCCTGTCTCTCCGCCTTAATACTGACCCGCTGCTCTGCGTGCCTGTCTGACTGCGTCTGTAATCCGCAAGACCGATCGCATGAGGAATACAACTGAATCTGGACACAGTTTTCCTGTTTTTCCTCTCCTTTTTTTCTTTTTTCCCCTCCATGTTGGGTTTTTAGTGGGTGAACTGTGTCGACCTAATACATACCCAATGTGTTAGGTAGTTGTATCCACCGGGCAGTGCGCACACTGTTTAATACATATCTCACCTCGCAAACCAACACAGGAAAAAAAATAACCCAACACACACGCACACCATAAGATATTCTGTCACCGAAAGTCTGGGAAGATGAAAAAATGCTCCCAGGCGTTCATCGGAGTGAGAGTGTTTGTCTTCACTGTAAAGCGCTGGCCTGTGGAGGCACACTTGAGGGGTTCATAAGGAGAGAGAGGGGAAAAAAAGTCCGTACAAAAACACACAGCAGCACCTACTAGTGGCGCAACATGGAAACTTCATCACTTTCACTGTTTCTGCCATTTTATTCAAAATGTTGCCGCATAAACGTGAAACTTTCCTGAAACAAAAATGTATGCATTTTAATTGAAACACTTGTTGTGTAAAAGCAATGATGAAGAAGATATTTTTCTTAATAAAATAACTGATATTCACAATTCCAACTTGTTGAGATAGCAGAAAGATCAATAGCGTAGAGGCTAGCTCAATAGCGTAGAAGCTAGCTCAATAGCTGCGTATTTTGCACCTTTTGCATGCATGTTTTTACAAACTCCTCTGGACAACATGGCTTTGAGGTTATTTTGTTGTTTATGCTCGTTTCAGCCCCACTGATGTCAAACTCTGTTAAGCTTCTATGTACTCGAATTAGTTCATTTCTGTGTTATACGAGTTAATCATCATTTCCAATGTTTGTTTTCCTCCAATGCACTTGTTTCATTGGGCGCAAGAAAACAGATGAATTTGATTTCTTAAACGACAAACTGCTTCTGTGATCTGTCCAATAGTTATGTAAGTTCTTGCAGTCTTGTTTACAGCTAAATTCAATCAGGAGATTTGAGGACTTGAAGATGTATCATGACATATCGCTAATATAATAACATCCAAGTCCTTTGTTTCTGTGCGGCAGATAAACACATTTGTGGTCTGCTCTTTGTCTCTTTTTCTTATGAAAACAAAACAAAACGGGGAAAAAATGCATCTGTGTCCTCTCACGCATGTGCGGCACGTATTTACTGACACAGTCTGATCGGAGCGCACAGGTGCCACATTTGCACCTCTGAGAGCGAACTGTAATAAACAACATGAAACAAAACACTTGTGCCTGTGTGTGTGTATGCACATGGGAAAAACACACGCACACACACACACACACACACACACGGTTTTTTATGTAGTTGAGATCCAATTCAAAGCTGGGACTAAGTTTTTACTCTAGAACACGCACACGCACACACGCACACACACACACACACACGCATACGCACACGCACACACACACGCACACGCACACACACATTTCACCAGGCCTGCCTGTGTTACATCATGAGGTCCACGGGCTCAGTTAGTCATCCTCATATGACTTAACCTCATCTGTGGATCTCTGAGGACAATAAAAACACACAAACACACTCAAGCCCACACACACACACATGCACACACACTAATCAATCTCTCACTCACAAACATAAACTCTCTGATGAGCACGTACACACACAAACACCCCGCCCCCCCCTCCCCATCTCAGCATGACATCAGCTCATCCTGGGTTACTCGGCCTCCAGAGTGCCCTGATAGCACAGATAAGGGAGGAAAGTCACTGATTAGCTGGGAATCTCGTTACACAGGGAGCAACGGACCCCTCCTCCTCCTCCTCCCCCTCCTCCTCCTCCTCCTCCTCCTCCTCCTCCTCCTCTTCCTCCTCTTCTTCCTCCTCCTCCTATGATGCCATGCATGAGTGACTGACACCCAGCGATGAGTCGACAAAGGGAGAAATAACGTTTTTAAACTTTAACGGGCCCTCCCCTCTTTAACTCGCAGAGATCAACGTCAAAACAACACCATGGCCCCCGTTTACGTGACGAGCGCGTTGTTTTGGGATTTTGGATTCCGATACGCTTCACGTTCAGATGGAAAACGATCAACGTGCACTCCAGAGACGTCGTTCGCACGCCAGGCCACTAGTTGGTGCCGTTTCTGTGGCCCAATGACACAAACATGAACACAGAACAGTACAGAGTGTCGTCAAGCACCTTTAAATTGTCCATCTTTGTTGTGTAGTATCTACTGTTTGGGTTTTCACAATATGCAGATGATGGTGTAGTTTATTTATTCCAAAGAGCGTAAAGCACAAACACTCTGGACTCCTCCATTGTTATTGTTGAACTATTCATACATGTGTGTTTTTGTTAAATATATCCATGAGTGGTCTTCTATTATTTGTACTATCTTATGTATATTTTTTCTTCTCACTCGTTTTGTAAAATACAAAGTGGGAGCTTCAAATAATCCTCCTGGGCTTTTGAGGTCGCCAGTCAATCACAGGGCAGAAACACACCAAGCTTTTCAATGCGTTTTTCTTCCAGCAAAATACGAAACCTTTGCTGCGTTTTGAAGGTCAGTGAAACTGTCGACAGGAGAAAACAACATTTTCTGGAAACGTTCAGGCTCCGACTCCTTGTAGACGACAAAAACACTGCTAATTTCCTCCCACAGTACCAAAATGTCTGTGTGTGTGTGTGTGTGTGTGAGACCAAAGCTGTGGTTGCATGGACCATAAGCGGTTGATTTAAAAGCTGACCCCTCCACTCCACAAAAGATCACACCACCATATTCTAAAAATGATCGTAACAAAGATCAGATCAATTAGTTTTTCTGATCCGACACGAAACAAGGAGGATATTTCTTCAGTGTATTAGTGGCCAACAAAACACGACGAGCTCGATTAGTCGAGTTGACAAAGGTGGATTTCCAGGTAAAGTCGGATGTGGGTCACAAACGGGCGACACCACAGTGCAAAGCGCTGTGGGATTGATCCGCTGTGTTTGCTCTGTGGCGGACTGCTGACCTGTTCGGGGAGGAACCTGCCTCCACTGACAGTCAGCTGTTATCGGCTCCAGCGAAACTCGACCCTCCGCTGAATCAAGCCGTGTAGATGTATGGATTGTAGAGTGCAGGGATCATATCGCAGAGCGTTGCCGAGGCTTTCACTCCTCGGAGGTCGTCGAAACTGGATTTGCACATTTCAAAGGAAACCAGAATGAACGCTTCTACAGACCGCACGATCGAAAGCCAATTTTAATGAAACCTCCTGAAGCAAAATATAGTGAAACGTCGAAAACAAACGTTGACACCCTACGACAATACGACAATGGCGTCACAAGGTCGCAGGTCATGGTAGAAGCTGGATGATTCAATCTGTAACGTCCATTTGCATGACAGCGATGCTCGGAGTCTCTGCAACCATCACTTGTTCATATCGGCTCCCAAGGTGGAACTTTTTGATTTTGACGTTTGCAAAACTATTCTAACAATCGATCGTCTTGTTCGGTCGCGGCATCGTGTTCAACATCGGTCGCTGTGTCACATGCAATGATCGAGGCATCTGCCGTCCGTGAAGCCGTCTCACTGTACTGCTCAAGACAACAACAGATTTTAAAGCCGCAATGACTGCAAGTATGGTCACGGTTGCTCATGTTCAGTCAGAAGTGCTAAGTGGGATCTGCCATTAGGCTTTCTAGAATCTGAAGCAGACCAGGGAAAATACCCATTTTTGAAAGCTCTTGAAAAGTTCAAGTAGAGGGAATTCCAAGAAAATAGTAAGACTTTACATACAAATGTTAATTAAATATCTCAGCCACGTCAAACAATTGGGAGATCTTCAGTCTGAGTAAGACTACAAGACTTATAAATGTTCCTAGAAAATGAACAGACTTTAATTAGACTTATTTAATTGTTTCCCCTCCCAACAATCTCCGCAGCTGTTTTCCCCTCAATAACACAAAACTGGAATTGTTCCGTTCGGTTCCACCAAAGACACGAACCTCATTAATGGCAGATTTGGGTTTGTTGTCCTCAAACATCCAGTCCACCCCCGAAAACCTCCACTCTACATCTGTCTACGAGCTAAACGCTTTGCGTGAGCTGTGCCGTTCCCTCATTCTTCTGACGTTGCGGCGCCCGCCAGTTAACGCCGCGAGGGCGTCGCAGCGTTTGCCGGAGCGTCGGGCCCATTGTGTCGGATACAAGGAGGGCAAACGTACGCTTGAGGGAGCCCCTTTTAAGACTCAATCAGCCTTTTGGTGGGCTCCGCTGACCCAGAAAACGGGTTCCCACAGCCGCAGGAAATGATACCGCGTAATCACCTTTACTGGCGGCACTGTGCAGGAATGCACCGAGATCTCACACGTCGTCGTCGGAGCGACAATTCACCAGTGAGGTCAGGACGTATCGCTGACGTCTTCCGAGCAGTCTTCCGTCCCGGCAGGTCGGGTGGTTGTATTGTTTACAGCTCTGCTCGCTACGCGCTTTGTTAGCATCGTTCCCACACATTCCTATCATTTACTTATTATATAAGAGCTTTCTGCAAGAGCTGAGAGCAGGTGGATCGAATGTCTGCCGTCGGATTTTCTCATGGGAGGTGTGGGTGAGATGTAAATGAGATGATGTTAAAGGTGTTACTCACAACTTTTAGTCGTCCCCCTCCCAAAATCAAAGTTTTTTTTTCATATGGACTTTAATAAATTTACACATTACAAATATATTACTGTAGACACGTTCTGTCAAAATACAGTGAAATGCTCTCCCCCAAAAAACACAATCTAAAATCTAAAAATCAATGTTTTCTTTGAAATTTTGACCATTTGCTTGGTGGTTTGGCCAGTTTAGGACAACGGACTGTATGTTTAACAGATAAAAATCACAGCTTTATATCTCGGTTTTGTTTATCATGATGTCATTTTTATATATCTTATTGCTTATCTGACAAATGGACTTTCAGCGTTGATATTTCAAGCGGGTAATTTAAATCAGATGAAAATTAAATACGATTAGAACGCAACTAATACTTAAGTAAAAGTTTATATAGTATTTAATTTGTAAATATGTTTTGTTGTAATTGAGTGTAATTCAAGAAATGTAAATTTTTTTTGCTCTTTATAGGTACTTGACGATATGAGATACGAGATATTTTGTGACAATGGCCCCACGTTTGAGATGAGCATGCATTTGTGGGATGCGTGGTTGTCATGAACCAGTGGGATTAACTTGGTGTTCACACAACAACAACAACAACGTCTCAAGTGAAAACACGTCGATTTTGAATTTTCATTCCAGAAAAGCTTCCGTGTTTACAATGACAACATTTTGAAAAAGATGTCTGTTTAATGGAAAACGACAGACTCGCTGAAAATTACATCGTTAGCATGTTGGGGCATTAGAGCCATGCGACGCCGGAGGCCGCCATTGTTGTTATTGTCCACTGCTTTCCCCCCCCGTTTCCACGGCGACTAAATGTTTTCAAAAAGTTCCACTTTGGGAACTTTTAAACAGTTGCGTTTCCAATGGCTACGAGCTCCGTTGTCATGTGAACAGACCCCCAGAACGCCATGAAAGTTTTCAATTTCCACTTGAAAACATTGCGTAAACGAGGCCTCAGATAACAAATCAAACCACCGATTCGGGGGCTTCAGCGACCAGTTGAACCACAGGGTTGTTTTTTTTTTTAGTGTCTTTAACTCCCTTCGCTACGGAAATACCCAAACTTTTGTTCACTTGATCAACTGCACGGATGGATTCTTGATTTCCTGTAGTGACACCAGAGCCGAAACACACGGAAACCTGACTCCCATGTAAAAGCTCCAGCAGCATCCACGTGGCTGACCAGACGTTTCTATAAGTGCTGAGTGGCTTTCCAACCCGAGCATGTGAAGAAGAAGAAAAAACAAAAAAACAAAAAGCCCCAAACTACTTGCGTATATCAGTGAAACTAACGATGGCGTATTATGACACAGAGTGCATCTGATATGGGCGGGTCCGCTCCAGCAAAAACAGTTTCCCTCTGCTATTCTGTTACACATACCATTGCATAATCACCAGCCATCCTAAATAGGTCATTCGAGGCACTTGTTATTTAAGATTCTTTGGAGGACCTGTTTTGACAGTCATGCTGCTTGAAACTGGCTCGGTGTCCCGTTTCACATGGGAATTGATCGTGTGATAAAGATAGGATGACTGATTGACTTGATCGTTTTGAACACGCGGCCACCGAGATTGGAACTGCGCTTCAGGAATTATTTTTCCACGAGCCTGGAAATGTACATTCAAAACGGAGAAGCCATGTTTTTATGTCTTTTTTTTCCCAATTTGAGTGGGAATTAAATGTATTTTAAAGGGGGTCTGAGATTGTGTGTTTTTTTTGTTTTTGTTTGTTTCAGAAAAGTTACCGAATATATAATATAAAACTGCAAGATTCCCAGGAGAATATGTCCATCTACTGAGCATGTGCACCACAATGAATAACTACGGCCATGTGGTAGATAAGGCGCAAAGCATGATGGGAAAATTAGAGAAATAAAGATCCTCTATATCCAAGAGAGCTGCGACTGAGACGAAATGTGAGAGCAGATTAAAAACAATGATGAACTGAGAAGAATTCCTCATTAAGAAAGAGATTTGATCACATTCTGGGACACTTTTCCTCAACATAGCATCATTTTTAACCCAAATAATCCTATTCCATACATTTATTTCCTTCAATTTATTGTATATTTATTATTAGTGACATATTCTCATTTCTTTTTTTCCCTTTCCTTCGCCCCCCTTTTGTATACTGTCCTCCTTTGCTACAGAAATACTTAATAAAGGAATAGCTAATGTAAAAAAAAAAAAAGCCTGTAAGGATGTTCTTAACAAAAAAGCGTGTAAAAAAAGAAGGGAAAAAAAGCAAAATATGAGAATGAAACCTGTCAGCATGTGTGAGTTTGAGTGGCTGCTAAATGCGCGACGTGAGAGCAGATGGCGGAGGTGATCAACCGAGAGGAGACGATAAGGTTTATGGTGACGTCGTCGGGCAACGCCGCCCCGGCCGGAGATAAACCGCGGGCGTTTGGTAAATATTTTTGAGGGATGGACGGTGGAAACTATCTGCTGTCATGTTTAATGCCACTGTTAATGATTGAGGGGGGAAGAATAGCCAGCGTCGCCGTGATGTC
>NC_137670.1:4087835-4276189 GCF_963422515.1 Blennius ocellaris
GTTCATACAACAAATCTATTTAGCATCGATTGTCAAAACTGGGTTAAACAAAGAGTGCAAGCAGGAAACAACCACCTGTATGCTTATTTCGTTCTTTCTTGTAGTTGGACGGGAATCTGTTTGAGTAAACACAACAGTCTAAATCTGTGTATCTCACCCAAGAACCTGCTCCACAGGTGGAAACATCTGCGGCTCAAAGGATTTGAATTGTTGTCTCGCCCTGTTTGCCTGCTGTTTTGGTAAGATACATGCTTGTTAGAGATGAGATATCGCCCCTCCAGTTCAGAGGTGTCACGCTTCACTGCTGAGATCTGATAGGGGCGGGGGTTTACAAGCTATTTGTTTCACTCTCAAGAGATCTCCTTACAGTTTGTCATCTCGGTGAGATCTTCGTGGAATGACGCTCCGAAGCAAAACCTAAATGCATAGCTCTGACTAAATTACCACATTGCAGCAGCATTTTAGGAAGATGTTACGAGTTCCTGAGAAGTCGGGACACGTTTAAGCTTGTGGTCGTCAGGTGTTCTTTAAAGGCAATTCTTTGTGTCAGAATGCATTTGGGACTCGAGGGAGGGAAGTGAAGTGTAGTAGTCACAACACTGTCACGTGTGTGCGGGGCAGTTTGTGTTGCGCATGATTGAGAAGCACTGACTTAAAGGTGGCAGCAGCGGGTTTGTGAGGTTGCGGGTTAAATGCCGCTGGAGCTTGCATAAGAAATGGGATCCGGCATGACAGTTGTGCCAAGTCAAATATTACCTCGTGAAGGCGACGCTGAACAGCCACAGTTCAGTTCTGAATGTCGCATGTAAGAGTGGCGACACTTGAGACTGGTTTTAATTCTTTGCAGGCAGAAAAGTAGAGCTTTTTTTTCCCTATTTCATGAGGGCCATGAGAAGAGTGGCCGTACAAAGTAAAAGAAAATTACACACTACTTTAACTACTTGGGTGTGGGTGAGAAATTAAAGGACAGACCGTCTCACTCGCCGTGTCCTCGCCGACCAATTATTTTGAAAACACAACTTTTTCCGTATAACCTTTCAGTTTGCTGAATGCACCCCTTTGCCCTGTGTTTCCCCAGGCTGACAGGATGAGGTGGTGACCCGGGGTCCGCCAGGCCGTGAGATGAGTGCAGCTGGGCGCGGAGAAACGACAGAGCGGAGAGACTGAGAGAGAAGCATGGGAAGGAGCGTCTGGTGCTTCTGGCAAGGCGTGGTCTCTACTGCAGTGCTGTACGGCTCCTTGGCTCTGTTTACCTCCATCCTCCACAATGTTTTCCTGCTGTACTACGTGGAAACATTTGTGTCCGTATACAAGATCGACAAAGTCTCCTTCTGGATCGGGGAGGTGAGTGAGAAGACGTTTTTGGACTGTCGGCCAACCGAGGCGACAACTTGCTGAAAGTTTGCACTTGTCAGGGTTTTTCCTGTTTGGCAGATTCATGAATAATTGAGCATGTCGAGAGCGATTATACATATTTGTTTAACCAAACATTCTTGAAATGGAGTCTGGGGTTAACAGCGATCAAGTTTCTGCGTTGACGTTGTCAGAATCAGGTTCACCCTCGGAAAAACAACAGCATATTTTCTACAATCTAGAGCAGACCTGGCAAACAACTTGGTGGTTTTATTTTAAAGTCTCCTGCTTTTGAATGTTGGTGTCGTCACTGATACGTTCGTTTCAAAATGTTGAATCTATTCACAGTAGGCAGGGCATCCGGGGTATATCAGTCTACAGTACAACTGGTGGAGCAGCAGACATAGGTGGCTCATAATTAACTGAACATCTATGCAGAGACAGTAACAACTTCCCTACGATAAGCTGTCATCATTCTCTATTCACTGATTCCACAGACGGTCTTCCTCATCTGGAACAGCCTGAATGACCCTCTCTTCGGCTGGCTGAGTGACCGCGCCTTCCTCAGCTCTCCTCAGTAAGAGTCTCCTTTGTTCCCCCTTCCATTGCACAGAAAAACAAAACAATGGACAGGTCTTTGCTGGACACCTGCATGGAAAACCAAAGAAATGACAATGTTTGTAGATAATCACAATCTCTACCACCTGGGTGTGTGTGTGCAGCTTCACAGAGAGTCTCTTTTAAATTAAGCCTCAAACTGACAGTAGCAGCATGATAAGTTGCTAAAATGGTCAAACAGTTCTGGAATGTGCCCCCACTTTACATTTGTCCTAGAAATACATAAAGCAAATTGAGTCTTGGCTTTAGTCTTTTAACATGCTGAGTTATGGCCTCCTTTAGTAAAGAGAAATTAAGAATAATTAACTTGTGAACCTTTGTTTGGGTCAAAACAATGTCTTATCGTTTCAATTTCAGGTTTTTGCGAGGAGGAAGACAAGTTTACTTATTGTGTAACATGCAAATAATAATAATGAAAACTCATTGCTAAAGCAACTGTATCTGCCGAAACCCACAACTGATTGAAAACCATGATTTTTTTTTACTCTAAACTGACATGTAGGCATTTCCCTGCTTTAGTTTGTCTGTTGCCTTCATCCTGAGACTGATTTCTTCTATTCTCTATGATTGACAGTGTCACTTTCATAATATCAGCAAATTAAACCGTAGATTGTGTCGTACAAACATTTGGTTAAAAGGCCAAAAAGAAAACAAATGTGTCAACGCTGTCTTTCTTGCGTGCATATCCGAGAAAGGGTAGGTAAAAGCGACTGAGGGGCGCTACACGTGTCGAGCGGAGAGTCTACAGTGATCATCTTTCTCCAGTTCAACTGGCCGCCTGCAGATTTTTTTCCTCAATGTGTTTTCCACCTCCCTTCCAGGACCGGGTCCCCGATCACGTCTCCCGAAGTGGTGCTGAAGCGCCTGAAGGCTCTGTCCACCAATGGCCCCCTCTTCTCCCTCTCCTTCCTGGCCTTCTGGGTGGCGTGGGCCAGTCCGGGCCTGCAGTTCCTGCTGTGCCTGTGTCTGTACGACGGCTTCCTCACCATGGTGGACCTGCACCACAGCGCGCTGCTGGCCGACCTCGCCGTGTCGGCGGCGGACCGCACGCGCCTCAACTTCCACTGCTCGGTGTTCAGCGCTCTGGGCTCCCTCTCAGTGTTCCTGTCCTACTCGTTCTGGGACAAGGAGGATTTCTATTCCTTCCGTGTCTTCTGTGTGACCCTGGCAGCCTTTTCCGTCGTCGGCTTTTTTGTAGTTTCTCGGCTGCTGCAGCGGCGTTTTACAAAGGAAGCCCGCACAAAACAAGATGAAGCCTCGGCGCTTAAAGAGTAAGAACTCTTTAAAGAGCAAAAAAAAAACAACCCACTCCTGGTGATTTTTTTTTTCTTGTCTCAGTCCATTTCTGTTTGTTTTGTTTTTGTTGTTTTCCAGGCTGAATGTTGGCCACGCTCCACTGACCCATCCAGAAAAACCTGTAACTTTAAAGCAGTATCTCAAGCAGCTCTCCAAACAGAAAAATTTCAGATGGTTCGTGTCGATGAACCTGATCCAGGTAAGCCTCCTTCGCCACTTAAAGGCATTTTCACACTCAAGGTGCAATTTAAGTGGTATGAGGAGCCGTCACATTAGCAAGCCCTCCCAAAATGTCTTCACACGATCTCCTCCTTTGATATCAGTCTTGTTCGTGTTATAAAAATGTCCTGCGCTTAAGACTGTCAGTTTGTCACTAAAGTTAAGTGTATGATTTTCATTCCAACTGGTTATTTGTTTCATCTTTTGGGATTCACCTTGTGTATAATTCCTCTGCCACACATCTGCTCCCATTGCAGGTGTTCCACTGCCATTTCAACAGCAACTTCTTCCCCCTGTTCCTGGAGCATCTCCTGTCCGACCGCATCTCTGCCTCCACAGGTTCAATTTTGCTTGGTAAGAGCCGTTGAGGCGGCGCTGAAAAGTTCACACAACCTCTTCTTCATCATTTCAGACCAATGCTGTGAACACTTTAGAGGCGAATCAACCAGTTTTGTTCCGTTTTGTTTGACCCTGGCTGTGACTTATTTGAAAGCATGTGATTACATCCACCCGATTTTTTTTTTTTACAGTTTACATTCCATTGTGTTCTATTTCCGTTGCACTTTCCACTTCCTCTCTCCCACATTATGATTTGCCCTCCTGTTGGAAGTTTTTTGGTTTAACCCACATGTGCTTCTGCTCCCCACACAGGGATCTCTTACATTGCCCCTCACCTCAACAACTTGTATTTCCTGACTCTGTGCCAACGATACGGAGTTTACCAGGTTATCCGCTGGCTCTTTATGGTCAAGCTGGGGCTTAGTGTGGCTATGCTGCTAGCAGGGGCTGACCACATTTATCTGCTCTGCATCTTCATTGCTAGGTATGGCCGTGCACACGCGTCCTCACACGCACCACAGCTCCCACGTGTGACCGACTTTTCCATCTTTGCTTGCTTTGTCTTGTCCATAAAGTTTAATTAATTTTAATTTTGAACACACACAAGAGCAGAGTCACTCTCAGGAAGGTATTCCCATCACATGTTGAGGGCTGTTCAAATCCTTTGTGCCGCGATGAAAATAATGGTAATACAGGTGAATTTAGTTGATTCAGTCTGTGTGACTAATAAATCCGACTTTCTGTGGTCGTCGTGTGTATAGAATAAGACTATCGTGTGTTTCACACTTTGTCTTGTAGGTCTCAATATGTGCGCCTGCTTGTTTAAATCTGCTCGTCCCCCATGCGGAGGGTTTTTTTCTTTTAACTCCAGGAGAGCAGCTTGTTTTTAAGCCAATGAAGGAAGGTGGTTAATTTGCAGCGTGGAACCTTGACTTGTTACTTTGTCGCTTTACTGTACATCTTGGTCAGTAGTGTAGAAAACTTTTTTTTTTTTATTCATTTCATTAATTTATTTAATTATGTCATTCATTAAGCTTAAAACTTTAAATGAAACGATCTTTCTACTCTGCCAAATTCAAGAGTCTTTCTCAAGATGCTTTTACAGAGAAAAAGCAACAATAAGCAATGGTGGAAAGGGAAAACTCCCTTTTAATACGAAGAAACCTCTTGACTTGAAATTAGAACTTAAACATCTCTTTGTAACATTCATTCTTCATATTTACTTTAAAAAAATTCAGCTACAAAGTAACAATGACAGTTTTGACCTGAAGTTAAGCCAAAGAGTCACTGACTTAAAAATACAAAAACAACAACAGCAAAAAAAAAAAAAACTTACAGTTGAAAGAATGTCAAAAGCGAATTCCTAAAGTAATGAAAATGTTCCAAGTGCCTCCAAGTCATTATTCTGGATAATTACTTTCAGTAGTTGGTCTTGTTTCTATCAACCATTCATCGCATTCCAGCCAACAACTAACCAGGTTCCCCCAGATCATCACACTTGGTTCTAAAGTGGAACATTTGTCTAGACAGTATCACCTCCACCGCCACTGTGTATGTTCTCCTGCCCTGCAGCTCATGTTTACGCCTGGTGTCTTTTCCCGGTAAGTTGAAACCCGACCTCTGTTCCCTTCCAGTAACCGCGTGTTTACCGAGGGAACCTGCAAGCTGCTCAAGCTGGTGGTTTCCGACCTGGTGGACGAGGACTTTGTGGTGAACCGCCGTCAGCAGGCGGCCTCCGCCCTCCTCTTCGGGATGGTCGCCCTGCTGACCAAACCGGGCCAGACGTTCGCGCCGCTCATCGGCACGTGGCTGCTTTGTGTTTACACAGGTACGCACCAAGCCTCACCCTAATGGTGCCCCATTTTTTTTTAGGACCCCCCCAAAAAAACCCTCACTTATTAATTTTCTACCCTCTCAATCAAATTAACAGAAATAAATGCACGATTGTACAGTAATTCACAATACAATAATATATCATATTAATAAAAGAATCTGAACATTATAAATATTAAGGTTTTAGTTTTTTTGATACTCATAAGAGCAAATGGCTTTTTTTTTTAATTATCTCTGTATCTAAAGGAAAATGAACAATCTTCTCATGTGTATGACTTCCATGTTACAACTAATGTGAAAAGAAATACTTTATTCAGTCACGTAGTGGAATCGTCCTTAAAAACAACTTGTTCCCTGATTAAATCTTTTACAGCTTAAATTGAATTTCAAGCAAAATTTTCCATTTAATTTATTTTTATTCTTGGGAGATGCACCAATACAACCAAGCTATCTTGCTCCATCCTGCAAATACTAATATTTCTGAGAATGTAATTTATTGTTGGTTCCAAGGAGACCTCCATTAAGTTTTTTTTTTTCTTCTTTCTTTCTTCTCACATTGAATCCCTCAGGTTACGATATTTTCGAGAGGCATCCTGTGAAAGACGACACCGTGGTGTCCGCCGCGAACTCAGGAACTCCGCCGCTGCGCCTGGGCTGCTTCTACATGTTGGTGTTCGTGCCTATCACCTGTGCCCTGCTCCAGCTGGCCGCCTGGTCCCGCTTCACGCTCCACGGCCGCAAACTGCAAGGCATCAAGGCCCTCCGGCAGGGGGCCCAGCCCGGCCACCTCATCGATGTCAAGGCCATATGAGCCCAAACTGCGCACAAACACTTTCGAATAAGCAGTTTTACAATCTTATCTCTCTCTCTCTCTCTCTCCTCGGCAGCCCAGACTTCTGTGAAACTTATTCACAAATTGTGATAACATGTAGAGTTAAAAAAAAAAAAAAGTGCAGCGGGCTCATTAGTCCCACTAGAAACGTATAAATTTGCCTTATTTTTTTATATCAAACTATATTTATATTGAAACTGATGACCAAACGATAATACCAATCAGTCCTTTTGGATGAAGGTGGACCAAGGTAAACACTTTTTTTTCACAGTGTCGGCCAAAGATGAGGTGATTTCCGGTGAAGAGCACAGTCTGACGTCACTCGTTGCTTAGCAGTCTGCCTCCAGCAGCCATCGGGAAAGAGGATTTGTTTACAACAGAATGACAGTTCTGCTTTCTAATGTCATTGACAAGATGAAGAAACTAAAACTGCATTGTGTTCTGAGTGCCATTTCTACTGCATGAAGCCGGTCAATTTGTCAACATTCACCAGACTGCCAGCTTGATGTCAGACATTTTGTAATTTGTCCAGTGTTACTGTTTTTGCACAAAACTGCCATTTGTCCATTGTTCTTCTAACGCTTGGACTTTGATGTACTTTGTGAACTCTAATGAAGTCTGACATTGGGATATGATGTTGGTAGCCATGGTATCGGTTCGCTTTTGTAAATTTTCAAGTTATTAAAAAGAATGAGCATTTGCCACAAATAAACCTCATTAATGTTGTGGATCAACTCAAGTCTGCTGTGTCAAAGTGCTTTTTATATATAAATCATATCATCTGTCTTCGATATGAAACATGAAGTCACAGTATGTCATGAACAGGGAAAACACAAAGACAGTCACATGTTCCCAACTCTTAATAATTATTAATCTGATACAAATGTTTTTTGGTAGTGTTGGATGATTTGATTTGGCTGCAAATGTATTTTTGTCCATAACATTAAATCTAATAGCTGTATCAAAGAGAATGGAACCAACATCACTGGAGGAACCCAAGAATAAAAGGTGGATTTATATATATATATAATTAACTGCAATGCAGCTTATTACAGTGGGGGAGATTTTCCAGAACTGCCTTAAATATACGCTGTAATCAATTATGTAGTGTTCTGTTAGTATGCTTCCGCAGCTGATTGAAGTTGTTGGTTGAAATGGTTTTAATACTAAATGATGATTGGTTAACATGTTGAACAAGTTGATGAATAAAAGCGAATCAGAAGTGTGGGAAGAGGGGCCATGACTAGGACCTGATGTTTGAAGCTTATACAGTATTAGAAATATCTGTGGACCACAAACTGAATCACGGTCATTGAAAAGAATTAATTTCCCAATAAGTCTAATTCAGAAGATAGAGGTTCCTTCCAACCATCACAGACCAAAGCAAGACGACGACTCAAGAAAACCGGAACTCAACACGTATAATTCTGGATGAAGACGGAACACTTTGGCAGTGCACGCTACGGCCGACTTGATGCGCATGCGTAAGTCGAACAACCCGTTTAAAAACCTCAACCAACAACTTTAATGTATTTAGCATCATAACCCATTGCTGTTAGTTATCTCTCGTGACAATGCCGTGACATCCGCATCGTACTAAGCAAGAAATAACTTTAAAAATCAGGTTTATCGCCAAAAAAAAACAAGCTGCTTCCCATCATGCACCGCGCGGTCACGTCGCTAACATTTGTCAAACTTAAATGTACGTTTATAAACCGATTCATGAAATAAGACGCAGATATACCTGTAGGGTTTTCAACAAAGTTATAATAGTGACGTAAATATCTACGTTGGTGTGAAAGGTTACACCGTCACCGAATTGTGTATGTCGGAGAATGAGTCCCCTCGGCCGGAGAGCATAGAGTCAGTACACTCATGTTTCTCTTCAGATCGTATAAATCTTTCGCCTTTTACTAAAGATTTCCGTGGAGAGGAACAATATGAGTTCTAACTAATTTTTTGATGCCCTGCCTTGTGCGGGGCTTCCTCTACTGTTCAATGAAAACTAAACTAAATAACGTCATCGCTGTACGTTGACACTACATCAGAATGACCTCTGTGTGGAGCACCAATAGTTCATAGTTTATTGTTATGGTGTCATGTTACTACAAACATTTTTATGTTTACTCTCTTGAACAAATAAATCAGTTAAATAGAGCGTTTCTATTGTCATATGTGTCATATAATGTAATTATGGCTTTTTCTTCGTCAATTAAAAGACATGGACACAACTGGTACACAGTAAATGGTAAATAGTTGAACAAAAAAGACAAGTTATAAAGTAAACATTGCGTGTATGTATATCAGGTCACCTTGCAGAGAATAAAACCATTAAAGATTTACCACCTGACTTATCAGTTTCACACTCTTTTAGCTATTTTTTAGACAATTTTCATATTTTAGCGGTCCTAATGACTTGCACTGGGTTTTTTTTAAAAGCTGTTTTACTTTTTTTGTTGCCCCAATTTTAAGATATTCAAGTTTTTTCCAAGCTTGTTTTAGGAGTTCTTCTCATTTCGCATGGTTTTTGTCAAATTTTCTCATTTTAGTAACTCTGCCTTTTTTCAAGCATTCCCCCTTTTTTTAAGTTAAGTCATAGAAGTCCTTTTGAAAATGACTGATGTGTAAATAAAAAAAAATTAAAAAAAAAAAGTATAAAATGTATATTTTGGTGTGATTTGGAGAATAGTTCAGTGAGTGGCTCCAGAGCAGTTTGCAGACGCCTGGTCGATGTTAATAATAATAAAAAAAATTCTGGGTGGTGAATTGGTGTCTGAGCATCATCAACAACCACCACCACCCCCACCCACACACACACACACACACACACACACACACACACACAAAGGAATGTCAGACTTCCCATTTCTGGTGGTTTTAGAGCTGTGATGCCTCTGCCATCGCCCTTCTCACACACACACACACAAACACACACACACACACACACACACACACACACACACACACACACACACACACACACACACACACACACACACACACACACACACACACACACACACACGATCAGAACAGAACAGGAAGTGAGACGGTCAGGCAGCACACTGAGCTGTTGGGCTGTTTGGGTGCAGTTCTGTTTACAGGTTGCTTTAAAAACATCCAGAGACGCGACATTCATCCGACACTCAGTCAGGTAAGAGAACAAACTGTCATCCTTCACTCATGTCAGATTTCAGTGTGTAAAATTCAAAGATGAGATTTATTTAATTCATGTGTGTTTCAGTGTTTCATGTTCCATCTCTTCCCTTTTTTTTTTATTAAAAAAAATGATACTAAGAATAGACGAGAGTCATTGTAGGAGATTAACATGACTTGTAAATACACAAATAAGCTTTAGGAAGCAATGTTATCTTCCTATTTTTATGTATTCTTTATTATTTTGCATTGGAATTGTAGATGTCCAAGAATTGTAAAGCTTAAATGTTCCTGTTGAAAAAGCACATACGTATCTATCACATTTTTTTTTTTTGAGAATTGCTGTATTATTCTAAATGTAACTGTGCGTCAGGACCAAACACAACGCTGTAAAACCTCTGCTCCTTGGACGATACTGAGCCAGGATGGCAAACTGAGATTGACTGGCGGCTTCAGGCTGACGCTGGCTTCAGGTTTGTGCACTCTTCCTGTTTCGTGGTCTGCTAGTTTTTGCAGTGGATTGGAAAGCAGCTTCCTGTCGTCTCTTGCATGCAGCAGTCTGTTTAGATTCTTCACCGTGAATCAGTCTTTCGCGTAAATCAATATTGTCAAGATCACGTCAAAATAGAACTATTGAGTTTATGTGTTTAGTGTGAAACGAGATCAGTAGGGGACGGTTACAAGGACACTAGGAGTGCAGGGGCAACTCAACCAGTTTACACAAAATACATGCACAATCACAACAAAATCATCTAAAATTGTCTCAAAATAAAACATTTTTAAAAACAACCCAAATTTACCCTAAAGAGACCAAAGCCAGATGCTAAACTAATTCAAACACACAGACTGTTTCCAAACTACAAATATAAAACAATTCAAAATCACTGAAAAACAGTAATGAGACGCTAATCAATAATAATGTTGCTTTAAAAAGACACAAACAGATCACAAGGTTAAAACTAAAATCATTTTTAAAACGCTGTGAATCTACTTTAGAACCCTTAAATATGGTTCTGAAAAGAATTCAATGATGCAAAAAGTGAGAATGGTGAATTAAAAAGTGCAAAATTATTAAAAGTAGTAAATGATCACATGATGTCACACCATGAAAAATACAAACGATAAGAAAAATCACAACAAAAGGACACAAAGAGAAGAGAGCATTGATTACACAGGTATGCAAGACTGAAATCATCACAAAGGTACAAAAAGGCGACAAAATACAACAATAATGAGCCACGAAACAATCTGAACGCACTAAACAAACATGATTCTTACATCCAGAGACACAAACTGAGAAAGACCCAGAGAACGGGATCAAACCGATCATGAGCACAAGCGACAAACAAGCAATAGCTGTTACTTTTATTGTTGTTATCTGTTATTACATAACAGAACCTCGTGCAGCAGCACTTTGTTAGCGCGCCACACCGGTACAGACGTATTTCCCTTCTTTGACCCGCTGACCTCTAAAAGCCACACCAAACATCCCTCCGTCTCCTCTGCAGCCCCGACATGTTGGCGGCGCCGCCACGCTGCAGCGGAGCATGGAGCGTGTGACGGTGAAGTACGAGTACGAGTACACGGCGAAGGATGGCCGCGTCGTCTCCATCAGGCCCCGCGAAAGCTACATCCTGCTCCGCCGAACCAACCAACACTGGTGGCATGTGCGCCGAGACCAGCGGAGCCGACCCTTCTTCGTCCCCGCGCAGTACGTGAAGGAGATCCCGCCGCCCGCTTCGGCCGATGGCAAGCCGGTCCCTGCGGCGGCCGACGCGAACCGCCGCCTCTCGACCCTCTGTGAAAACGCCCCCCGCGCTCGGAGGAGCAGCAGCTTCGCGCACACTCTGGATGCCGCCGAGACGCACGTCAAACCGCGAAGCAGCTCCTTCTGCGCACAGGAAGACGGCCTGCAGCTGTACGCCAAACCCAACGTCCACCCAAAGGTCAAGCGAGGAGCGCCGGGGCGGCGCCATACAGAAGAGCTGTCGGGACCTGGCGGGGGCGTGGAGGACGTGGACTTCCCGCAGCCCCCTCCTCCGGAGTTTTTCCACGACGTCCCCGAGATCAGCATCACACAGTTTAAGTCTGAATTATCCGTTTCTGATGGTTTGGCCTCCGAGCAGCAGAGTGCGAGTCACACGTCAGAGGCCGTCTCTGCAGATTCTTCCCCGAGTGAGCAGGTAGGATTCTCAACTTTGCGAAAAACTCACTGTTTTCTTTGAAGATTTTACAGTTTTCATGGGGGCTTGGCCAGATTAGGGCCTCTTGCGGGCCAGTTTTGGACCGCCGGTCGTATGTTTGACACCATAGATATTAATACTAGATGCCGCTCTGCCTGTTGACACAACGTGCCTATAGCGCCGCCATCTTGGAGAGGTCAACCTCGTGGAAACCTCATGGAAAAAGATTTGGGGGGGAGGGGGGGGGATCTTCCACGGGATGGGGCTTTTCCTCAGCTTTAAAAAGAGGTATTACTCCTGTTGCAACGTGAACTAGCAAGCGAGCTACAAATATTTTTTTGTGGATTATCAAGCCTGGGATGTTTAGCAGATGCGGGCGACCTCCCCAAGATGGCGGCGCTGTAGGCACGTCACAGGCACTTCCAAGGTTCAAGGTTCAAAGTTCAAGGTGTTTTAGTTGTCATATCACCAGTAAAAGCCAGGTTTCACAGTGAATGAAATTCTTATTTTGCCGTCCACCCTGAAGCCGACCTATATAAATAAGTATATACACAACAGAATAAAATATAAAAAATAAAATAAAATAAAATAAAGTAACAGAGCAGTGCAAAAATATTCGTGCGAAAGTGAGAGGCGCAATGTAAACATGTCAGAAGTTTGCATTTTCTTCCCCTCATTATACATTAATGATTTTCTGCGCTCACACCAGCTTAATCTCATTTCCTGTTAATGAAAAAAATAAATACACAACTGAATGGAAATTTATTTTTCCATGAGAGTGCATCATCACTCTTTCACTTTAATGAAGTTGCCGGCCTGCATGCAATTCTTGTTCTCACCATTGGCGTGTGGGGGCGCTAGTCCGTAACGTCACTTTAATATCATACAGCCGCTCAATTTCAAACAGGGAAACCTCGTGAATTTTGGATTTCTTAATAAGAAAAAAAAAACTGTGGGACTCTGAGGAGCAGCAACAGGAAGCTGGTCCAGGTCTGTAGAGGCTTCTGTCTGAAAGTAATGTCCATAAACTGTATTATTATTATTATTATTATTATTCAGCACTGTGTTTTATATGATGGTGCTGAGGACTGGATCTCTGGATCTTTTTTTTTTTTTCTAATTCTGATGGTCATGCGTGTTTGGTGTCAGTTATTGGCTTGTTGATGCGTGTTGAAGCTATTTTGTGCACGTTAATGTGGAGTTGTTGCTTTTTTTTTTTATTGACGTTCATATGAAGTCCAGACAAGACATCCTTGCAATGTCTTAGAAATCCATACAAAAAAAAACTTTAATGTGTCCAATTGTGGCCTTGAAGTCCGAATTGGACACGAGTTTTAGAGACCTGGAACTGAAGTGTCAGAGCCAGAAGAGGGCGCAATTTCCCCATGTTGAAGCAGACTTGGCCTGTTTCAGATTTGGCCCTAATTCCCTTTTTCAGATGTCTTTTTAACTCTGTTTTCAATTCCCAATATGCCAGGCAAGCAAAACCAAATGTAAAAAGCCCCATTTGGCTCTGGGACTCTGGGACTTGGATCTTTTCTCGGGTTTTAGGATTCACTCCTACAGTAATTTACATTTAGGTGTGTTGTGGCAGAAGCAGTTTACAGGAGCTGAAAGAGGGATTACAAGTTGGCAGCGGAGGTCTATTGAACTCCACAAGGACTGTGCGAGCTAGATGTGCAAAAATGCAAGCTTTTCTCTGGGACTGTTCCCGCAGTAATCAAGCAGGGCTGCAGACGTGTTTTGTTTTTTTGTTTTTTTAAACATCACCTCTTGTAAATACTCACTTCCAATTAACAGTGCAGAATATGGAAGTCCTGAGCATGTGCTGCGCACAGTTATTTATTTCTCGCACGCAAAACTAATGCAAAAACCCACTGACAAACATGCAACCGTACTTATTTCTGCACTGCTGCAATTATAGGGACAACTTCCTGCGCAAATGAATGAATCATGAAGTAAAGTTTACTTTCCTTTTTTAACTCCGCACCTGAGGTTATTTTATTTTTTTACATTTGAATTCTCGGTCTCATCTCTATTATAGAGTTGGGTTGGGTTTTTTTTAACATTGCATGCAAAATGTGAAAGTATTCTCAGCTAGTGGTGCTCACTTATTTCAGGCAAGGCCATTGTTGAAAAGCCCACAGACTGTGAGACTTGGACGTGCAGAAATGCAACCTTTCACAGGGACTTTTCTTTGCACTTCATTATATGTGGCAGAAGAAGGCGCACTGAGGAAGCCCTCAAGCAGGGATTAGGAGATCTTTTTCAGCTCCACACCTTCAACTCCAATCCACACCGACTCAACAGATGTTGCAGTCGTTTCTCTGAGCATTCGAAGCTTTTCTCTCTCCCACTGTTTTACCTTGACCACGTGAATTCACAGATTTTAAACAGTATTTTTCAGCTACATTTCTAAACTACGCACAAAAGTGAAATTAAAAATCTGTGCTTGGTGGACATTTTGGGTTATAACGATGCTTTCTTGGCAATAAATCTGTTTATTACGCACTCATTTCTGCTGCTCATCCCACAAATGCATTCCCCACAAGGAACCCTAACCCTAAATAATAGAACAAGTTTTGCACGGAAGTCTTGTCCTTACGTTTAGTGTGTAAGTTTGTGTTGATTTCCGCTTTTTGACTGGATTAAAACCTAGATTGAATCACTTGCTCCTTTTGGTTTTTTTTTTACAGTGAGTGAGTTGGAATCCTTTAGAGTTCAGAGTGTGTGCCAGCTCATCTGCATATGAATGGCCCCTTTCGTCCCCTTCATGCCAGTTCAATGGACAAAAAGACACGTTTCGCGATTCCCTCTGAGGTCAAAAAAACAAAAAAAAAACCAAGCAGCTGATCTCACATTTCAGCCTTAAAAGTTCCTGCGGGTGTGGAGCTGCTTTCTCCGAGGTGTGTACAGTTGATAATGTCCACGCACCTCCTTGTCTGTGCGGTCGGTGGACTTGGTGAGTAGTTTTCTTTTTCTTTTTCTTTTCATTTTAAAAGGAGCTACAGGTTGTTTTGTGAGAGGAAGGTCTTCGCGTTAGACCGTTGTTGTGCGTAAAGACGCAGCGTACTGTTTTGACGCGGCTCCAGAACAGGTTGGAAACAGGTTGCGTGGGCCTCCCGTGGAGGGGAAGGAGTTAATGTGAGAGCCGGTAGCCACTCCCTACACGCCTCCAGCTGCTAAACCTACCTGGTTTCCCGGCACCAGCGACCATCCTGGGACTCGTGATTACGCGCAGGGAACGATGAAAAACATGCGCACGGATAGTAATAAAAAAAAAAAAGAAGAATCACCCGGGTAGCCTTCTTCTCCCCCTGTTGGATGTAGATTTGTGAACAATAGACGGCTGAAAGTTTTAATTCAGGTAAGTTTAAGGACCTATTTTATGTTTGTGCACCTGTTTAAAGGTTATGGGATAAAGAAAGTCAAGGAGAAAGTGTCTGTGGCCACTTTAAATATAGTGTTTACCACTTTGAGTCATGTTTTGGATGCAGCCTGTCTCAGAATAACCAGTGATTTGGTGTGCCTCATTACACCGTGTTTACAAGCTCCGAGAGCACCACCTGTAATATATTTACGCTGCAGGAGTGTTTCTAAAATGAGATTATTACAATTTGTGCGCTTCTCCTTCTCCCCTCTGTGCAAACATGAATGAACCACCCAACACTTGCAACAGGACTGTGGATGTGCCAGGACCCCTCAAGTGCAGTAATTCTAAGCCCACAATAGAGGGCCATCTCCATGGTGACGTGAGGGGGTATGGAGAAGGGCTTTTGGGGGGGCTGTTCAGTGCCATGCAGTCCGCCTGTGTGTGCATGTGTAATGTGCGGGACTTGCAATTAGCCCACATATGGGTCACTTCATATGAATGCATCGCAGGCTGTTGTGTGCACTCAGATGGGAACTTTAAGAAATAAAGTGTAAAGTCTGGAGTGTTGTAACTTCGGCTCATTTTGACAGTGACATGCAAGTTTAACGTCACGTTTCAAACCTTAGTGGGCTTTATGATGCGTCAGTGTATCTGTTATTTCTTCAACAAATACTTGCTAGTGGTCTCTGATAACACAATAACTAGAGTTCAGATTACTGCCACCAGGAGGCCAAAGTTAAATTGTTTTACTTTACTATTACAGTATGTAAAGTGCATCGTCCAGTGGACCGTGAAGCCTTGAAGACTTCATGTTTTGCCATTTTAAATCAAACGCCAGAGTCTATTTTCACGCTGCTCGCACTCGTTTCCTCTGCAGCACATTACATACACGAGCATGTAATGTGGGACAGACAACATCAGATGCCAAGAAACTGCTCCAACAGGTAGTGTGAGTGTCTTGTCAGGCCTCTTTGTACAGAACACACACGTTCATAAAGCAGGTGCATCAGCAGGCGCCTGTACGCAGCTTCCTGGTGAGCCCAGGCTTTTTCAATCTCACGTAATGTTCATCGCTTTGAGCAAATCACTTGGGTACGAGGATGATCAGAGCAGTGGAATAACCTTTGTTTTGTACCTTACAAATATGGCTAAAGTGGAGGTATCGTTAATTAAGTCATGCCGTCTTCATGACACGTGTCACAAGGGATTCAGTGCTGCTGTGTTTCAATGTGATGTGTCATTTGTACCAAATGTGGCCGAGCACGTCACCGATGTGTTTGTTGTCGTCACTTGTTGTACAGTTACTTTGAATAAACACGCTGTTAAGATGCTCCAGTGCAAGGAGTAAAAGGCACTTTTCCAACCGAAAGGCGAAAACACATCAGTGTAGTAACGAGGGAATGAGGAAATTACTAAATAGTCTCAGCTTGAGGGCCGTGACTTTGTGATGAATAAACTTGTTCCAGTTGGCATCTATTCTGAATTCCCATTCGATTTGAATCACAGTAGATGACTGGAAAGTCATTCATCTGGTTGCTGGTAGGTAGTAGTTATATAGTTTGTGCAGTGGATGAGTTCAGTGCTCATGCATGGCATCGGGGATGGAACGCTTGGCTGTGCAGTGGTGAGTTCTCTTGTTTTACAGTATCTCTGGTTTTATTGTTCGATGTTGGGCTTTGGAGCATTTTTCTTTTATGTGGAGTTCAATCCGTGCGTCTTTGTTTCTCGTCCTTTACAAAAGTGATACAAAACTTGAGCTTCGACCTTTTACCAGGCAGATGAGCACGTTTCTTGACTTCAACATGATAAGTCATATTAAGGTCAAATAGAATATTGTGCTCAGTATTGTGTATGGGGAACTTTCACATAATTCTAGTGAGATTTGAGTTCGACTTTGAGTGTTTTTTTTATGTTGAGACGGTAAAATGTGGGTGATTTTGTTCAGTCATGGATGGATGGATGATGGAACCTGCACATAAGCAGAACAAGAACGTTTTACTCAGTACACCATCTTGTGGCATGTGGACATATTACATACGTAGAGCAGTATTTACAGTTTTTATAGAACCTGGAATAAAATTTCCACAGCCCAAAATGTACATATCTTTGAGTTGAAGTCGTCTTTACAGTTTCTTTGATCACTTAAAAGACACGCACACAAGAGTAAAGTGGTTTTCTGGTACGGCATGTAAAGTTTGTGTAATAGCATTCACGTCGGAGTGAGTGAGTCACTGTTTGTTATTCAGTTGATGACAAAGTAATTCAGCTGTGTTTACTATTCGCCATTCTTTACTGGACTGTGGACAGATTGGATGCTGGATTTTGCTGATTTAAGGCATCATATGTAACGTAACTTATTCTCTGCAGCGCCATGGAGACATTTTATTGATGTAACTTATGTCGGTCCTTTAAAACTGGGGGCAGCTTGAGGAAAAGTTGAGGAACAGTCATTCAAGCAGTTGTTTGATTCAATTTTTTCAATAAAGAGTTGGTATATTAGTGATGTTTACTCTTACAAAATAAAGTTTAGCCTAGTTTGATGCTCCATTGTCGTGATAATAATAGTGTACGTGTCCCTAAGGCAGCAACTACTGTTCTGATTCATAAATGATAAGTCATATGTGTCTTTGACACAACATTGTGAGGATCAGTTTACAAATGAAAGCAGAGACGGATATTTTGCATTTCTCTTTATGTTTGTTTGTTTTTTTTTATCTCTTTTTGGCGGACGTGTAGCTGGAATATTGTGCACAGAGGCTTCGGCTTTGCTAACCTGCATTAGTCATAAGCCCAGGAATGTCTTTTGTGTCATCACTATGCGTAAAATGTCTCTTGTTCTTCTTACTTTGAAGGGAGTTTTCTGATGAAGCTCTGCAGATTGATTTCACGCTGCCTGTTGATGCTGGCCTACACCTGTAAGTGACTGTGAAGGTGGTTCCTTTGCAAAACCGGGGAGTTCCTGTTTCACCAGGTTCATTTACGTCGTGTCCTCACTCCATTGCAACATCTGGTAGATATTTCCCCTCCCTTAAAGAAAACAGGAGCGCGCACAGCCATTCATCAGCAGGTTTTTTTTGTCCGTCGGCATGCAGAGCCGAAGTGGAGATACGCTGCGGATTTCCACACTCATCCTGGATTCTGCACCATGATGATGTGTGATGTAAGAGGGAGGGCAGCCAGATCGACTCAATAGCTCAACTGTGTGCTTTGTGGCGTGATTTGGGCCCCAATTTGGTCCTCCATTGTTGGATTGGATGAGTGCTAATGTGGTTAACTAATCAAGCAGATTGCTGCTTCATGCAGAGCTGGAGGTTTGTCTGCTCCGCAGTCAGGGATTCCCACTCCAAGAACAGCGAGAACAGTAATGATGAGTGAAACCAGCGTGGCTCTTTCCACCTCATAAACCTAAAATATCATCCACTGAAATCAATAGAGTCCCCCCACCCATCTGATCTAGTGATTGCTAAATTTACTTCACATCAAACACTGTTGGAAGTTAAAACTAAGGCAATTCAAACTCTTAATTTTCTACCACAACTTTCCTTTCTTCTGATTTATTTCTGGTTATGGAAGGTTGAAGATTATATACTTTTAGTGTGGTCACACAGTGATGTAGTTGGTGTTTCTGTGTAGAGTTTGCATTTTCTTTATGTGCATGTGTGTTTTTTTCTTTTAGTTTTTTTGCCTACACATTTGAGGTGACAAAGAGTCATCTTTGTCACCAAAAATGTGAACCTGAAAATGCGATTTAATTCAATTTAATGTCACATGGTGAAAGTCGCAGGGAGGCGCAGCTGAGAAACGTTCCAAGGGGATTAAGATGCATTCAAAAGACTGAAAAAGAAAATTGTTTTAACTTATGGAAAAGCGACAAATAAACAAAGCAACATTGCCCGGATGCTGAAAAATAGTAACGCGAGCACAGACGTGCGTAAAACCGCCACGAAAAGAACCACAAATGGGTCGGCCTTCTGCCTGGTTAATTTAGTCTCCTGTTGAAGGAAGCGTCGACAATTGAACTGTGACAAAAGAGAAAAAGACTTCCTGTTTTAAGCGCTCAGCCTCGTGGACTGTGCACTTCTATCAAAACAATGCCTCATTCTACTCGCATGTCAAAAGTAGCAATATGAGAAATAATTGCTTCCTCTTTTTGACCTATTTGAAAAGGAGAACAGCGTATTTTCAAGGAGATGTACGTTGGTCATATGGAGGAAAACTTTTTTATTTTTGTTTTGTGATAAATATGTTTTCTATATTTGAGCGTCACCTAAAAAAGTCTTTGCTTTAAAGCTCAGTTTCGATTGCAAGTCAGGAAGTTGAGGCGACCAACGAGTTTATTTATCGCCTTCAGTCTTAACCATAGTGTAGCCATAGTAATGGATTCATTTTAGTTCGGGGGACACATACTGTCTTACTTGATCGTGAGTGGATTAGACTGTAAAATGGCAGAAATTCATCCTTTAGTACAGATTTTGTACAAATCTCATGTTTTTGAGAAATCTACAATCTAGAATTAAGTGAAATCTCAAAGGAAAGCTCTGACCTCTTGTGCAAAATACAGTGAAATTTCCTCCAGTGAGGGCATTTTGTATGTTTGGTTTACTTGTTGCGTTACTTTACTGGGAATAAATAATGAAACTTTTACTTGATGTGTTCAGGAGCAGCCAGCTCAGGTTGCAGCTCCACTAAAACTCCGAAAGCAATTATTCAATCAGGTCAACTGGACGCCATGTATACAGCACGCATGGAAGTGTAATCTATTTCTTGTTGAGAACGGGTTGCTTCTGCATTAACACTCTTTTGTCAGTTTGCCTGTTTCTGCACCATGTTTCCATTGAGCCTCGCTTCTTCTGTTTTTACTCAGATTGTGTAATTCCATTTTTAGTTGTCACGTCACTCTTACTGAAACTGCATGATTCCTTTGTGATTCCTACACTGTGCGCTGTCCTGCCGCAGGCAGAAGTCGACCCACTGTGGGCAGGTTTCACCCCGTTGGCCCTCGACTTGACCCAGCTGACCTAAACCCTTCTATCTATTTTGTTTTCCTCTTTTTTTTTTGCTGCCGGCTGCTCAAACACACAGACAGTTACCCTCTACCCTCCTATCCTGTGTGCAGGGAATTCACGCACACACACACATATGCGCGGCCCCTTCCTGCCTTATTGTAGCTCACAGTTCTCCTTTCTGCTGGGTTGCGTCTGTCTCAGCTGCTGCCGGAGGAGGATGTGTGCTCGTGGGTGTGTTCTCTGCTGACAGTGCGACCGTCGCAGTTTTTTTTTTGGCTGAATGCGGTTGCACGGTCGAGCCCAGCGGTTCAGGTGTCCTTTCGATTGCGTGGATTTATGGATTAAGTGGACGGAAACATGATGGAGATGTACTCCAGTGTTTGGCCCAATCAGCAGTCGAAGCGGGGCTTGACCCTGCCGGTGGCTCCTCAGGTAGGCCATCGCTCCGACCCCACTGTTTCAGTTTCTCAAACATCTGTGCAGTTGTTGTGTGTTGCATTACTTCCTGTTTCATGTAAACACGTTGCCTCTGCACTTGTTTTCCTTTCCTGTACCGAGCAAAGTGCCATAAACGTCCGTTTCTAATGTCAGTGGTGAAACTGAACTTTCGGGGTATTTCGATCCGTGTACTTTCTGACCAACAAACGAGCAACTTCATGAGTTTAATATTACATTTTAGCGTTTCGTTTGCTGGTTCCGGCTCGTCACTCTGTGTTTCAGACAGCTTCAGTCCATAAAAAGGTTTGCGTGTATATCAAAATGACCACATCAGAAAGCTGTGATCATCATCTTTGACTTATTGTGGTGCCACTGTGGTTCCTTTAAGTCGTCGAGAGATTTAAACAATGATCGATGGACGTAGCAAAAGTAAACGGTCTGAAAAAAATTTAGATTTAAAAAGCATATTGAAACTAATAAAGTAGAATGTGCATGAATGCTCAAAAGTAATAAAATATTACAACCGTCAAGAAAATAAATCAGTGTACTTCGTTTCTTATTTATTTCCCCTTTAAAGGATAATATTCAGGTTTTTTTAATGAGGTTATTACAGCTGTAAGACAAATAAACAGGCGTACGCAGTACAAATCATCTGCCCAAAATGTGCAAAGAAATAATGGAAAGTAGAAAATACAGGACAAACCAGTTCTTATCCCACTACCATTTCAGAAATTTTAACTGCAGTACAACTCAAGTAGTTACACGTGGAAGTATTTAAAAGTATCCAATCACAAGTACAAGTGACTCTTTCTGAGTACTATAAGTATTCGGTTGCATTTCGAAAGCATTCGACATTTGATTATCGATAATGATATTCAAGTCCATGGAATTTATCTGTATAAATTACATTTCTAAGATAAATAGTATCTGCAATTCACACGATAGTCTTTGTTTCTAATTAAATTTAGATATACTGCAAGGATTCTTTTTGTGTTTAAGGAAAGAAATTACAAAAACAAGATATTCAATATAATTTAAAATCTAGCATGTAAATAATAACAAAGTAAAATTAGATACTCAAAACAAATATTTCTGAAAGTACGTGTGTGTGTATGTAAAATGCCAGTAGTTGTGTTTTAGTGGTTTATTCCGCAGTGGGGGGGTTCCAGTGTTGTTGTTTGAGAGATCAATGATCCAGCTCTTTCATTTCCCCCCTCGGTCTCTGAGCGCTCGCGGTGCTGAGAGGAATCAATCTGTTCTGGGGGTCACTCGTCGGGTTGGCCGTATCGATCGCCTCGTGTTTAAATTGGGATCGATGATGAAGCAAAGTCAGCTTATCAATAACTGGGCAGATAGATAACACACTGCATATTCCAGAAACGCTCTATTTAATTTGTTTGTTTGGGTTTTTTTTTAACATTTGACCTAGTTTGTTTATTTTAACACTCAACATATCATTATAAACAGATTTCAATCAAGTTTATTTGTCTGAGGTTGTAGTGATTCTCACCCCTCAACAGTCGATTTATCCATCGTCTTCACTCACTTTAGTCAAACTTTGGTCACGGGAAGTCGTAGCCACGGTCAGCTGAGAGAGCCGAGGCAAAGGTCAGGATGCATCAGGGTGGCAGAGGGTCAGCCGACTGTGTTGGTGTCTTCTAATCCCAAAGTTCCTGGTTTGATCCTCAGGTTGCTTTAAATTGTGTCACTGGTGAATGAAAAAAAAAAAAAAGTGACTTTAAGGCACATTGACACCAACGGTTGCATGTCTTTCCTGAAAGACGAGTCGACCAATGGCCAAGTCAACCAACCATGCGATTAAAAGATGTTTACACTAACAGTCCTGTGTAAGGGAAATTCCTACTGACCGTTTTATTGTGAGAGAGCCAGAAGAAAACTCAGACAGGCACACGGAGAGGCAATGCAGTAGAACAGAGTTCACCCAGAGAAACTACAGAAAGAGGTGACATAGAGTTAGAATATAGGATTATGAAATACCTACAAGTAGCATGTGTCTTTTACTAGTAGCAGCAAACATTTGATTTGATTTGCCAAAACCTCATAATGATACTTGATATATGATCCCCTAAAATAAAAGATGAAGCTCTATTCTATTCTAGTCTATTCTATTTGTTCATTGACTTGGACAATGCAACCATTTAAGTGACTTAGATCCATATTAGGCAGATGTAACTACACATTTGATGCAAAGGCCTTTTTTGTAACTTCACACCTCCATCATCCGTCCATCCATTTCACAAAGAAAACAGGACTTGAGTGATGCAGTGCTGTAAGAATCGTAATATACTTATTGTGTTCTCCCTGCTGTATTCCACAGGTGACAACATTTTTTTTTATGGTTCTATAAACTTTTTAAAGTTTTTGATTGGTGCATTACTCTCTGCACTCTGCTTGCAAGGACCATTTTGTTTGCGTGATTAACCTTGTGCTCCCCACGTGATGCTTTTATCACGTGTTATAAGGAGACACAGAAGCTTTTTTACTCACGGCAGAAACACGCAGGTCTCAGGCCGAGGTAAATATAGACCACGAAACTTGCTGTGACATCAGAGGCATTGTTAGAATGAAACACAGAAGAAGCTCTCTTCTTGTTTGCGATGGCACGCCACTCTCACGAGACTCTCAGAGAGACTTAATCCCCCACAATGAGGCACAGGTGAGAGCTGGAACTTTTTCTATGCGCAGCTGATTTACCTTTGCTGTCTCTGTGTCAGTGGTGCCGAGGTGAAGACGCACACAGCCTTTCATCACACTCAGCGTCTCCCTCGTACTGGCGAACTGTAAGCAAATTAGTTGCGCAGATTTGCATGCCATCGTCCTCCCATGCAGGAACGAGGTTCCCTTGGAAGACGTTTAAAGTCATTGCATCATGGGTAGCGGTGAAATATAACTCAGTTTCATGTCCTCAAGCGTCAGTTTGGGGTTACGCGTCGGTGTTCAGATGATTTCAACATGTGGTTTATTAATTACAGCACTTCGATGCAGCTTCATAAACCAACCACACATTGTTAAAGGACTTCTGTCAAACCAGACATGAACTCTGTGTGTTGTTTTGACATTTGAGCTTGAATTTATGTGTGGGTGTGTGTGTGCGCCAGGATTAGGTATTGATCATCGCTGTGGGAGGAACTTTTGTGTGTGTGTGTGTGTGTGTGTGGGGGGGGGGGGGGGGGGCACTAGACTACTTCCTGAGTGAGATGCGGAAGAGTGGTGGGCTGAAAACCATCTGACACAACTTAACACCACAGTAATGCCGTGTTCAGTCTCAGTTTTTAGAAAGGCAGATGCATGCTGCTGCTAATAACCTACATGAGGGATAGTAATACCATAATCATAGAAATAAAAGAAGAGTTGACCAGTGTGTTCAGTAATATCCAAAGAACTGATCTTTCACTATAATCTGCCATGTCAGCAACGTGTGTCCACAGGTTTTACTGACTTTTCGCAGTTAGGAGAATGTCAGTAAATTCCAATGGAAAAAAACCCCCAAAACTTCAAAATGGATTATAGAAGCACCTTAAACACACTCTGTAAAGTGTTGATTTTAGTTGCATTTTGAAAGGTGTGCAGAAAGGAAGCTGATCATCTGGTTAGCAGAGTTTACAAATAGAAAGTTGCGGTTCAAGTTAAAATGGAGCAACTTGACTCACTTTTCAGTTTTTGATTCAGACTACGTTTAAACTTAAAGCACTTTTCTGTTTCACACACTCATACTACTGTCACATACACTTCTCACCCAGTCCTGCGGTTTTTGGTCATTTATGCATTCATCTACATTGTGCATGGAGTTGTATCTAATACGGTTGTAAAATGATAAAATTCATGTTCCATCCACAAACACACACTCACATTAACCTCCACAGTGGCCAATTAGTCTCAAATGCATGTTTTTGAAATAAGCTGTGGGAAAAGAAAAGCCTCAAGAACATTCAAACTCTACACAGAAAGGGCCAAATCTAACTCAGATATATACGTTATATGTATGTATATATGTATGTATGTACTGTATATAAAATGTATACATTGGAAAAAGGCGAAGCAGACGAAGTTCCAAAGCCAGAGGATGAAAAAAATTCAGCCGTTCCTATCAATCTATCATTTTGGTCACTACTCTTGAGATTCATATTCATTTTTATTGTCGTTTTTTTTTCCACAGGGCCAGAATGAAAGTCTCCAGTCAGCTGTCTATGTCAACGTAGCTCAACTTCGCCAAAGCATCTCCGCGTCCCCCCCACCAGCTTCCTACCCCGAGCCAGAGGGATGGGAGGTGCATGTTGACGAGGAGAGCGGACAGGAGTATTATTACCACCCGGCCACGGGGCGTACGACCTGGGACAATCCTTTTCTCGACTCGCCCACGGACCCCGAGCCCGCCGACGAGCTCTTCTCGCCCCTTCAGTCGCCCGCCTTCTCTCAGTCCACCGCCTCCCCGTCGGCGTGGACCTCAGACTGGGAGCAGTTGGTGGATGCGACCAGTGGTCTGCCTTACTTCTACAACCCGATGTCTGGGGAGACGTCCTGGGAGCCCCCGGAGCAGCCGAGCCCTTACACCCCTCAGATGGAGTCCATGAGCGTGCACAGGTTCCACGAGGACGGGCCGGTGAGGACAGCCTGGCTGCTGCTCCACTTAGCCTCCCTGCTTCTCCTGTTTTAGCTCCACTCAGGGGAAAGCTGTAAATACGCTCTGCTTTTAATGGAATTAAATCTCCTGCACCTACATAGCAGACAGGACTCATTTTCATTAGAGGAGCTCATAGCCCCCAGTGCAGAATCTCTCCAGCACAGCCTCCAAGTGTTCAGAGCTTGAAAACAACCCGTCGCCCTAATTCTGAACTATATTATAGGTGCAGATTACCCATGGTAAATGCTGCAATGTTGCACAGCAGTTCTGTATTTCAATGCACATCTCATTAATCTATCACACTAGCAAAGACCAAGCGTCCCCATTTCTTCCCCTCGGAAAACTTCCCTGAGACGAGAAACAGCAATAATGGGTCATGAAAGAATGATACTTTGAGGTCGAAGAAACATGAGCGATCGGTGAAAGTCACATTAAAGTCGCGAAGAAGTGTATCGGTGTCAGAGCGTAAAGTTAGAAATGAGTCAGCCAATGGTAAAGAGTGAGACGAAGCAGTGTTGTAATGCACTGGAAGGCTGATCAAAGGGTTCTCACACAGATAGTGAAATAGATGAATGAATGAATGAATGAATGAATGAATGAATGAAAAAGCTTGTTTAAGCGCTGCCTGAAGTCGATCTGATAACTCCAGGGCATAACTCTGCCATGAATTATTATACAGATTAAATTTGAAATGATACAATAGGTTAATTACTGCATGAAATATTCAGAATCTGAGCGAGGAGAAGCGTTTCAGTGCTAAAAAGAAGTGGTGCCTTCAGGAGCTCCACTGTATTTTCACAATGGTCACTGGGTTAATCTAGTATGCTGACCGTGCCTTCATCCTCAGCCTCCTTTACCTGAAGAGGACTACCCCCCAGAGGATTATCCGACGGCCAACCCTCCAGAAGGCTACGAGGAACTCCTGGCCACGGGACCTCCCACCCTGCCAAAAGAGTACACCTTCAGCCATGTGGGCCGGACCATCATCCCCCGAGCTAACCTGGACCGCAGCACGCCGGTTGGATGGACCCTCACTGTGGAGCCCAGCGGGATGTGGGTGTTCACCAGGGAAAACTCTCCAGATCAGGTAGATTCATGACTCTCCCGGGTCAAGACGTCTGAAGGTCTCATTGATTCGTTTTTCACTTGACGTCAGGAGATGTTTTCCAGTCGAGCTACCTTGAGGTTTGATTACAGAAAGTATTTTGACCCAACCTGCAGAGGCCATCATCGAGTAAAGAGCTCCTTGTATTATTGACTCTCAATGCTGTTTTGACTAAGAATAGATCAAAATGCAGCTCATAGCTCATATCGACGCTACCTAGGTAGATCAGGCAGCAACATCACGGTGTGAATTGTGACATGTCCCTATGGAAAAGGCTCAGCTACCAGGTTATGGAGAGGCTCCAAGTTTTTTGTGATTTTTTGGGGATATGGTTAGCCGTTGACACCCCAAAATCAAATTGATCGGTCCTTGGATTATGAAAAATCCTCCCTGAAAATGAGGTGAGAACTTTTTGCAAAAAGTATATAACATTAATTAATTAATTAATTCATTCATTTATTTATTTATTTATTTACTTATTTTTGTGAGAAATTTCCCCCAAAACGTTTCCAAATAAATCCAAAAAAACTGAGAATAAATGTCCCACACAAAGCGGATGAGAGGCACCTCGTGGAGGGGATCAAAAGAGATCGTCGCCCGTTGCCATGGAGATGCTCCCTGACCTACCGAGTTAGCATCGATATGAGCTAACGGCTACCACGCCAGCGATGCTCACTGGTTCCACAAACGGATGTTGTGTTGGCGAACGTCTGCGCTCCACCGAGAGCCCGTTCTCGTTCCTCTTGCAGCAGTTGAGCAAACCGTTGCATAAAGAAGTCCAAGGAAAACATGCAGCGTTGAGACATAGCTCACAAAGTGCTTTGCATTGTGCAACAGTGGATCAAGTCTGTGGACGAGCGAGGGCAGACGTACTACTACCTGAGAGACGGCTCCAAGTCTCAGTGGAGCCTGCCCGAGGTAAACAGCCTTTCTCGCCTCAGTCATTTGCATGAGGTTGTTTTAGCTTTCACATGCATTGATTTCCTTTCAGATCAAATATTGTGACTGTGTCTAGGAGTGGACGGGTTTGTAACGGTCTCATACGTGGTTGACGTTGCCTCTTCCAGGCTCCTGTTAGTCCTGGACTGCACAGGGAGGAGAACGGTCTCGAGCCAGAAAACCTGTCAGTCATCAAAAACTGGAGGCACAGCATGGGGGCTGTCCAACTCGGCTCTGTGCAAGATGATGGGGTACACTTTTACTATGCACTAACATCCATCTCGGACCTGATTGAACACACACACACACACACACACACACACACACACACACACACACACACACACACACACACACACACACACACACACACACACACACACACACACACACACACACACACACACACACACACACACAACATTGCATCTCAGATCCAAGGTGTGTCCGCCCGGCTCAAAATGAACGCTTGAGGAAGAAGTCTCTGTTGGACAAGCAACACTTCCTACTTTTTAACCCTTATTTAGCAAGGCAAATCCGGAGCACCTCAAAGAGACAGCCTAAGGATGGATAGAGAGCGAGGGAGGGACGGAGGGACGGAGGGACGGAGGGAGGCAGTCGGGCAGAGACGTGGGAGTTCTTGAATCCAAATAGGAGCTTGTGTTCTTTTCTTGCTCAACAGCTCGGTTGGGGTAGAAGTTTTGCTCAAGAGCACAGCAGGGTTGGGATTTCTTTTTGACAGTAACTAAACATACGAGCTGTAAATCAATTTGTCCCCCTTTTTTGTATTAGAAACATTTGGCACAATTACACGTAAGAAAAAACTAAATCAAAGGAAGCAAGTACAAATGTGGAAATGCTTTATTTTGTTATGGATAATGACATATTACCTTTCAATGACTTTAATTGCTTTAAATGCTTATTTAGAACATAATATGAATTACAAAGCTGTTGCGATCTATATGCTCACTTTAAATAATGACATTCTTTTTTGATACATGTATTTATAGCTATGTTTAATCGCAATTATGACAAAAAGTACGACCATTTTCAACCTTTGTTCTTTGGTTTCATTTTGTTGTCGAAGTGCTTCTTTGCCCGTTTATTTCTTTTTTAATTATGCCAGCATTTGAACAAATACTGATTGGAGAATGGAATAGCACAATTGCTGTTTATTTAGAGAATAAATAGTCACATTACTAATATATCTCATTACTTATAAGTTCATTGAATCCAGAAAATAACAGTTACTGGCAGAATAGGCTCCTTGGCATTATTATAGAATTTTGGGGAAAAGGCACACACTGTAGACGACTTCCCACAAATGCGTGCTCTTTTTAAAAGTGATTATAATGAGAAAAAAATCAAACTTTCCATGAGGGTCTGCTTTATGCCTAAGAAGCATTCTTACATAAAAACCTACCATACTCAGATTTCTTTCATCTTTGTGCAATACTTCTAAATAACCTGAAGTATCGGTAATGCTGCCAAGAAAAATAGCAGGAGCCTTAGAGCCATGAGTCTGTAAAAACATGCTTGATGCAACAACTATAAACGTTTCTTTGACATTTCACTGTATTTTGGACTAAAAAAACTTCCATTAAAATTGGCTTTATGTTGACATTGGAGTAATTTTCCATCATAATTGTTTGGGTTTGCAAAAATATTGACATTTTAATCACACATACTCTGCATCACAACAAAGAAAAACTTTGAAATTTAAATTGAAAGGTTATTATGGCACTATTTTACTAGTTCAGCCCACTCTCGATGACATTTAACTGCATGTGGCCCCTAAACTGCAATGTGTTGCTCCAGATCTGCTTTTTTTCTATTCCCAGTGAGTATTTAAACTTAAATATGAATCTCTCTGTCTCTCTTTTAGAGATTTGTCCCAACTCACAGGAGGAACACGTCAGACTACAGCAGCGACAGCTCCAGTACGGGAAACTCTCCGGAGACGCAGCACAACGTGAGTGTCGTCGCGGTGAAGTCCAGTCTGATGAGACAGATTCGCCCGTCGCTGTGAAAAACAGTGGCAGTTGTTACGTGCCGGGTGTCCAGCCGTCGTATCTGAATGGTGCTCTGTGTCCCTCTCTTAAGGCGACGGGGTTCAGACCCTGGAGACGCCCCTATTATCTGACCTCGCGGTGGCTGCGGTATAACGTGGGTTGTTAGTTTACGGCGCTCACTTGAGCTCGATCCATAGATAGCTGCGACTATCTGTGACTCCAGGTCGCTCAAGAGGGTTATGTACAATGCATACATATCCATGTATTGGTATCACCCATCTCCTCTGTGAAATTCTCTACAGAAATGGGTTCATCCTCCATTCGGGCCACTCTTGCTTCCAAAATGTGTGTCTGCAGCTTTTATGTTCATTTACTTTTTCCATGCTCTGCCATATATTTCTATTTTGTGTTTTTTATTCAGATTAAGGGAGTGGGATATGTTTTTATGTCTGAAAAATGCCCCATTCTAGTAACATTACATGTGTACATTAAATTCCAGTCATATTCTGTGTTTTTACTATCCTCTAAAAACGTCTTTCTAATACATCTTGTAGTAATTTCCCACAAATATATGGTTATACATATTGTATGTTGAATATAGGTATGATACTAAATACGATTTTGAATATTGTCATGATTGTTTTGCACCAGTATCGTCAAATCGACAATCAGTCACAAGGAACAAGTATTTTAAACAGATTCTCTTGCTTCCAGTTTTTGGTTGGATGCCTGAAATTCATTTTGCGATAACAGAGCTTTTCTTATCTTGTTAAAGTCATCACTGTGACGGAATATATGGACCGAGGATTCTAATCGTCAAGTCAAAGCGATGTTAGAAATTCCTATCTTTGATACCTGAAGGCACATTTAATGAAAGAAATATGTCCCTGAGGTCTGTTTTACCAAAAACCGAAGTTTGTGTTCCTCGTATCAGATAATTCAACTAAATCTCACCAAAAGATGAGACAAATATTGAACATGTTGTTATGTTTTCTGATTTCAGGTGCAGAACTTGGAGAAAGCTGGAATTCTTAATAAAACAAAAGTGTGTGAGAACGGAAAGAAAGTGAGGTCAGTTGCTTTGGAAGATTTCTTTCCCACGTGTGCGACACTCTCTGTGCTTTAGTGTTTGAATCTGAACGTGCTTGGACTCACGTGTCATTCCATCCACTTCAGGAAAAACTGGACACAGACGTGGACGGTCCTCCACGGAGGCGTGCTGACCTTCCACAAAGACCCCAAATCGGCTCCGACGGGGGCACTGGTATGGCCAAACGCCACGCTCACATGAGAAAAAGTCACGCTTGCTTGTAACCGCCCACACGAGAGGAGAGGAGAGCTCATTGCGTGTCGATAAGAAGCTGTGATGCTGCATTCCTGCCCATTGAGCATTCTGTACATTTCTGACGTGGTGGCGACTTTCTGAGAGCTTGCAGACCGGATAGAACTATTTTTTGTGTTATGATTTAAACGCACAACTCTTGTTTGTATCCAGTCTGAGCTCTCTTAGGAATCATATTGCACATGTGAAAAAAGCCAGCGAAACACTAAACCGCAGCGCAAAGCCGGCCAGTGTGTCACCTTTATGAGCAATGACAGCACAGACAAGCCCTGAGGTCACAAGCTGCCAGGGACAGTCACAGCTTTTGTTCAACGTCTCCAGGAATGCAGCACCGGCAGTTTCGTAAACAGCTGTATTTATTTGGGGTTTTTTTTTGTCACCGTGCAGACCAAGACCAATCAGATCGCTCCAGAAGTGGCAGTGGATCTGCGAGGAGCGACAATAGGCTGGGCCTTAAAGGAAAAATCAAGCAAAAAGAATGTTTTAGAGGTGTGTTTGTAGATGACAGAAACTTCAGGCAGTGCGTTCCAACTTGGACAATGTCACATCTGCTCGTTGTGTTGATGAATGACTAAAATATAAAGTTGACTTTTGCGGGCTAATCATCTTGTCCAACGCGGGGCTTGCTCTCCTTCAGCTAAAAGGAAAGAACGGCGTCGAGTTTCTGATCCAGTACGACACTGAAAGCATCATCAGCGACTGGTACAAAGTGTTAGTGGACACCATACGGCAACTTGTGAGTCCTTGTATCACGATAAATTCATCAGAATATCTGTATCTGCTTCTTCCTTTAGTGTTTGTTTGTATGTGTAGTTGTAGTGGGATTATATATACACTATAGCTCCGTGTAGAATAGTGTCCTACTACCTGAAATTACAATCAAAATGATGAATTTTTGTTGTTATTAGCTGTATAAAATTAGATACAATTCTATTAAAATTTTACATGTAGCCCTTTAGGAACATTTGTTTCCAACCCTTGTTTTAAATGTGTCAGTCGTATACATTATTAATGAAGTAGAACAGGGAGAATTAACTTTCAAAAGATTTTTGTTCTCATAAAAAATTTTCTTTTGAACTTCATGATTGAAATGTGTTGGTTAATGTGTTGATGTTGTTGTATGCATTAATTTTTTTCCCGCCACATCCACCAGGAATACCAGGAGCAGCATCATTCTGAGGATGAGGACACAGATCTGTATGAAAAAGTAGGCAGTCTCGAGCGAGATGACAAGCTCGGCGTCGGAATGGACGCCAGGCGAAGAGGTGACATTTTCCTTCCCAGTCTGATTCAACTGTGGCGCGATTTAAACAACGAGTCTGCCCCACTTAGACAACATGGGGCCCGTTGAGAGGTACAGTAAGCATCCTTTTTAAATGTCTGCCATCCATCTCGTCAGCCGCCAGGCCCAGCGTCACGAGCTCCAGCTCGGCCACCACAGGAGACACGGATCCCAAGAAAGTTCGAACCAAGCTGATGAAGTTCCTGCTGAAGCGCCCGACCCTGCAGTCCGTCAAAGAAAAAGGCTACATCAGAGGTGATTTCCAACAAGGATGCGTTCTGCTCCACTTTGCGTGCTTTGAATACGGACAAAAGTAAAATTGTTGGAAGGTTAGATTATGACATGCGCAGGTACCACCTGCAATATTTAAAATGAGGGACATTTTTTTATGCAGTGCTCTTACAATGATGTTGGGAGTTAATCCCGCTATACTTTGGTGGATGTGTGAAGCTGCAGTTCCGCCATTTTCATAGTTAACACACAAAAAATAGGGTTTAAGACATTCATTTATGCTCTGTGTTTATTCTTTGAATACAACTCCACACCATAGATCATGCATCGACCAGGCCCAATCATTATCATAGCAACTATCAACCAGAAAAAAACCCCCCCAAAACTGTGAAAGCCAATCACAGGACAGACTTTTTGCGAGAGTGACTCAACTGTGCCATCTATTGTAGAACAGAAGCATGAATCTGATGGTTGATTTCCATCCTGAAGGCATCAGGAAAATAAACAGAAAGGTGATAGAAATGGAGAAACATCTGTGAACATTACACATGATGTTATTGTATATGTGCAGTATATTAAAAAAACAGCTTCCCAAATATTTTTAACTGAAAAACTAAGACAAGTCCAGTGTTCCTCTGTGGAGAGGAGAACCGGAGGGAAGCCACTCCTGAGTACAAAGCACATGGCATCACGCCTGGTGTTTGACAAAATGCTTTTGAAAGACAAGAAACTAAATTCTCTGATGTAATGAAGATGGAACTCTTTGGCGTGAATGCTTAGCATTATGTTTGGAGAAAACCAGACCCATCACCAGGCCAACACCATCCCAACAGAGAAGCGTGGTGGGGGCAGCATCACGCTTCACCAGAACAATACCATATTACAATAACTTAACAGAATGTGGAAAAAAATGAAACGCTGTGAAACAAGTGTGATGTTATATAACAATGTTTCATTAAATATGTAAATTGCAGTGCACTCACTTAATGTAAAGAGACATTTCACTCATGGCTTTGTGTTTATTACTTGCAGACAATGTGTTCGGCTGCCACCTGGATACGCTGTGTGCGTTTGAGAGAAGCACAGTACCTACATTTGTGGAGAAATGTATTCGAGCTGTGGAGAAAAGAGGTAATCTACTTCGTTCCTGTCGCTGGCGAGTCGTATTGAAGCATTCCCAGTACACTCATCCTCATGTGTTGACTGACAGGTTTGGACATCGACGGCCTCTACAGAGTCAGCGGGAACCTCGCGGTCATTCAGAAACTTCGCTTCAAGGCTGATCACGGTAAAATTCAATCAGTCCAAAACCCTTGTCAACAAGTTTTCCATCTGCACCGTTGAATCGGTCCATGATGGTTTCTGAAGGCAAGAGAACGGCGCCCCCTGCTGTGTTTACATAGTATGTGTCTGTGCTGTGTTCCCACAGAGGAGCTGGACCTGGAGGACGGTCAGTGGGAGGACGTGCACGTCATCACCGGAGCCTTAAAGTTATTTTTCAGAGAGCTTCCCGAGCCGCTTTTCCCGTTCAGCCACTTTCATAAATTCATTGCAGCCATCAGTGGGTGAATCTTTGTATCCCATCATTTTAATCTCACATTTCCAGGATTGAACCGACCAGCTTTGGTGAATATTTAGCTGCTGATTCCATTAAATGATCATCATCTTGTGTCCCTTTTTTGTAGAAATTCCTGATTACAACGTAAAATTGTCTCAAATCGACGAGCTGGTTAAAAATCTTCCTCACTCAAACCATGATACCATGAAACTCCTTTTCGGGCATTTACACAGGTTTGGATCATGTATATATATATATACCTTTTGTCATTTGTGCAACTCCATCACACAATGTTAATGATTATCATGCTGTTTTCTTTTTTTTTTTCTCATAGGGTCATCAAGTGTGGCGACAACAATCGTATGACGGCCCAAAACGTGGCGATCGTGTTTGGCCCGACGTTGCTCCGTCCGGAGATGGAGTCCTCCAACCTCGCCATGCACATGGTCTATCAGAATCAAATCGTGGAGTTCATCCTCAGGGAATACGAGTACATATTCAACTCAAGCTAAAGCGGTCACAAGGCTCCACTGCAGACATCTGCAAGCGTGTCAATGCTCGACACTTCACGTGCTAGATTTACCTCTGCAGCGCACTTCAACAGCTTCGCTGCAAAATCTGATATTAACAAGTTAAAAAAAAGAGTTTAAAATTTTTTTAATAAAGGGGCCTTCATGTTTAACCAGACTAGATGAGGGATCTTCTATAATCATAATGTGAAGCCTGTTTAAACAATGTGTTGTCTGGATTGTCCTCATAGGAGGCTCACACTGTTAGGACTATCTGTGACAGTATTGAAGGGTTGGAAGTGGAGCCGCACACACGTGTGAAAAGGTGTGGTGTCGTTTCCTGTGTCAAAAGCTGCCGCACTCGTTTCTTTGGTGGGTGAGAGACTGTTTCAAGCTGCGCGTCTCTTCCTGAGACTTTAGGCGTCTAAAACTCACAAGTCACTTTCTGGAGATATTAATATTGTGTTCTTCTAGTTTGTATGAACAGCAGTGACATTAAAACCCAAGTCAAACATGGGTGAAATCAATCATGTCCTCTCCACAGGAATGATCAAGGTTCACTTTAGTCTTTCTTTTTTTTTTTTTTTAGGAAGTTTAAAGACATTGAATGTTTTGGACTTTATCACATATGGCAATAACTGAGACAGATTTATAATGTAGTGTTTTCTTTTATTGGAATCACTGTCACCCATTTATTTTGTTTTATAGAAATGTTAAAAGAAAATGAATATTAACACCAACAATTTGCTGCGCAGTAGGAAGTGACTTATACTTGTGTAGATTTTCTCTGCTGAATTGTGAAACGCCATTTTTAAAATCAAGTTTTACTTGGAAAATACATGTATTAAAACATCATAGAAATAAATGCTAGCAATAAAGGAGGATGAACTGTTGTCACGAGAGTGAGAGTGGGTATTAGAAGATATTTGGGACCTGTAAATAGACATAGAAGCATATTTATGCTGAATGCTGGTGGAAATGCACAAACTATTCCATAATAAAATAACTTTGTTTAAAAAATGTATCTCTGTTGATTTTCTTTTGCTTAAGAAAATGTCTTTGTTGCCATGCAATGTATTCATACTGTTTCAAGTGTCCATGAAGTACAACACTGTGGTAATCATTGGTGGTATATGTTTTTGTCTGTAAAAGTGCATTCAGATGACTGGCTTGTGCCTCACAGTGAAAATGTTGTGGGTTCAAATCCTGGCCAGGAGTTTGCATGTTCTCCCTGTGTGCGTGGTGTGAAAGTGAGTGTGTGGTTGTCTGTCCCTCTCTGTTTGCCCCGTGATGGACTGGTGACCTGTCCAAGTGAATCCTGTACTCGCCCATAATCAACTGGGATCGGCTCCACAGCAGGATAATGCTGTATAGAAGATGTATGAAAATTCTGCAGCACCATCAAGAACCTTGATACATAAAATAACTCCTCGGTTTAAGAAGAAACTAGAAATGCAGCCAGAAAAACAGATACATGCAAATTAAAAACAAGTATTCTGAGTAAAAATATCCAAATAATTAAAATGTATTATCCATGGTACAAACTGTTGACCTACTATTTTAGGAAGACAAAACAACTCAGAATTTTTCTACAAAGTACCAATATCGAAATTCTTATTCTCATTCTTATTCTTATTCTTATTCTTATTCTTATTCTTATTCTTATTCTTATTCTTATTCTTATTTATATTTATATTTATATTTATATTTATATTTATATTTATATTTATATTTATATTTATATTTATATTTATATTTATATTTATATTTATATTTATATTTATTGATAATAATGAGTACGTAAACTGCTTTGGCGACTTGGTTTTGTTGTTTTCAAATCTCTTGTTTCCACCCGGACCAGTCTGGAGGAGTGGACTCACATCCGGGAGGCTGTCAGCTGTTAGCATCGTATCGACTGAGATGACTTTTGAGTGGCCTTGGCAGTACAACTTCCCACCGTTTTTCACGTGGGTAAAACATCCCTGCAGCACGTTTAATGGCAGCTTTTGAACACGTTTGTTGGGCTTCAATTTTTGGCGTGTTAACTGAGTCACAGCGCTTTAGCACTGTGTTAGCGAGCTAACATGCTAATAGAATCGAAAGGCTAGGGAAGTAGGTTTTGTAAAGTTTGTGTATAAAGCTCTTCTCGTGAAACCACAGCGATGTATTGGACATTCGTTTGATCAACTCTTTGTCGTTTACCTTCAGAGTATGATTAATGCCGCTGTCATGTGTTTTCATGGAAGTTAGCTTTATGTCTCATTTGCGGCTAAACCACTGAGCTGATGGGTATGGGGCATCTTGTCAGGATGTTATGAATCTGTAGCAGATCCTCCAGGTGGGGTCCCTGTTGTTATTTTGCTTCTGCATTTATTTAAGAAGATTTTGGTCATATTTGTGTGTCACCGGTGCTTTATTGGTGGCGTGTCTTTACCCCAGTTCTTTGTATTTCACTTGCAATATTTATCATATATTTTTTAATTTGGTGAGAAATGCCTTTGGATATTCTACAATTAAATTAATTCCTGACAAATTTCTTTAAAATATGTTTTATTGTTGTTTACATTTTCAAAAAACTTTGTAATGATCGACATCAAAGTATCCACAATCTTGTCAGGATACGTGATGCTAATGTCTGTGTCAATTGTATACCTTTTGTATTTATTTATCCCCAGCTTAACTCTTGAACATGTAATTGCTTTTTTTTGCTTTTAGAGAAAAAATGACGGATTTTTCGAGTAGTTTATGGTAAAGTGGTGTGTTTCCCATAAATTTTAATTTTACTGCAAAATGTTGAACATTAATTTTCCCTTTTCAGACTTGGAAATACACTTTTGCAATAGATTACCTTCCATTTATATTTTTAATCCAGTTGAAATTGATACGTAAGGCAACTAGAGAGATTGATCTTAACCATCCAAGATTTTCTTTCAAACGTAAACGTACCATATTTGATATTTGTTTTAACATTCGTAACAGATGGCAGGACTGTTTGGACAATGGTGTAACTTTCACGTCTCTTGCTCGTCTTTCAGGCTACAACCCAATGTTGACACGAGACAGAAGCAGCTGGCGGCCTGGTGTTCCCTGGCTCTGTCCTACTGCCGGCATCACAAGCTCTACACCCTGGACGTCATGGAGGCACAAGAAAGCCCCGTCTTCAACAACAAGAAGCTAGAACGTATCCTTAAATACACCCAAATTCATTCAGTCCCAACATCTCTTGTAGTATTTTATTTTATTTTTTTAATGTTCATCTTTGCTCATTTCTTACTGCGGGCTGGTATTTCCTGCTCTTTCTGGTTTTATCTAATCCACACTTTATTATTTATCCTTAATGAAACCTTAGGAAAACTCTCGATGGAAGCAATTCAAGTTGTGTTTGAGGAGTTGAGAAAAAAAGGTAAACTCCGTTCTCTCCACAGTTCAGATCATGACCTCGTGTCTCCGTCTAATCACTTTGTGTGCGGCCGTCAATGTTCGTGATAACTTTAAGACTCCGTCTTCTAGGGCAGATATGAGAAATGTTTTCTCTGCGCTGTCACTGCAGGTAATCTGGAGTGGTTGGACAAAAACAAGTCTCGGTGTTTAGTCATGTGGAGGCGGCCGGAAGAATGGGGCAAGCTCATACACCAGTGGGTGAGTTATCGGACAGAAGGAGGCACAAACTGTACGCTCTTCTTCATATGCAGAGCTGGTCGATAAACAACAAGTGGAATGAAAGATATTTAATGTGATGTCATGTTGAAACTCATGTGACCCTGCTTTCACAATGAAAGACATTGTAGGATGAAAGCATTAACAACATGAATAATGCTATCGCATTTATTAATTGGGAAAAAAAAGGACTTCTATCGTTTCTTACACTAATACCATACAAACCCAGTAGGGACATAAAACTTAACTAAGACCTCTTTAGATACCTGTTTATTTTTCCGATTTTAGCAGCAATGTGATTTAAAAAAAAATAAAATAAAATTTAGTGCCAATGTCCATTTTTTTCAAGTAAAATTAGTTGTTGCTGTGGGAGTAAAGCAGTGAACCACCAAAGGCCTGAAGCACACTGCGCCCAACCCCCACCCCAGGCTGTCATACCACCCATACTCAGTCCAGTACGCTACATATTGTGGAAATAAACCTGAATGCAGGGTTTCCAACAGAAACATGTCTCCACCTCGGATCGATCTGAGATTGAATAGAGAAAAAGTAAAAAGTAAAGCTCAGTAAGTTGGTTTCTGGCTTAACGGTAAACTTTCTCAATATATATCACTTTAAACACTGTAAATACACTATTAAAATTTTTTTTATGAATTTTTTTGACACCATTTTATTATGTGTCTGGTTATATTTGTTTCTGTGTTTTACTTCGTGCCTCCTTGCCACCTCTTAGTCAGGTCGTCATTATAAATGAGAGCTGGTTCTCAGTTTGAACTACTCCGATTACTTTGATGATTTTAATGAGAACATGTTCTCATATTTTGTTGCACACTTGCGGCACTGAATTTTTTCCTGTTCTTTTATCGTTGAAGTCTTCTCATGTTTAAAAACAGTCCTGTATGGATCTTTACAGGTCACATTGGCATTATTAGCCAAGTCAAATTAGATTAGCAAATCGAGTTAAAGCAACTGTAATGATAACTTATGAACACACAGTAACAGTATTAGAAGCACATTCAATCCACTGGGCAGTAGCACAAGATGATCCATGTGACGTCATGTCACCTCTGTGATCACAGTTAATAACATTAACCAGTGCAAAGCAGGTGCAGCTTATGAAGTCCTTTAGAAAAGCTATAAATCACAGAATTGTTTTCGTCATTTGAGCTCTCTATATACATTTCGATTCACTGATGCTGTTTTTGCTTTTAAGCCGGTGTCTCGGAGCATGGGTGATGCATTATTAATCCTAAATATTAAATTGATTATGAATGCTTTATTGATCTACAAAGGAGGTTATTTAAAAACAATGGCTGCCACATGTAAGGTGCTCCATCCATCCACTGATAGCCGCTTGGGTTCAGGGTCTTGCCAGGGTCATGGGGAGTCGAACCCGCAACCCACTGCTCTCCCAAACGATCCACAACCGCCCGCGAAACCATTTCAGGAATATTTGTTCTTTCAATACTTGGTGTATGAAATAGAATTTGTACACAGAGTTGATATTTAATCATAGATATTTGATAAAAGCTACATTTCAAAACATGGTTATTGAATCTATTCTTTCATTATTTAACCACATCAGGGTGCTGTTGTGTCTGACTGGAAGACTCAATTTTTTTTTAAATGTATTTAATGTTTGTTATTCTGTTCTCAAACTTTCACAGGTTTCCAAAAACGGTATGATCAACTCTGTGTTCACACTGTACGAGTTGTCCAACGGTGACGACACAGAAGGTGAAGGTGAGGACCTCGCTTTTCTCTGGGCTCATTATTAATTCTGTTATAGGCCATTCAGAATCAAGAAAAGATGCCGTTGGAGTCCATTTCTGTTTAATTGTAGGATGGTGTGACAGGAGCGCCCATGAGTTTCCTATCAGCGTCGTGTGGAGCTGCAGCTGATCCACACAAAAAAAAAAAAAAAAAACACAGACAACAACATTATACAACTGATAGACAATTCCAGAGCCACCAATTTAAACTGGAGAGAACATGCAGACACAGAAAGACTCGCTGCTTTGACTCAAACTGGAGTCATTCTCACTAAAAAAAAATTCCGTATTTAGAAATGGTGAAAAAAAACCCTGTCAAATATCAAAACATGCTGAATTTACTACTGTTTAAATTACATTTTTACTTTATATTCAATAGTACGAATTTGAATTTAAACTTTCTAAAACTGTGTTGTGTGCTGACGAGTCAAAACATTACAACCATTTCTGCCGAATACACTGTTGTGTGTCTAAAGCTGCTTCGACCAGCCTGATACGCCACAACGATCCTTCTTATGCAGATGATTCAATCAATTTTAGCTCGCGTGAAGTTAATTCTCGTCATCCAGTCTTGACTCTCCTCCTGCAGAGTTCCACGGCCTGGAGGAGTGGATGCTGCTGCGCTCGCTGCAGGCTCTGCAGACCGACGGCAAAGCAGAGGTCATCTCCATGGACGATGGAAAAGGGGTCAAGTTCTTCTAACACGGTGCTGGAATCGCCTTCACTCGGCCTGGGAGCCCTCTTTAACTGTACCGTACAGGCAAATTTTAAGATTCAGCCATCTAAAGGCTGCAGCAGGTGGGACGTCGACGGACAGCCCAGCGGACCTCAGCTGGCGATGTAATTAGATGGTTGCCTCTTCGGTTCCAAGCCTTCTCTTACTGGAAGAAAACCAATATCATTTTTACATGTATGTCTTGAGGGGGGGGGGGGGGTTAAAACATTTTCGGTGGCACTGTGTTTCAAGCTGTCGCAGGTGACATTTGTTGCCAGTGAAACATGCAATGAGTCTTATCAGGGGACAAAATACTTTCGGGGGAAAATCGTTCCTCGTGAGCTGTAACTTTATTTTGTGGTTGTGGTAAATGCAACTTCTTTTATTCCCAACTATCTTTGTTTAAAAAAAAACTTTAAAAATCGTACTCTGTATAATTTGGAGCGAAGATTTGCTCGGCTGTCGTTCTTCCGCTCCAACCAAACATCCCAAAGAAAATCCCTGAACGCAACACCAGAGGGACTTTTTTTTTTTTTTTTTCCCATTTTGAGACTGAACGCTTCCAGAGGTGGAACACTGCGGAGACCTGAGCCGGTCCTGCCTTCACTCTGTACCAAGGGTCCACATCATGTACAGTTTGCTGTCATTTATTATTGTGCAGTAGCTACTGTGACACTCCTGTTATCTCCCTCTCCCTCTCTCTCTCCCTCTTTCTGTCTATATCCAACCCCTTTTTTGCATACCCTGTAGGAAAATAAATGAGAAATTTGATTTAAAAAAAAAATGGCTTGTTTATTTTCTCTTCAATGACTTTGATTGTATGAGAGCGGTGTGCAGAGTTACTATGGTGATGATGTTATGATCTACTTTCTGGCTGGAGCTGCGCTGCATGACTGGTTTTCTGGACGGTGGCGCATCATGTGCTGTTTGTACCAGCCAGTGGGGGATGATACAGCTCCGGGGAATTGTGTGTGTTTGCTGATAAAACTCAAGTGTGTGTGTATAGGACAGGTGGGGCCTTCAGTTGTGGCCTTGGATGGTAATGGTGTCCTGTTTCAGCAGCACTCCACTAGTGCACCTTCCCCTACAGGCGAGGCCCGCACTGCGCACGTTTCCTCACGCACTCTGGTACGTGGGGACAAGTCGTACCGATAATTCAGGGAATCGAGTGGGGGGGGTGTCTCGATCGATAAGGTGCCATTTAGAAGAGGATACATCATGTACCCTTCTTACTCTTGAGTGGAAGAAGCAAGCAGATGGACTGTGGCTTCTGACCAGATGAGCGGTTTTGGGGGAACAAGGTTAGTTTATGGATCATTTCTTATTTCGGCATCGGTTTTGCGTTAACTTAAGTACTTATTATTTGTTGCAGTGATTACAAATTGAAAACAGCTGTGAGTGAGATTCTCGGTTTTAAAGAGTGTCTCGTTGAAATCCGTATTGCCTTGCGCGTGGCGGATGGGCTTTCAGTCGCGCGTTAAGAGGGGCGGAGTTGGAGCGCGCACCAGGAGCGCACAGGACGCACAACCCTCCTGAGCTTTGTTGATATTGGACGCTCCGTCCTCTCACAGGAGGTTATGGCTGAAGTCTTTGTCAAGACGAGTCGGGAGAAGTGCGCAGGTTACCGGAGGGAAGCGATGCGTTTAAGTGCGCTTTGCGCATAAAAGTGAAATGATATTTAAACCGGCTGTGATGAGTAAGTCACATTTCATTCCTCAACTTTGATGCGCTGTACTTTTTCATCGGTTTAAATGTATGTAACATGTTTATTTAGTCGTGTAATAGTTTCTTGTTGGCTCTTTTTTCCCTGGCGCGTTGTGTTGACATCATGGAAAAGTAATCTGGAGCGTTGAAGTAACTGGTACTTTGTTCTCTTAATGTCATTCCCACATTTTCAGGTTGTAAATCGAGAAGGCGCTGAACCTGCCACGATGTCCCATGCACAGGTTGAGATAGCCGGACGCGGTTTCCCAGGCCTGCCTGTGGACATGACGGAGGACTGCTTGTCGCGCGTCCCGTCCGTGCTGCGGACGCACGGCTTGGGCGCACGGAGGAACTCGTACGGGCTGCAGAAGATCAGCATGGACATCGACTCGCCTCTGTACAGTGGCGTCCTGTCCAAAGCCTTGTCCTGGTCAGCTGAAAACATTCCCACTTTGCCCGAGTCCAGAGTCGAGGAGGAGAAGACCGGAGACACTCCGCCGTCCCTGTCGCCCGTCTGCAGTTCCGGCGCGCCGCCGCGCAGCCAGGAGCCCGACGCGCCGAAGTGGGATCCGGTCCCCAGATCCCACGATGGCAGCTCGGACTCTGAGAGCGAACTCCACAACAGACAGCAGAAGGTCTTGTCCCGCATCACGTTTGACACCCAGTGGGAGCAGGAGGAGAAGGAGGACGTGGAGACCAAAGCGGTGGCAACGTCTCCTGATGGGAGATACCTCAAGTTCAACATTGAGATTGGAAGGGGCTCTTTCAAGACTGTCTATAAAGGACTGGACACGGAGACCACGGTGGAGGTGGCCTGGTGTGAGCTTCAGGTAGGATGACTTGCTCAGACCAGTGATTCCCAAACTTTTTCTTTTGTGACACAGATTATTATTGTAAACCCTTTCGACCCTCCACCACCTTCTACAGTCACTTAAGAAGTTGACACAGTCCATGTGAAATACTTTTTATAAGTTGTATTCTATAACAATGTGTTCCTTTTCTCTGAGGATAAACCCATTGTTTTTGGTGGACTGGTGCTACTTCAGCTTGAACTTTCAATCCACAGGGAAAACATGCAAACACCCCACAGAAAGGCCTTGCTGATATTTGAACCCCAACCTCGCTGTGATGCAAGACTGCTAACCACTGCACCACTTGGCAGTACAATAATGACTTTTTTAAAATATATTTTCAATTAACGAATGCATGTGTAGTACTAATGTCAACACTAAAATTTAGTATTGAGAATCACACATTTGGATATAAAAAGGCAGATAAACAATGCATCGTCCAGTGAAGCTTTAGTATTTACATTTGTTGTGTTCACCTGAAAACTGCAGCACAGTCACCTGAGTCATATACTTTCCCTGCTTTACTGCCCCACTCGCCTCTAATTCCCCCCCACAGGGCATCAGGTTGTTGAAGCACCTAATCTACTGTATATTATTCCCAGTCGACCTTGAGTCTGGCTGTGTCAAGCACTTGCACGTAACCCGGGTCATCCTGTTAGCAGTCAGCTGTGAGTGAACTGACCTGCCCGCCATGGTTCCCTCAAGCCCTCTAAGCTCTGTTTTCATTAACAACCGGTGACACGGCGGCCGCTCCGAACAGCCTTGCCGGGGGAACCGAGAGCAACCCCGGGAAGGCGATGGAAACATTCAGATGACCTACCAACAATCCGCGCGTGTCAGAACGGGGGGCACTTGTGGTTTGAAATGATCCCGTCACATTAAACAAAAACAAGGCATGTGAGATCGTGTCCAGCTCGATGACCTGGCCTCACGTGTGACACACAAACATGACCTGCAGAGGTGTCGGTGCTTTTTAATGCCACCCTGCTTGGCATGCAGGAGACAAACAGCCTGGCTAACCAGCTGCCGTTCCTCTTGCTTACATGGTTTGATAGCACAGTGCTGGATTTAAAGATTTAAACTTTAAGTCCGCTCCGAGTTTCCGGTTCTGTGGTGACGTATTGGCATCGGTATCTGGCAGCCGTATGAACCTCCTTGGGTGCAAAGTGGTGCACCTCACGTCACATTAAATCCTTTGCCAGAGACCCTAAAGTCCATACTGGGTCAGAACAGGCATTCATAGTGAGATATCTTTGTTTTTGATTAAACTGGCCACTGTTTTTAAGATGTAGCTGCGCACGGGTAGTCTTCATCTTTCAGTTAAGCCCAGCAGCAGGCACATGAGTAGCAGGCGTTCAGGGATTATACAGGGTAGAGTGAATCTGCCCTTAAGGCTCAGGCTGCTGCGCTAACAGGTGGGGCCTTCTGCCTCAAGAGCCCACCTGTCAGATCACAACAGGTGTCTGTTCACAAGAGGCAGATGTCCGTCCCACTACCTGCACTTCCGAGGTTTGATGCAGCGAGTCCCCCCCCCCCGGTCGCTCTTTGTGGGTTTAATTTTTAAAGAATGCGCCTCATTTTGGCACAGTGAGAAGAACGAGACATTGAGGCCTCTGCGTGCATGGGCGGCGTTGGAAACAAGCAGGCTATTTCATCTCCGTACTTGAGACATGAGCCCAGTAAAGCTCTTTTAATCACTAGTAATAAGCTTAAAGGTGCCCGTTGTTGATATGGTTACTGTTGTGATAAGTTAACCTCAAAGCGGCTCGGCTGCAGTGGAGTTTCTGTACTGACCCCCCCCACCCCCCCCTCCCTGTCCTCTCCATGTGTCCCTGATGCTTAGAGCTGGCTGTTGGTGGCTAAACACAATCGCTCCTGTAATGTTGACGGAGCAGCACTGGAAGGTGCGTCATTATAAATCAGGAAGAAATGCCTTAAGCTCTCTTGACTATGAATTACAGAACCCGGTTTGTGATCCGCCAGCAGTTAAGAGCAGCCGCTCAAGATGTGAAGGGGGTTTAAACCTCTACTCTGCCCGATTTCCTCTTTCATTGAATGAATCGTAAATCTTTGCAGTTCCTCTGAATGCAAGTCTCTCTGTGTGAAGTCTACAGGAACTTTGTGTGCTGGCACACACAGAGAGTAAACAAAACATTTTGATCCTTCCATGACATGCAACACCTCAACTTGGCTGATATAGTGGAATTCGCCATCGCCGCTCGCATAAAGTTTGCACTTATACAAGAGAAAAACAACCACACAGGGAAATCACAGCTCTTGTAAGCATACATTGACGGCACACATTCCTGGAGATATTAAACTTGGTGTGTAACTTGACTAATCTCTGAAAATGAATTTGTAGATTCGTGGTTTTAGTGTTTCTTCTTTTCATTATCTGAGTAAATAATTTGGTTACTCGTCCCAGCAATAACACAAATTGCAATTAAAGCATGTTCTGCTTATCTTATGTGTTAAAAAAGTGTTGTTGAATATCAAAAAGATGAGCACATAATCAGATTTACTATGTCTGTATCTCTCCAGTCATCCTTCTTTAGCATACTGTACACAATACATGAGCCAAATCCATAGAAACGACTTTGTAATAAGACCCGAAATAGTAGTAATCAATTGGTTGAATCAATTGTCTGAACTGCACAATCGTGTTATGGTTACATCTCCAGCTTGTTACACTCATTCCACTTGCTTGTATCGTCATACTATCCAACTCAGGCGATCTTGGCACAATCAGTCCGTCACAGGGCAAAAAACTCACATGATGAGTGCATCACAGATGCGAGGCTGTAATTTTAGATCTGTCTGGTAGTGACGTTCCAGGTGGTTGCTACCTAGCAACCTTCCACCCCCACCGGTCCATTCAGGTGATTCGGGTGCCATCTTTAAAGGTAACGCAGAGGTGATAAAAGATGGACGATCTGTTGCCTGTCTTGCGTTCATCCACCCTCAGTTTAATGTACAGTTACAAAAAAGTGAGTTTTGAAGAACTTTGCTGTGTATTTATTGCTTTTCTGTGTGTAAAACGGTGCTCATGAATAATGAGCACACGCATCTATAGCGCAACCGCTGACTAGATGCAACGGCACAGCTGAGCGACTCGGTAACTGACGGCAACCAGTGCACTGACACGCGTATCCTTGTTTTTTTTGCGAGCCCCTTTAAAGGGCAATGGTTGCACAATACATGAGGCTTATTCAAGAGGAGCAGTCTCCAGCAGCTCATCGTGGACATTCATGGCTCTCATATTTCATTTCATTTCTTTTTTCTTTTTTAAACCAACACACACTCTTCAATCATGCGCTAATTTTGCAGCTTCACTCTAAACGGTTACCTGCATTTTCATTGTTGTTTGTGTTGGCCATGCTTTGTGCAACATCAGCGTCGGTGCATTTAAAACCACTGCAACATTTAACTAGATCTATTTAGATGGATAAACGCAAGCTGAGAGTGTTTTTAAACCCCCAATATTACTCAAATGATGCATTTTAGTGCACTATATAGTTTTTTTATTGATGTTCACATACGGTTTGAGAGGATTTTTGGCTTTTGCTTATTGCGAGTAATCCTTCCCCAAAACGCATAAAACTTTAAAATGGCACATAAATGTTGTGTTTTTGTGCTCGCCTGTTATCTATGCCCATTGCCTTTAACTCTTTTAATTGCAACACACGTTAATACGGAGTCTCAAGGGACCCACAAGAAGCAAAAGTGGACACATTGTTCACTCAACAGAAAGTTATAGGCTGAATTTTTGCACAAATCTGTTAAATCCAATTTAATTCAAAGTTAAATGACTCTTCAATACAAATAAAATGACATTTCTTATTAGTTAGAAAAGTATATAGAGTTGAGTGAGGTAGAGAATCAGGCTGCCAGATATGAGATATGTTTATGTGCGATAAACGGTTAAGTACATGATGTTAATGTCTGTGTGCTTTGAGATTTGTTCTTTGAAATAACAGCGCTCTTTCTCTTCCCCCTGATAAGCGCACACTGTGACAGGGCTGTGGTTTGTTTTGTTCTACATGTAGGTATGATCTAGGGTGTGTTTTGTACCTACAAAACACGATTCGTTTTCATCCTAAAATGATTGAATAATGTTTTAACAGTACTGGGTATGAGATGCATGCCTCAGCTCTAGTTGGCAGCTGGTGTTAAAAATCTGCTTTTCGGGACTGTGGATTTTAAATTCATCCATCCGTTCTGCTGCAGTAGCACTTGGAATCGGACAGTGGAAGTGAGCTCAGGAACTGTTTACGTTTGAGCTTTTAAAGCTCGTATATGAGAACCAGATGGAAATTAGAGCTGTACGATCTTATTAATGCCTCACTACTGTGCGAGTGGAGTTAGTATTCACAGTTCATGAGGTCAAACAAGAAGGTATAAATCTAAGTTTGGCACGAGCCCTGGATGTTTGTTGCCTCTCCCGCGCTCTCTGGTACAAACCTGACTGTGTAACCTTTATCTGAATGTGGCTAGTGTTCGGTGACGAGCTGCGGGCTCCCTATCAGCTCTCCTGTAGCCAACATCAACACTGCCTTTCCTTGTAGGGCCCACTGTGCTTATCACGGCCAGCCGATGTTCTCTCAGGAGAGAGTGGAGGGGGGGTAGGGGGGGTCCGCGGACGACGGCCTACGTTGACCTGTGGCTGCACGTCCCTTTGACGTGGCGGCTGCCTGATTGCAGCAGCTGAAATAAGCGCACATCGGTTCACGCATCAGGCTCGCCGGTATCGCACGTTACACCGTCAAACGTCGAGGCCAGATTACGGCGTTTGTGGGGGGTTAACGTATGTCAGTGGATCCCGTGGTGGCGTTTTGTCCCCCGAGTCCCCCCGGGGCACTTTGGTGTGTTTGTATGTTTCCACTGAAAACACACACACACACACACACAAAATCCCCAGTGTTTTTCTATACGTCTTAACCGCGTTACAGTAGTGACTGCACTGCGAAGCTCACTTGACCCGTGCTGCAGGAGGCTGCACGTGAGAAGAGAGTCGAGAACGACGCCGGGTATTCCGCAATGCTGGGTGGCTTCCACGTATTCCTGCGTCAGAACATCTCCTTTGACGAGTGGCTCACAACAGAGGCTCCCTGCGGAGCTTCAACATGACATGTTCATTAAATTAGGGTGTGTTGGAACAGGAAGACTTTGAAAAGATGCAGGACTGGGGAGCCTGGAGGAAATAAGTGGGTGAATGACATAAACTGTTTGGATGATCATAAATGACCTTCCATCCGTATAAAGTATACCATTTTAAATGCATTATAAGACTATGCTTTTATTTTCTGTATACTTGGGTTCTTTTAGATGCAAGAAATTGAATTTTTATGGTATTTTTTTTTTAGCACTTGTCTCATTGAACTGAAATGTTGGAATCGCATATTATTTATTCTCCCTTTTTTTTTTTTTTTAAAGAAAGATTTTAAAAAGTGTGGAAAAAATTATAATCAAAACAATAGAAACACAGAGATGTTTAAGTAGTCTTTCAAAGCACTGTTTCCAATAGTTATACAAGTTGTATTGATATATATACAAACCTTGTTTAGCAGAAACGGAACCAGCGTTGTTTTGATGAACCATAGCATGTAGACACATCCATCATTTTTTTTTTTTCTGTGCAGCTGATTCTTTGAGAAGAAACTGCGTCTTGTCTTGTCATACTGATGACGCTTATTGTCGGGTTAAAGCTTGTAATCGCTGCCAGATAAAACACTGGGAACAGAAAGTGAAAAGAACAGATTAAAAGGTGGTTTTCCAATCAGCCAAGACGTGCTCACTGAAGTATTGAACATTTCACATAATGTGCCAGTGGCAAAAAAAAAGAAGAAGTTCAGTCTCTGCTAAGTCACTTTTATTGACTTCTCAGAGTACATTGATTCTTTCTGCGTGAGATCTCAGTAAGTAGTTCAGGTTTGTTTAAGGTTTTCCAGCTCCCAGTGATAGTATTGTGGTGAGCATATTTTATGTAATCACTTGCTATGCTTCATTATTTGTCAATGGAAAGCTTGTTTCTTGAGATTTCTTTTTTAGATTTGTCCCCTGGGATCCTTTTAAAAGGACATCAATACATTTCTCAGGAATAATCTTTTGTATTACAGTAATCACATTGGCTCAACTCTTTAAAAAAAAAAAAAATGCTTTCACTCTTCTATTTTATCTCCTATGAATATACAATTTCAGGTCTCTTTGGGAAAATGTGTTGCCCACCCATGATTTGATCTAGAATACAAGAGTTCTTGTCACTGTGAAGGCAATGTTAAAAAGACTGTGATTACAGCAGTGAAATAAAATGTTTACAGCATCCTCTTTGACGATACACAATGTTAGAAAATATCTTAAAAGAAAAGATAAATGAATAAAATATTAACACAAAGACAACAATATTATCACTGTACATCTACTATATTGCTTTATATTGATAGCTACAGTCAAATATTTAGTTGTCATTTATTCTGTCAGTTTTGTTGTTGGCAATAAACATTATAGTGCTGGAAAGTTGATTTATTAAATTTGAATTGGATAAACGTATATAAGAAGTATTTTCTGCTAAGGCTAAATGTTATGCACTCACTTCATCATAGATTTAAGTCGGAAACTAACTTCTATTCAGTTCAGGATTGATACCGGAGCTGCTTCGATCACTGTACCGCTGAATCTCCATCTAAAAGGAGGCTGAAAGAAGAATACAGGTCATTGTTAGACGGTAAATATTCAGTACAAATATCTGTTGTCGAATGTAGTGAGCTGAAGTATAATGCCCGAAAAATACTCAAGTACAAATATATGAAAAATCTACAAGTACTCTGTTACTTGTGAGAGTCCAGGCTGTGTTCGGATTGGTTGACACGCAGACAAAACGTGAGTACGGTAACATTATTTGTTTGCGTTTCATCTTGATATTTAACATTTTGGATGGAGTTTTTTTAAACCAGTTTTTTGTTGAGCTTTCACAACAGATGCCTTTTAAAAAAAAAAAAAAAAAAAAACAGAATCGCTCGTTAGACGTTGGAAAATCTTTGCTCTCCTCGAGCTACTTTTCATTCTGCATTGACAGTGTGTGACTGTAAGGCCTCCCTGGTGAAAAACCTCAAGCTTTATTAGCTGTTGGGGCTGTGAGGCCATAGCTGGTCAGGGAAAAGGCTGCCTGGCGAGGTTACCCCTGGTCATTACTGAACTGACCGTGTGTGTTGGAGCGTGCAGGACGAAGGTGTCGGGAGTGTTAAATGCACCCGAAGTTGCCGCGTGTGTCCCCAGGATGAATTGGCCAACGGTGTACAGTATTACCTGTTTGGTGGTTCGCCACCTCCCAGTACTTATCAGCAAATGCTGTAATGTGTTTTTTTTCAGTCAACAGAAAACACTAATATGTGTAGATGACGTAAATACAGCTGTTAAGTCACAATTTCCCTGAAACCATGTGGGTTTTCTAAAGTTCGTGGTCACGTTCAGGCTCTCAAAATATTCATCCAATTGACTCTTTATTGCGCACAGTTGAGCGGCTCACCAAGGATCCATAAATCTTTCACGGGTCTACCTTCCTGTGACAAGGGCACTGCTTACATACCGTCACTTCGTAAAATATATCCGGTCCTGGTACCCCACTGGCACCTGATATCATATCCTTGTTTGTCACTGTAACACTATGCTGTTTCCCCTCCTGCAGCGAGGGCTGAGCTAGAGTTCAGATAAACCGTTTAGCAGACGGGCACTTTGTACAGGGCGCATGCTTTAGATTTCACTTCAGTCTGGAGGACCCTGCAGAGAACATCCGTTAAAAACCACGTCCCTTTAACCATGACGTGAATAAAGGAGCTCCACTGCCATTTGCACATATTTGAAATTACAAGTGGTATTCGTGGCTTTTTATCAGCTTCGGCTTCACGAAAAGTAATAACAACGTGTAGAAGTGTCCTGAGATGAAAGCATCCTTGCTGCTGGCTGGCTACAGAGCCCCCGGGTCATAACTGCTTCTGAAGGCTTTACTGTTCCACTCTCCTGCTCTGATTCAGTCAAACAGTAAGTTCCTGCAAAGCTTGGCACGTTCCAGAGAAAAGTACACTTCCTGTAACTGTTTGGAGGTCTATTTTGGAGAACTGTGCAAATTTCATGGAAACCAATAAAACGCTTATCCCTTTAATTGAGACGTCTATAAATAAGAAGATAATGCCGGGGTGTCAAACTTAAGGCCCGTGTTCAGAAACTGGCTGGCAAGGTTGCTCCAATCTGGCCAAATCACCGAGCTAAAAATTTCGACTAAAACATAGAATTAAAACAAAAAAAAAAACAAGTTTCTTAAGAATAATGACGACAACACAAGACTGAGACCCGAGCTGAGATATTAGTGTCAATTAGGTGAGTTAGGTGTGAGTTAGGTGAAAATTTTTTTAGGAATTTTCCCTGTATTTTGCAGCAGTCGGTTTTAATATGCTGACATTGTGGTAATTGTTTGATTTTTGCACCACGACAAAGCAGTACTTTAAAGTTTGAAGGTTATTATAACACTATTTTTCTGGCTGCATGGGGCCTCTGAACTAAAATGAGTTTGACACCCCTGAGCTAATGGCTTTAATAACGTGTTTTAATTCGCAAATCTTTTTTTTTCGGAACATGAAGAAGGAAATCCTTTCAGGTCACTAATCTTCTTATTCGTGTAATTATCCTTCTCTCAGTGAAACTGCTGATGAATGTCCAAACCTGGGTGGTTCTAAAAATATTTCTAGTATTTTGTGCACAACTCCTTGTAAGACATTGCCAGAATGTTAAGCCAGCTCTTTTGAACCCATAACAAATCAACACACTCAAGTTTTGATTATTTCATATTCCCTCTTTTGTTTTCCTGCATTATATATTTTTCAAGCTGCTTGTGTCCAAAAAGAGGGTTACAGTATGAACTTCTGCATTTTAATACTTCAAGCCAAATGGAGTTGAGGAGAAATTGGCTCAGCTGGACGTAAAGGAGCCTTAAAAACTTTGTTTTACTTTGTGTTGTTGAACAGATACTGTGAAAGTTGTGGCCACACTCCCAAGGAATCTGCCCAGGAGGGACAAACCTTTAAAACCAGTCAGGTGTGTTTTCGGAAATAAACCTTTTTCACTGGAGGACAACGACGGGTCAACATTTTAAAAACAATTAGAGCCGAGTTAATTCCTGCGGTGAATCTGGGTTTGGTGTATTTGAAGTGGCATCAGATCATTTTGTTATGTGTTCAGATGTTTAAAAAAAAAGCAGTTTAGCAGACTTCAAGTCTCGTGTAAAATGTCTTATACCCTCAAACACTTTTAATTTTCTCCTTATATTGAGGGGCAGTGTTGTATTATTGTATGCACAGCGCTTGTTGTTCTTTTTACAGCTCTACTGCCATTTGGTTCCATTTTAATCAGGTTTAGGAGGCCTCGGCTTCGCCTCGGCCCTTTATAGCCGAAGAAGACGTAACCGTGATGTAACACGACGAGCTGTTGTGTCCACTGGGGCCCGTGTGCCGAACACACCGCTTTCAATAATGACCTCTCAGTGTGCTGGATGGCGGGCCGCTAAATGTACAGTACGTTGTTTATTTATGGAAGTGCAAGAATCTCATGTGACGCGTTACTTGTTCATTGAATTCTCACACACAGCTGCTTGAATTAAAAAGGCTTTTCACAGCAAGCTTTGCACACGCTTTCAGAAGGATCCTAACAAGGAGCACCGGCTTGTAAAGAGCAATCCAGTTAAACTTTATTAGTACAGCTTATCGAAAAAAAAAAGCACTCTGTTCGATTTTACTGCACAGCACGGCCATTATCGAAAATGTTCGTCGTGTTAACAGATATTGTGTAACCAAATTGGCTTTTGTGAGCGGCTGCAGAGGCGTTTCCTCTGCCCTTCCTTTTATCTGCCACGATGAGCTGCTCTGCTGCGTTTTTGAGACAATGCTCCGACAACTTGATGCACTTCGGGCGTCTTGTGATCCCTTAGTGGTTTTCTTGCTTTCCGGAGTCGTACAGAGTTTATCCCTTTCACACCCACTCCAGTATTTAAAAATCCTCCTCCCTTGTCGAGTTATCCTTTCAGATTTGACCAAAAAGTGACTTTTCGCCCTGATTTGACACGACTTCAAATGGCCCAGAGGTCACGTAAGTGTTGCACACGGAGCTGGTCCTCAACTGTTTGGACACACACACACACACACACACACGCCATCCGAGTAAAAATATCGGACCACAATGGCGACTTTGTTAATGAATCACTGATAGGTTTTAGTCCGTGATCAGGCTGGGCAAGTCCCCGGACATCCTGCGTATTGGTATTTACCGTGCTGACAAGCCACCATAGAATAAGTCTTTGTCATTGCCATAATCACAAGCTGCCGTGTAAGAGGCGCGGCAAAACTCGATGTTTCGGAACTTACACATCGAAAGGGAGGCGTGAGACGGGGCGTGCAGAATAAAGTCTGTGGTAATTGTGCAGTACAGAGCCGAGACCGAAAGGCAAAGGGATGTCTTGAAGAGGCGAGGAGGACCGTACTGTAAATACAAAGTATCTACGAGACGGGTTAACTCGGCTCACCGAAAGCAAACAGTGGACGGGTTAAACGATGTTAAAAATACCAAAGTAAACAGACAATATGAGATCTCCCCAAGCTCTCAAACAGACTAATCTTAGTCGTCAAACAAAGTGATGCAATGTCGCCTGACAATTTGAACTGCAGTGTGACACAAATACGCGCGTATGAAAAGTGCTCTGTTCATTGCCACCATCACCACAATTGTACGTTTATATATAGAAAGAGTTTTTGCACTAGCTTGACAAATGCCCGCTTGACCCATGACCGCTTCTTATGACCGACACACATCAGAGACGGTGTGATCCTTCATCTCGGTGGCAATTAGCCGGGCGCCACGAGTCACGTCAGGTTGTGGGAGTGAGAGCAGTCAGGGGCCGGTTTGAGTCCTCAATCCTGATGAGATTAATGGCTCACCTCCCGCTGCCCGCTCCATTTACAGAACACGTCAGGTTTTTCTTGGAAAGAACACACTGCCAGCTCAGTCCTCACCCGCAAACATGGAAATGCAACACTGCGCCACTGTACGTGCCGGCGTGCGTGTTTGTGCAGCATGCACGTCAGTCATGGCGGCCGTGTCCACGGTACGGCGGCGGCGGGGGTGGGAGGGGGGTCAGGTCATTTTCTTTACTACGTTGCCTTTGACCTCAATCCCTGATCTCTCAGTCTATCTCGGATGTTCTCCCGTTGTGAAACGCTGAACGTCTCCGTCTGAGAGGCTCCTCTCTGTCGCCATGTTAAACATCGGCATTATGAGCTGTTAACGACACTGTCAATAATATGGTAAAGAGACGGCGAGACTCGCATCGGAGTCTCCAAAAACAGTTGGCGCACAAGCCAACTGGAGGAGATCAGGTGAACTTTCTCAGAAAGCAATAGCTTGTATTTTTTTTTTTTTAACATGTCCTTCATCCAATTATTAGTTTTATTTCTTGGGTTGACATTTTATTGGAATTATTGAGTTATTACAGTTTGATTGTTAAATGTTTAAACGGTAAGACAAATATTAAATTGAACCCTTTTCCTTCAAATCAATTTTAACTTATGAAACCGTCAAAGAAAATTTCATTTGTCAATTGTATATTTTTATCTTATATGGTTGTAATTCTTTGTGCCACATATACTGAGCCGTATCCAAAAAGTTGCAATTTCAGAGGCTCCGAGCACCGTTGTCCTGGAAACTAACACCAAAAATTATAATGAACTTTTTGTATTTTCACATGAAAATGTTGCCGTAGAAATGGGCCCCTAATGTTAAAGTTTTGAAACCAAATGTGAAAAGGTTTTTTTTTTTTTTTTTTAGATTGTTTAAACATATGTGTTAAACCACCAGTTTTTTTTTTAGCTTTTGGTTACTTCTGGAGACGTAATGGACGGCGTCGCTGGTTGATCCCATTACAAGGAATCACTTGTCACGGCAATTATGACAAAAACGAGCTGAATATTTCAAAGAATAGTAAATAAATAGGCTTTTATTGTCATTTTCTTTTAGAACGATTTCATATGTTGAAGATTGGGTGATTATATATAGTGAGACCTCTATTTCTAACCCTTGGCACACATTCCTGCAAGCTATAAGCGGTATGACTGGATCCATTTTTTTCTCTCTGCTTGCCCTACTTTCCTCTCTGTGGCGACTGCAGGAATTCTGACTAAAAACAGTCGGTCCATATTGACTGGATGCTACCCAGACCAGACCCGCCGTATCTGTCTGAGCGTAACACCAGGACGCTGCAGCGATCGAGCAAGCGCCACCCTGTTTTGGCCATGACACGCCGTGTTCACGGCCCCGGTTGTCATAATAGGGGGGCTGACAGGGACTTTTTAATACCAGTGGCTCCTCTACCATCAACACTGCTTATGTAACTCTACTCATGTGGCACCAAGCCCAAGTATTTTCCAAGGCCAGCCATTGCGGACCCCCAACTAAATACACACACACACACACACCTCCTCCCAGTGGCTAAGAATAAGTCATCCAGCTGGAAGAGATGGCGCTTTAGGCTCATTTACACACCTCCGACTCTGGATTGTTTTTCATGGATCTCCCCGCTCGTCCTTTCAAAAGAGAGCTGGCTGATTTTTTATTTTTTTTTGTGGTCCCCCCCTTGCTTTGCTTTTTCCAGTATTGCACAGTGTTTTTTTTGTTCTCATTTTCCAAAAAGTGTGGGGGGGGGGGGGGCTCCAGACATAGATGTTCTCTAATATCCCTCGGAAAAGTTAGATTGAAGCAATACACAGTGAGCCCTTCCTCTTCAGGAAATACCAGCAGGCTCCGAACAACAACCAGGCTGTTGTTGTCTTTAATAATCAAACAAATAATCTGTTTTATTAGACTTTTTTTTATGGTGAACTGGAATTGTTTTTGGCCTAAAAGCGCTACTGTGTGATTGTTTTTCACTTATACTGTTCGTCATGGCTTCAGTATGTGTGTTTATTGGGAGGAGGACTTGTTTTGCTCCCCAGATTAGAAACGTTGTAGAATCCGAACAATGTCAACCCTGCTCACAATTTTCTTCCACATGTGCTTAACTTATCCACTGTATTTTCAAAAAGGGTTCACCACCAAAAGAAAATCCTGCTGCTTTAGCAGGATTTTCTTTAATCGGCTGCATTTGTCATTTAGATAATCGGGAGTCGTGTCATCTACCTGCCAAGCTGTTGTAAATCTGGAGGTTTCCAAGTCTCGACAAGTTGCACTGCACTTTAATTCCTCCGCACAGGCAACAATCCACAGGAGGCGAAGTCGGCCGCGCTGGAGTCTGGTGTTATCACACTTAGATACATAAATATTATCCACATCGACCCATAAACCCACTGACTCACTCGACCTGGCTCTCACACACAAACTGCACACACTCCTACCATTTACATCATGATTTGTTGCCATATTTTTGTGAGTTTCCTCATTTTTAGGACACAGTGATTGATCGACTGCAGCCGTAAACCTTTGGGCCTATAAAGCTGCATGATTTGTATCAAGAGGAAATGAGATTAAACTGGAACTGACTCCGAAAATTGGTGTGATTTAAGAGTTTTTTTTTCTTAAACTCTGATAACACTTTAAAACGTTAGCCAATGCTTTGTATTCAGATTTGTTCTTTGTTTGTATATCTGCTGCTAGAAATCATGAAACTGCTTGTCAAATTTTATGTTTGCAACCAACGTTTCAAACATCTCTTGCTTCCCATCGTTACTACACAGGTGACGCCACTCACCTTTAACTTGAAAGATAGTTTGAAAATATATCTACTTCACATACGGCATGTACAGTTTTAGATAAAGAGGCATGTTTATCAAGTAACGCTGTAGAATTCACTGGAAATACATGACAATCCACGCTCATTGGGCACACTAATAATGTAGTAACGAGAGGCGTTTCGAATATTTTGTCCTTCCATTGGATTTAAAGGCCAGATTACTAGAAATGCCTCTCAATGTAATGAATCCAATCCCAACGTCACCGCCCTGCAACACAAATGTAAAAGTACTTGAAGTAAAGCTTTGTATTTTATTAAAGCGTGTTTCAAAGATAAGATACAATTATTGTTTGTTGTTCTGAGTTATAACAACATGGATTTTATGGTAAAAAGCCTCCACTGTCCGCACTACATCAACATCACATACCAATCATAGCTGCTCACATATGCTCATCGTTTTTCCTGAAATAGTAACATTAATTGTAATCTGTAGAAATATCAAATTAAAGACGAGCGATCTTTCCTGTTGTCGTTGAACACAGCTCGTGTGTTTCTTCCACGGCTGAGCCGATCCTGTTTGTCTGCAATTATGCCAATTGTTTTGAGACAAAACATCCGTTTTATGGGAAAAACCCATAAAACGGATAACCATTCAAAAGACTATTAAAGATGACAATGATCTAATCTACTAAAAATGTTTCCCCAACTTTTTGTGTGATGCTTTGAAATGAAAGATGACCTCTGTGTGTCACCTTTTGACCCGACCCGCCTCGTGTTGAACGACGCCGTGACAGGTGACTGACGCAGGTAAACGGAGCGTTTCTTTGTCCGACCTCAGCCTCGCGCAGGTTTCCTCAGACAGTCTGCCTCCTGGGTTGTTCCTCACTTCCTGGGGGAAAAAAAATAAAAATAAAAAAAGCAGCGAGGAAGGAGCGAGCGGCGGTCGAGTCTGATTGTAAGCATAAACGTATGTCGAGCATTTTTCCCAGAAATCCGCCTCAATGCAGGATTCATGGTTCTGGTCTCCCAGGAGTTTTCCAGTCGCCACCCACCACAGGCAGATTTACTCCTGCTGCGCCTAAATTGGGCCATTCATCCCAGAGGAAGCATAAAAATGTCTTTGTTTGCGTAATGTGATTGCAGCCTTTGGCTTAGTTTTCATCAGGATTTTGGAAGTTGCCCCTGGATTCTTTGAGGTCGGAGCTCCGACTTATAGGAAAATGTGATTATGTAACTGGTGTGGGAAGTGGCGGCGTGGGGCATCCTGCAGATAGATGATCCTGCGGTTTCCAATCCCACCGAGAGCTCATTAGCTGAAGTAACAGTGATTTATCAAATTGGCCTCTGTATATTTGCACAGCGTGTTTATTACTGCCAACTTATGTAACCGCACATAACTCTGACAGGACAAGAACATGTGCGCATTAAAACTTGATCCAGCGACAAGTCGACCGTCAACGACACCGCTTTTTTTTTTTTTTTTTATAGCTGACGGAGCAATGACGCCCAAACTACACTTACTTGGTCATAGAGCTGTCAATCTCTCTCTTTTTTTTTTTTTTTATTTTCCTATGTGATACAAGTTGCCTTGTTCATATTTATTTAGAAGCACAAAGAAATGGATTTTAACAGTCTCAAATGCATTGTGGATTCAGATGGGGAAGGCTGTTTTTGATAGCCAGGTGTGATTAAGAAGCTGCATCAGGAAGTGATGATGGGAAAAGCAAAGTTAACAGACTTTAGGTTAACGGCACCTTTGACAAAAGAATACCAGATGTATTTTAAAGGATTTTAAACGCTGACTTTAACAAAGATAAAAGATCATGTGTTCATTCTATTATGCAGCTTCACCATCAAACAACAGAAGGTCTGACCACTTAAAACGCTTGGAAAAAGACTAAAACAGGTACTTTATTAATAAAAGATCCCGATTTTCTGGTTTAAACAGAAAAGTCAGGTAATCATTTTGAAGACAAGTTAATTTTACATCAGTTTCCGTATTTCTCTGGCATTTTCTCACGGTTTTGTAGAACAATCTACAAAATTAAAGACTACATATTTTCAGTATTTGATGTCTGCAGGCATTGTTGGATTTAGTTTGACCAATTGCTTTTACTATTTTTATTATTCATTTGTTCCAAGAAATCTAAACATTGGACCTGGAAATAATATACATTTATTCTGTCATCTTGGTTTAGAGATATCGTTCTTATCCAGGCAGCTGCAAACTAACTCCATTTATCCACATAATTATCCATCTGTACACTTTCTATACAGCTTTATCCACATGAGGGGTCAAATAAGGGCTGGAGTCTCTCTCTATTGGGCGGGAGTGTGAACCACTACACACCTGAGAGATCTCATTTCACATTTAAACCATATATCCTGAATAGTATCCTATTCTGTGGGTTTATACGACGTGTCTTTTCCTGCAGACTCGGAAGCTGACCAAGGCTGAGCGGCAGCGCTTCAGCGAGGAGGTGGACATGCTCAAAGTGCTGCAGCACCCGAACATCGTCCGCTTCCACGACTCCTGGAAGTCGACCATGAAGGGCCACAAGTGCATCATCCTGGTGACGGAGCTCATGACCTCGGGAACGCTCAAAACGTGAGTCGCCGCGTTTTTCCACTCAAGACAAAACTGGGGCTGAATGTGGCCAATCAACAAAAAAAAACAAAAAAAACAAACTGTTTGACACTCGTGAGTTTAGACTGAGCCGCGGCGTTCGCCGTCCTCTCTGTGCTTTAGATACTTGAAGAGGTTCAAGGAGATGAAGCTGAAGCTGCTGCAGCGCTGGAGTCGTCAGATCCTCAAAGGGCTTCACTTCCTGCACACGCGCACTCCTCCCATCATCCACCGGGACCTCAAGTGTGACAACATCTTCATCACCGGCCCCACGGGCTCCGTCAAGATCGGGGATCTGGGGCTGGCCACTCTCAAAAGTGCCTCTTTTGCTAAAAGTGTCATTGGTGAGTGTTTACGTTCAGCCCGCAATGAATTCGACGCTCATCTCAATCTGCGGGAGTCCCTGTGTTTATACGCACCTCGTCTTCTTCAACCCGTGCATGTGAGCATCCGTGGGTGCTTCTGTTTTAAATTCCTTTCTCCATTTTTAAACGCCGCATCATTACTTAAATGGCTTTTCAGTTCTGTGCCAACCTGCCCTTCCCGTCTCGTACAAACAGGGTGTGTCAGAAGCACTAAAAAGCTTGTTCTTATTGAAAGTTTTGACTTAATTCCACCTGGTTCAGATTAATCCCACCACGTTTAATCATTCTAGAAAGAAACCACGCATTCAGACCTTACGTGAAAAGAAATGCTGTACATAAAAGATTCCATCTGCAGACACACTTTTGTGTATTTTTAGTGTAATAATGATGGTTATCTTTTTTTTTTTCTTGAGTTGAATATGTTGTTCTTTATCATTTTAGCTTCTATTTTTAACTTGACCAATCACATTAAAAGTAGACGTACTTTCAGTGTTTGTTTTCAATCATAGTTTTTAGTTTAAGCAAAAATGGAGGATAGAAATTGTAATTTCTTCATGGGACGATACTCTATTTTATGTGCATTACTATGTATTATATGCAGTTTATCAATCTGGATGAGACCAAATGAGCTCCTGACAAACAATTTTAACCCTTTCAAGGCTTCGATATGCATGCTTCTATAACTTGATTAGTATATCTGGAAATTTAAATATATAAAGCAGAGAAATGCAGCTTTGTGGACATTTACACTAGTCCTAATGACTTTCTCGTCATGGCTGTCCAATCACAAGACAATATTTATTATTTCTGGCTGTTTTGATAATTATTTTGATTCAATTTAATATTCTATACTGTAGTAACTAAGACAAAAGAGACACAAATGTTTAAACTAAGATGTCTAAACTGGTATCCTTACATCATTTCCGTTCTTTATTACTCTTCAAAGAGCGAGGATCAATAAATCAGTGTTAAAGTTTTTACAGTTAATGAATGTGAATGAACTTAATCTGCATTCTATGTTAAAAAATGTTTGTATGGAAATCTTATTTTAAGTATTGTATTCTATTATTTGTGTCAAATTAGTTTTATATGTTTTAAATCTAATGATGTGACGTGGCCCTCTTGGCCAGGTTACCCTTGTAAAAGATCCTGATCTCATTACGTTTTATTTTCCCGGTTAAACAAAGGGTTAAAGTAAGCAAATTATAAATGGCTAAAGAAGAACCGTATCTGTTTTGATGGGGGAATTTATTGACTTGTGCCTCTCCTCCTGAACTATGATAGGAACGCCAGAGTTTATGGCCCCAGAGATGTACGAGGAGAAGTACGACGAAGCCGTGGACGTCTACGCCTTAGGAATGTGCATCCTGGAAATGGCCACGACTGAGTACCCGTACTCCGAGTGCCAAAACGCTGCGCAAATCTACCGCAAAGTCACCAGTGTAAGTGGGGGGGGGGGCTTCATGTTTAACATAATTGCCCACATCTGTTCTTTCTTCCCTGAGAGGAATCCTCTGAAAGAAAAGGGGGCACACGTGGAATGAAAGCTTCATTGTGCCGATTAGAGGATCAGATTTATCCGTTACGAGCTCAGGATGCAGAACTGCACCATAATCTGACCACTTTTCTGCAATCATGACGCAGGCTGCACCTGGTTTTCCTACCCAATGCCGGTTTCTGAAACCAAATCCAGCTGCTTTTAGTTTCGCTTTTACTGGAAAGTTTGTCGTCACGACAAAGCTTTGATAGAAAACAGAAGTCGCTGTTGACACTAATGTTTCTTTTTTGTTGTTTTTTATGTTGGTGTTGTATTAGGCTTGCAAAAACAAATACCTTTGCACTACAGATGTATTTTAAAGTGAAATTTCAATCTTCTACTAGATCAGAAATTTCTTAAGTACTGTAGTAGGGCCAGTGAAGAGAAAATAATTCGAAGGCTAAACAAAAAAAAAGTCGAAAATCAAAGTCAAGATTTTTTTTTCGGAGGTAAAAAAACAACAACAAAAAAAACTTCATGCACTTCAGAAAAAGTCGGAAATCAAAGTCGATTTCACGGAGAGACGTCGGTCCATCCATCATCATTTGCCCGTGGATGTGAAATCACATTAAATCCATTAATTCTGACTATATAGGGCTGCTTACTACTTATGGACATGTGATTTTACACAGGATTTTCTTGATTAATATTAACACATTTAATAAGCACAACAAAGAACAACGCTGCAGGCTGCACTGTGTCTTATAATCCTAATACTGATGACTGCACTGTATTTATGAGCTAAATCTTTTCACCTTTATTAAACCGCCTGCGACGCATTTTGAAGCAGTCACATGCACTGGCATGTGGATGGATAGACTTTGTAAAAAATAAATATTCTCTGCGAAAAAAAAATCGACTTTGATTTTTGACTTTTTTTGCAGTGCATGAAGGCTTTGGTTTTTTTTAGCCTCCAAATTTTTCTTTTCTTCAGTGGCCCTAATACTAATACTCTTCTGTTCTTAAGAGTAGTGAACACAACATTACGAGTTTGTAGCAACACCTATAAAGCAACGGCGAGCAAGTTTTTTGGGGGGGCTTTTAACTGTTTTGCACCAGAGGGTTTCATTACAATTTACTTTCTGTTGACATTATGGTCCTTTTTTGTCGTAATTGTTTGTTTTTTGTAAAAAAATATCACGTATTCTTTGTGCCACAACAACAACAAACATCTTTAAAATGTGAATTTAAAGGTTAATATAGCATTATGTTACCGGTCAGGCCCACTCAAGATAAAATTGAACTGCATGTGGAACTTAAACTAAAACGTGTTTGACACTCCTGGTCTAGACTTTAGAGATGTGGAAAAACTGCGGGCTCACAACATGCACATGTTCACAACTCTAAAAACACATGAGCGTTCATTAAAGAAAGTGAGCAATATTAGGTGTTACGCTGCAGCATTAAAGTAATGCATGCACGCTGCTATGTCTGGAGCTCTGAAGCCGTAACCAGGCGACAGTAGAGTTCTATGTTTTGGAAAAAGTGCTTCACGCTTTACTCCACAAAGAGTTCTGTTTCTTCCCTGTGTGTCACATATGCAAAGTAAACAGCTTCTGACGGAAGCCGGAAAGTGACAGAGTGACAATGCCAACAAGCCGGAGTGTTTCTGGCTCCTCGGTGAACAGGACTGCACAGTAAGGCCCCAGACCAGCTTCGTCATGCAGCAGCGTTGAAAGGGAGAAAAAGAAATGACATTTGCTGTGCTTTCAGTGAGTTGTTTATGTTTCACGTGGGGGACGGATGACGTGTCAAATTATTGGCGTGGCGCACATTAAATGCAAGCCTGTAAATTTTGCTTTTGATTTGAAGTGACGGACTCGTGCTTGAAGTCACTCGTAAGTACCGGTAGTTAAAATATCGCAGGACTTCTGTTAAAACTGTTGACCAGCTTTTCTCGGCAGGTCCGTTGCGACACACATGCTTCACTGGGAATAATAGAACCTATTGCTGTACAAGTTGCTAACCCTTTGATGCACGGCATATTCACACCCCATCAAATGCACAACATAGGTTAATAAAAGACCCGTGTTCATTTTCCATGTGATTTAATGCTGGGTGAGTGTTTGAATTCACATAATTTTATGATTGAATAATCCAAGCATTCCTTTAATAGCTTGTTTTTGTCTTTAATTGTTGTTTGTTCGCGCCATTATTTCCATTTATCTTTTAGGTTAAGAACAACAATACGTTGTATTATACACAAATGACCCATTTATCGAACTGTGATTTTAAATTACCTTAATTCATACTGTAACAATAACTTTTGATAATCAATTCAGTTGAGGTTTGGGGAAAATAGTCATACATTTAACGTTTGAATAATGTTTATTTGTCATTTTGTGACTCATGCACATACACTTGATTACAGATAACATGACAATTGAACTGACTGAAAAACTGAAAAATTATAAAACTGTATGCTTATTAAAAAAAATTACATTTTATTTGCATTCCACTATACACTTGTAAATCTAAAAGTGCTAAGAACAACAATGTGATACACTTAAAACAGCAATAAAATCAATGGAACAATATGAAACAATAGAAATGTTACTTTTGAATAATAAAAAAATAATTTATTGCAGAGATGTAGCACCAGAAAACAGTGTGGTCACTTTGGACCCATGTTCTGCATCAAAGGGTTCATTTTCGTCTAACCTCAAAAAGTCGAGTCATACTAAAGGTATATTCATGTGCAACGGTCTATTAATTATTCTATTTATTATTGCAGACTGGGAGGCTACAACAGCTCTGCTGTTCATCCTGCAAATGCACGTCTCTTACAAACATGGCACAAGAAGTAATGAATCTTCCCAACCATGTACAGTGTTTGTGTACGTTTCCCTCATTAGGATTTCCTCCTGTGCCACATGCTTTGGATACACACTGAATGGATCCTGGTGTTGACAACTATACAAGTGTGACATTTCAAACTAAGTCAGTACAATTCCAGCCCTTTGACCCCTGTCGCCACACAAGAGGAAGTAGGTCCCAAATGAGTATTAGTATTATTTTCTGAAGGTGGGCGTGAGGACACAGAACTTAACATGCAGGAATAAAACTAACCTCAGTGCTTTGCAGTGCATCATCCAAATATCATTTTGCAAACAAGATTTTGGGGGGTTTGAATTAGTATTTGCACTCATCTGATTCGCAGTGATATGTGAGTGATTTGTTAATTATGATGTAACTCATCTCTCACTGCCACACCAGACAGACACGTTGGGTTTTCCTCCCGCCTCTGTCCTTTGACTCGCAGGAATATCTTCTGGAAGAGATTTGTGGTCACAACAAAGTATAAAGCAGTTACTGTTTGACGTGTCAGCGTTTCAATGTGATAACAAAGTGAGGGACTCAGCTTTTCACTGGGAAGTCACATTATTTGGGTGTTTGACCCAGAACAATCCGGTTGCTCGGGTGTCTGTAAACCAAATAGCCTTGGGCTTTTCCTTTTTTTTCTCTTTAACTTTCGTATCAGTGTTTTCTCAAGGCCTGGAGCCCTGCTGTAATCATTGAGCCTCCCATGATACTTTTCATAAGAACAATGCGAAATGAGCTGCTGCATGTTTTTCTTAAAAAAAAAATTTTAATCGAAGGAAAGTATTAGTCATACAATAAATATCAAAATATGATGTGAACTGTTAAAAACATTTCTTCAGAAAATGCACACACACACCCCTGGCTTTGTGTGTGAAGTGTTTCCAAGTACCTTCAGAACAAACAAGTGGCTCCACCTCGAGAGTCTGGTTGGGTTGTGAACAGAAGTTAGTACAGACGGCGCATCCTGGAATTTGTTTGAGCTTCCAGCATGTCGTTCCGCTCTCATGTTGACATGTTTGCATTCCATGCTGGCCCGGCAGCAGATGCCACCAGGCAGACGATGATCTGAACCTGCAGTGCAGGAGGGAGCGACTGTTTACTGTATCGGACAAAACCAAACGTCGGTTTCCTTCCGCCTCGTCGCCAGGTCCACATGAAACCCTGATGATGACGCCTTGTGTTCCCCTCTGTTCTCTGCAGGGCATGAAGCCTGACAGCTTCTACAAAGTCAAAGTCCCCGAACTCAAGGAGATCATCGAAGGCTGCATACGGATGAACAAAGACGAAAGGTACACCTGAAAGCGTGCGGCGGAAGTTGCAGCAAGTCATTGCCACTGTTTCCATCCACTGTTTTGTGCACAAAGCACCTGAAGGTTTTCTTTATTTTACTTGCAGGTACACCATCCAGGAGCTCCTGTATCACCCGTTCTTCCAGGAGAACAACGGCGTGCACGTGGAGCTGGCCGAGGAGGACGACATGGTGAAGTCGGGCCTGAAGCTGTGGCTGCGCATGGACGACACCAAGAAGCTCCACGGGAAGTACAAGGACAACAACGCCATCGAGTTCCTCTTCGAGCTCTACAAAGACGTGCCCGAGGAGGTGGCTCAGGAGATGGTAGGCCGCCGCACAAACACGGGACGCATTACCGTTTCACTGACCCAGTTCGGAGCAGCCATTAGCGGGGTAAATGAGGTGAATACATCCAGATCAACCAGATGCAGGCAAATGCAGCCGACTTCCACATGTTCCCTGCATCCTTCACGCTTTTTTTTTTTAATCTTGTTTTGAGCTGGAACAATCTGCACGCTTTTCCCATCAGAAGCAGATGTGATAAGTGCTTTTTAATTGATCGTGTCAAAGTACGGAAAGAAAAGCCTGCACGTACACAATGCCCCAAAAGTATTTGCTTGACCGCAGGTGGGTCATGTGGTCACCATGCGTTTATCACAAGGCAATGCTAACATCCACGAAATAAACTGAATTGGATCCAGCTGAGAGTCCAGCCACAAGTAGAAAATACAAGTAATAGTAACTGCACAATATATGGTTTGTATATTATTATAAATATCACATGCATAATTCATATCATACCACAACTTCCTGTGACCTCAAGTTGAATACGGTAGTATAGGAAATGAATCCACGGGCTGATTGGCACCTTAAAACTTCACATTTTCAATGAGTAATTTTCATGTGCTGTTAATTTTTCACACAATAAATGAATATGGTTGAAATCTGCTTCCAGATTATTAGTGAGGGAGAAACTCCTTGAGCATCTTTTGACACTTTCACCCCAGACAGTGAAACCAGCCTCATTAATGCACCCCGTCATCATGATGGCTCTTCAATGGTGCTATTATGTCCGCAGGAGCATTAAAATCTGCCGCCACTCATAAAGTGAACACCTTGCATACTGTGTCAAGGTCACGGCTCAACATTTAATCATCGCCGGTTGGAAATGTGAGAGCGTGTCTCAGGAAGCAGCCAAAAGTCACGTCTTTAATAATATAAAGGCCCTCATGCTTGTTACGAAACAGGCCCTTGTGTCCTCGGAGCTCCCTCTGTGGAGGTCACTTTTAATGAAAATACAAGCCACAGTTCCTTAGTTGTTTACTCCTTTGTGGTCGTTTTCATCAAGATCAAATTTGGTATCGGCGGGGGACATCTGGTCCGGCCGATCTGCTGTAATCTGACTACGTGTTGAGAGGCGGTCGGGGACTGAGCGTCCCACTTTGTCCCACGGGACAGAGGACGACGGAAGAATGTGGTCCATGCGTGGGTTTTACGAAACAAATGTTGGTACAGAAGGCGGACTGTTGATGTCACAGCTTGCCCGTGCGGGTTCTGCATGTTGCGTCAGCACTGGCGTGGTCTGTGCGTGTCCGTGTTGTGCCCTGACCGTTTCCTCCCGTGTGTGTTGTCATACAGGTGGTGCTCGGCTTTGTGTGCGACGCAGACTTCAAGCTTGTGGCCAAGGCCATACGGGACCGGGTGACGACCATCAAGCGGCAGAGGGAGAAACTGAGGCGGCAGACGGACGAGCGCAAGAAGAAGCTGGCGCAGGAAGCCATCGAGGAAGAGCCCGAGCTCCAGCTGCCGTCGCCCAGGGTCAGCGGCGTCGCCGCGGCGGAGTCGCCGGCGCCGACGCCCCCGGCCCCCGTCCTGTCCCCGGTCACCAGCTCCGTGGACTCCGGCGTCAGCTCCAACTGCCCCGCGGAGCCAGAGGAGCCCGAGGCCGACCAGCACTTCCACGTCCGCCATAACAGCCTGTCCTCTGCTAACTGTGAGCACAATAGAGCAACACGTCAAAATGCGTGCGTTCATATCAGTGAACACTCGCATAGAAAGCACACTCATATTCATAAAGAAATATTCCCGAGACATAGGACTAAATGAAACGTAGTAAAATGGTAAAATATATATAAGAAAACAACAAAAATTACATCAATTTCTTTTATTTTCATTCATTCATTCATCTTTTCCAACAGTTACTGTTTTAATTTGAACTATAAATTGCAGTGTTCTCGGTGGTGGTGTCTCCTCTATGCTTGTAACTTGGAATTTTCTCCTTATATGTTCATATTGGGCTTCTTGTAGTCCGACAATAAGAGGGACCATCCCCATCCATTGTTGTATTGTTGGACGGTTCTGACTGCTCCACATTCTACTAATGGCTTTCTTACTTGAACTTGAACTTGAGTGAAGAATTTGGTAAACTACCATCCAGACATATTGTAAGATTATGAATTACAAAGTGTCATAGATTAACTGTCTCAGGAACTTTGAGTGTTTCAACCGTTGGACCCGGGGTCAAAACTCAGATGAATGTAGAAAAGGTTTTTTTTCTAATCAGTTAGTGCTTTAATCAAATTGATCCATCCTGTAACAAGAGCTCATCAATGTTCATGATCACCATTAAAGAAAAGCACAAGTTTAAACCCCCCCTGTCAAACAGATACCAGGTCATCCATCATTTTTATGACTCTTCTCATCCCCTGGGTTGGAAGTGTTTTATCTATATTACCCACACTTATAGAATCCTCCCAGGACTTCAGACAGCGGTGGAAACGGGTTACACAGGAGCCTTTCTCATAAAATATAAACATCTCAGGCAAATAGTCGCATTCAAGATCAAGGAGTGTGAAACATAAGACCTAAAACTGGCCTGCAAGAGGCTCCATTTAAAGATGTTTTACATCCAACAAAAATAAAATAATCTCTGAGAGGTGATTTTAAAATGCGCATTTTTCGAAACAATTGATGGAATCAAAGCAATGAATGTCCTCCTCTGACATATACATGGGCTTGGTCCCCTTTTGCTTGGATGAATACATGACATAAATAGAAATAAAACTAGTCTTTTTTCCAAAATGTATATGCAGTGTTAAGTAGTAGAGAGACAGCAGCTCCTCAAACAAAAGCAGTGGAGGTCTGACAGCACAGGCAGAGCTAAAGTGAAATGTGAAACTGTAGATAAGTAAATTATTTAGACCCTCTAAGTCTCATCTCATGGTGTGTGTGTGTATGTGTGCTGTGCTGTAGTTATTGAACAGTTTCTTGAACACAGTTTCTGAGACAATAGCCCAAATTCTCTCTTCATGGTCCAGTAACATATCGTCATCCAGCTCAGAGTTAATCCACCATCAATCCCTCTGCATGTTTTATTGTTTACGCGTGTGCTATATCTCAGCGTGGGCTCATTAGTGGTGTGTATTTCCATGCAGACTGAGTGTGTGTGTGCATTTTGTGGCGCTGCAGCTGGTCACATGCTAACGGGCTTATGCGCTTTTGTTGTAACAGCTGACTGTGAGACGGACGGCGATCTGAGCTCCTCCGGGCTTCAGGATCCGCTGGAGGCCGCCACCCCGCCCTCCACAAACACCAACACCCCCGCGGTAAACGGCTTCCCCGTCCCAGCCCTGTGCTTCCCCTCGGTGAGTGGATTCATTAAAAGGCTAGAAGAGCCCGGTTGTCAAAGTGAAGATTGCAGGGTGGGAACTTTGGAGGGCTTTATTGGACGTCTGTCTTTCAGCATCACCAGTTCAAACAAACGTGGACTCGAGTCACTCTAGTGCGTTGCACAATAAGCAACAAATCCATGAACGCCTGAATTACTAACTTCAGAAAGTACTTTTTCTTACTTGGGGACTAATTAAATGATTTATTGGGTGAATACTATGAATATTTCAAATAGTTTTACATGCGTGTGGATTTTATGTTTTTCCTCAAAGTTACAGGACCATAGATAGAGGTTTTAGTTACTCTCTGTTTTTTATTCCTTAATCAAAACTGACCTGTTGTGACTGTTTATAAATGAAGCTATCATGTGAATCGGTGGTGCACATTTAAACCAATCAGGTTTTACAATTTAATGTAAATTTCTATGTCTTCCTATAGACATGCCTTCTTTTTTGTACATAAAAAATTGTTCATTATTTGAGATTTTAATAGATTTATTTCAACAATTTCTTTCAAAAGGTTGAGTTTATAAAAAAGAAAAGAAAAATACCCATAATGCAACAGTTTTTGAATATCTCACTGTATTTTGCACCAGAAGGTTTCATTGAAATTGGCTTTATGTTGAATTTGGAGCCAGTTTCATTGGAAGGTTTTTGGTTTTGTAGAAATGTATAAATTTTTATCAAGTATACTCTGCACAACAATGGAAAAAAAAACAAATGGAAAAAAAAATGTCAATTTAAAGGTTATTATGGCACGATTTCACCAGTCTGGCCCACTCAAGATAAAATTGGACTGTGTGTGATCTATTAACTGAAATGAGTTTGACCCATGATATACACAGGGTGACTGAGGAAATCTTAAATAAAACATTCTGCTGTTATTGTAGTGAGAAACATTTCCTCCGCTGGCTCTGCAAGACTCTTATCTGCAGACTCTGTTTTCAAATTATTTTTTGTTTTGTACCCGGTCTTAGTTCCTGCTCTTATTGTTGTTCTTCTGTTGTTTTTCCACATGACTTTCACTTGAACAAAACATACAATATCTTTCAGTCCGATTGTCACAGTCTATTTGCTTGAACTTGTACATTTTGGATGTTAACAAATCAGGCCTTTACTTCCAAAACTGTATGTTATACAAAAGCTAAATGTTAGTTTACCTTGATTTCTCAGGAATTGCAAGTCCGTCTTTTATTTTGTCCAAACACCTCTATTCTAAATGTAACATGCACATGTGCCTTAAAACTAATGCTTCGAATGCAAATCTGAACCTGGAGAATAAAGTCTGGAGAAAAAGTGACTAATGTCTCTCCTTTCTGTTCCTAGAGTATTGCAGTTTCCAACAACTCGGAGCACAGCAACTCTGTCCCCCCGAGCGGCTGCAACTCCCCTGTGGATAGGTAAAGTCCCACATCCGTCTTTCTTCCACTCTCCGTTCTGCTTACAGTCATTCTAAGAACACAGAGGCTCAATAGTCCCCTCCTTGTTCAGATTACAGGCCCATTAAAAAAACCAAACAAAAAACAACAAATCAATGTGAATCTCTTCGACATGTATTCCCTCTGTGACTCCTCCTCCACATCTGTGTGGCCGCGACAACAAGCTGGAGACGTGACGGGTGAACCTCGCGTCTCAGATGTTGTGGAGGCCTTGTTTTCCATGTTGGTGGGATGTTGGCGTGGGCGGCTTTGCTCTCAGCATGCGATGGACGACTGGATCGTGTGCGTGTGTGTGTGTGTGTCAAACTGAGATGTGATTCTCTTTTCCATCTTTTGTCACGATGAATGACTCAGGCATGGAGTGTCAAAACCTCCAAATTAGTAAGGGAATGTTTTCTTTTCTAGGTTTTCAAAGATGTAGAACAAGAACAAGTGTCAATGTATGTGTATGCAATGCTGTGCAGAATTTAAAATAAAAATCAACTGTAGGTCCTTAAAACTGAAACAAATGTACACTTCAGACCATTTTACATTATAGAAACAATAAAAGCATCTAATTTTAGTTAGCTTTTCAACCAGTTGTTATAGAGTTTGTATTTTTTTTTCTGCTATTCAGATGTTTGTTTTCAATTTTACCTTAATATTTTACACAGTTATCACTTCTCTGCTTTGTTCCAGTCTTTCATAGTTTGCTTTTCTGTGTGCATTTCAATGACTTGCAAGAAACTGACAACATCTGCCTTATAATAAATTGAAATAAATGTCAGGAGGGTCATGTTTCATACCGGGCTTGTCATGCACTATTTAGGATCCAGGACATGCTGCTGGTAACTTAATTCTGCCTCGATCACCGATGAGCTGGGCTGCGTTTCAAAAATCACAAACAGAATAAATGTTTAAACTATCAACACAAAATGTTCAGCCTGTTTAGTCTAATTTCCATTTGTTTGAAGGTGAAAACAAGCTCTGAACTGGAGTTACCCATGAGGTGGAGGACTTTTAAATAGATGGGAGGGTTGCTGCCAACCAGTAGGCCTGTAAATGTTTGCAGGCTTGTGCGGAGGACGAAGACTGAGGGAGTCTGTGGCCGCAGCTGGTCAAAAGGAGAAGGAATTAGCTGAAACCAAGCTTTTATATTTTTTTTAATATAAAAAATACACTGTATATTCTCCAAAACTTTACCAACACTGCAGATCACAGGGACGCAGCGCTTCCTCTGGATAAACACCTCTAATTTAGTCCTTTAACTGCAACGTTTCTAAACAAGACGCATGTTGCTGCAACACATGGAGTGCCGTTTGTTATGTGTCAGCTCGGTTTTTAATGGACTTGGAAACTGTTTTATGTGAGGGATCCTCTCGGGGTTTTGTCAGTAAATTTTTTTCGAACCGGGAGTGCTCACGGTTTCCTTTCTTTGCAGCTATGCGTCCGACGTGACCTCCGGCCTGAGCGACGGCTACGAGGGCCTCTCCGAGAAGAGCGAGAAGACGGCGGCGAGGCGAACGGCCGGGAAACTGTTCAAGAGGAGAGCGCGGTCAAGGCTCCGCATCACGGGGGTACGATGAATAAAACAATGATTACAGCGCCTCCTGGCTTGTTCACAGACACAGGCCTGTGTTAAACTTTGCTCACGAGCAAACAGAGCCCCGTCATCACCATTGATCTCCTCTGCGTCTGCAGCTCTCTGATAAGGTGGACCGGGTGGTGGAGTGTCAGCTGCAGACGCACAACGACAAGATGGTGACTTTCAAGTTCGACCTGGACGGCGATAACCCGGAAGACATCGCCGCCGTCATGGTGAGACGTTGAACTATGAATAAGCGCTTTTTACTTCAGATTTAATGCGGCCTCGTGGTTCCTTGACCTAGAAAAGCGTCCGTTAGGAAATCAATGGGATTTGAAAAATGTGTGATGTCTGACGTGATATCTGTGTGTGCAGTTTGACCTCAATGAGCCTTTTATTGATTCAAAGAAACTCTCAAGACAGCTGCTGATGCTCCAGTGTCTCATTATTACTAAAATCTTGAACTGAGATTTTTTTCTTCTTTTATAATCGTCATCTGGATCTGTGATACATCATAACTCAAATCTAAATATTTAAAATTTAACTTCTCAAGCGACATGAGCTTTGAATATAGATATTTCATTCATTCACATTAATAGTTAACTTTGTGAAACTATATCTCTTATTAAAAAGCAGCATGTTGCATGATCTCGATAAGCTGCTGTTTCTGCTATGCATCAGTCAATATCTTGCATCTCAGATAGACAATTGTGACCTACTAACAGAGGAAAGGTGCTCCAGAATTAAAAATAGAGCTTCTTATATAGCAACCAAAGGCTGACACGTGTCCCGCGAATTGATATTGCCCATGTTTGGTCCAATTATAGAGAATCTGGTACTATATGTGAAAGTGTCAGTGCTTCCTTCCAAACGCCGCCGGACAACAATCGATAGAAGTCAGAAAGCTCCCGGATCGTTTCTGATGCACAACAGAGGAATTCCGGCCGTTGTTGTGATGCCCTCGTATGTTTCATAGACCGGGTCGGCGAGTTCTCAGCTGGTAAAAATAAAACCACAATAATCCAACGTGTATTGGGTTGCATCTAGCAAAGCTGGCAGCATTGTTGTGGAGGTTATGCTGCGGAATAAACGCCCCAACAGCTGTCGCGGATGAGCTGTGTTTATATCTTTTGGGCCGACGTTTAAAAATGCCAGCGTGACCGCAAAGCGAGCCTGGCAACTGTGAAAACTTTTTCTACTTTTCATCTCGGCTGGGATTTAAAACACAGAATCACATCGCATCGCTGAACATCCCTTAAATCTCAGAGTCACTGCCTTGATTATCTATTGAAGCATGTCGTATAGAAACGTTGGAACGGTCATGGAAGGGAAGTTTGACCACATCTGTTAACAAAGGAGCATATTTGTGCTATTATTTGTATATATTTCATCTATATAGGATTCATTGTCTCATGATTCCATAAATGGTGACGATACATTGCAGACTGATTTAATTCTAAATGAAATGGAAAGACGCCTGCATTACATTAGTTTTAGTGGGATTCAAAAGAGTGAGAGTCATGATTCCTCAGACCAAAATTTGTGAGACTTTTTTTTAATTTAACAGCATTGCCTGTCTTTGTGCACAGGCCTGCAACGGTCTAATCTGTTACACTACAGCTTAATTTAAAATAATCTTCATTATATTTACACCCTCACCTACCGCCACTATTGATACTTCATTCGACATGAATAATGTGTGTGAGCTCTGTACGCTTCTGTGTGATTCTTTAGACTCCTGCACGTCGCGTTTTCGCTTCAGGCCACAACAAATCGCAAGTCTCATAAAACAGTATTGATAAGGGTTATCTCGCGCGCAAACGCCCGGTTCTCCTCAGAGACGGAACCACAATCCGCACAGAGAGAAACCGAGGACTTCACTTCGGCTGATACGTTTGGCAGATTCCTCTCCATCTCAGCTGAACATACACATGATTCACTCCAGTTAACGGCCTTTTTGATGTCGGGGAGTGAGTGACACCGGTGTGCAGTCACTGCCTTGACGCCGCGGCGGTGGCGGGGACAACGTGCTCCAGAACACAGTGGGCTTTTTGTTTGCCGCGTCTTGGCGCAGCAGGGCTGCCTGGCGTCATGGCGGCCTCTGCGGTTCTCAGTGCAGAGGTTTAGTTGAGCTGAGTTATGCTGTGTCGTCGGGAAGCAATCACCACACTCCGACCCACAATTCACTGCAACTCTCAAAAATGCATGAAGATGCAAATGTGCCTGAGACCCCCCCCCCCCCCCCCCCCCCCCCCCCCCCCCCCCCCCCCCCCCCCCGCTCAACCACGGATTTTACATCGGTCTGTTTTTCCCCTAGCATTAGCTGAAAATAGTTGGATCGATTTCATATGTGGACAGACAATAAAGCAACAATGAGAAGCACTTTTTCGTCATTCTACTGTAACTCTAAGTTTATGTTATTGCTTATCTTGTCCTTATTTCCGTTTAAGGTGCTTGTATTTCAATCTTTGGCAGCATTTTGCTATCAGATATTAAATACATACATTATACGTTTCAAGTATTTGTAGTCATTTTTAGAGATTGAACGATCTTCGAAGTGAGAAAATTACATTTTGAAACCCACTTTTTCCGTGCGGGAGCGAAACACTTGTGGCATTTTTCCAGGCATGCTCTTTATAAAGTGTGTTATTCAGTTTTTGACAATCTAATTTTGACCGTTTCAAAGAAGGCAAAGCCTGGTGATCCAACTTTAGCAGTTTTGTATTAATAATTTAAATGTAATCCCTTAACACTGAATAGTCTTTTACCGGAAAACAATTGTTTTTACTTTGTATTAGTTATTTTAACTGTATGAAATATTATCTTTTCACCGTGCTCCTCCTCCCACCACTACCTCTCTCCTTTTAGGTGCATAATGAATTCATCCTGCCATCAGAGAAAGAGGGTTTTATCTACCGCATGGGGGACATCATCAAACGGGCCGAGGCTCTGATGGCCAAAGAGCAGCCGGTCCACCCCAGCGGACACAGACTGGCCCAGCCTGCGTTTCACGACGGGGTGAACTCTTTGTCGTCGTCACAGGTCAGCAGTAAATCCACATCACACCCAAAAAAAAAAAAGAGGAAGCAGTGTTACCGCATATGTGTTTACCAGTCATAAATCACATTAGCTTTAATGTGTTGAGCTTACACAAGGCAGAATTGTGAACCTAGGACGGAGAGTGTCGCTTCCGATACTCCTAATAAAGAAAATCCTCCGCTGAGTGCTTTCTCCGGTGTCCACAGAGTCTCCTGAGACTTGGCCTTACGCACAGAAGGTTAAGTGTTCCTGCATCCACCTGAGGTGGAGGCTTCGCTTAGAACATCATATTACTAAAAGCTCCAGTGTCATAAAAGCCATAAAATGTCTCCTTGTGCTTTTTTTTTAATTTTTTTATCATGTTTATTTGTTCCCGTAACCACAAATCCTTTCCAGCGCTCACAACATAATGAACTTTCCAAACCTATTTGCCCACAGTGAATGGGTGAAATAATTTATGCTTGGATATGCCGAGACCTTTATAAATTTAGGTTCTGTGAAGCAGTAAAACAAAGTTCCAGGAAAAAAAGGGTTGTAGGGAGCGGTGCCATCCTGTAGCAGATATGACCTCATGCCTGCGCTGATACAGTTTGTCCACTTCGGGAAGGAGAACGTCTGTTCTGCCAAGATATGTTCCTCTTTATAGGACACGGAGAACAAACTCTTCCTGTCCTTTATGATTTAGGGATAGTTTATTAATGGCGGAGAGAGAGACTGCAACCAAATCAAGCAATTTGAAGCAGTCGACCAATAGTGCCGGCTCTCTTATATCCAAAGTAAAGCAAATGGGACGGATCTCTTCCGGCTTCTCTCCAACTCTTGATCATTCCAAGAATAAGTCGGGATAGTTGACTCAGGAAGAGAGTGACGGGCCCAGGGAGTCATCTATCAGCAGTATGTCTGTTTGGAGATTCTATTAATACGTCGTATAAATAGAGATCCGGCGCTCTGAACGCCGTGTTTGTCTTGGTGATTTTCCTCGACCTGCAGAAGAAAGTGAAGAATCTCCAGTGTAATCTGGCTACCACACTCTCAATCTGACTTACTGTTTCCCTAATTATCCCATGGTTGTGGAGACGATCCACTGAAAACAGGAGTCACCAAAATGATTAGCATGTAAACTGCAGATGATTAAAGTCCCTCAAATCATGATTGTTGCATCTCCGCCTTGAGCTTTTAGAACTCCCAACTAATTCATTGTGATTCGATGTGGATTTATATTTTTAGGCTATAATATATGACTAAAAACATGTACCTAGTTCCTATTATTCCTTATTAATCTGTACTGCCAGAAAAGACATATAGAGGACTCATGATGAGAAATGATCGTGAGAGGAATTGTTCATGCCAGTCTAGTAAAACTACTCAACTGAACAAAATTGACCCCTGAAATGAGAGAAAAGGCTTGTTTTTTTGGTTGTTTTTTTTTTCATTTTCTTTGTACATGCAGGATTATAGCAGCCAATTATCCGGATTATTGAGGTTAAAAGTCTCCCCATGAAATGACCTTGTGTAAATGCATGAAAGTACAGTAATGCACATGTTGACTGGCTAATAACACAGGATTTATTATGGAAACGGGTCTCCATAAAACTTTAATTGGACGTGTTCATATTCACAAAGAAAGGAGTCTTTATTCTCTACCTGTGTGCTGCACATTAATTCCTGAGGTCATGTGTCGGGGTCGCCGTCCTCATCCAGGGTTTTAGCGCCTTGCTTAAAGGGTCGTTATACCAGGATTCAACATGGACGAGTTAGTTTGTGTAATTACTGTACATCCTGTTAAAAAGGCTGTCTTTTAATACTACAACCCAGAAGACCTCACCTTAGTTCAAACCAAGATCCCATCAGAAACTCATACATGAGTTTAAGCATATAAAAGTCACGTCACCCTGTTGCATCTCGATTGCATTTGTTTATTCATGCAAAAAATAATCAAAAACGTAAGGAATTAAAATGATGTTTAGATGTTTGTCTTGGACCATTTCAGTCCCTCGTAAAAATGTCACTTTATGTAAATTTATTCCATACATTTTTTGAATTGTGATTTTATTTTATTGTCTGTTAAACATTGTTGTGGTGGATTATTATGTTTCCGTATATCATACAATTTGGTATTTTCTTGTAGTAGTAGTATTCAAATAAAATCAATGTGTGCACACAGTTATGATCCTTTGTCTGTTGTGCATCACAGTAAATTCAAATGAACACTTTGCATTCACCCATATCGAGCCTGTGACTGCTGATAACTTTGAATCACATTATAATTATGTATTAGAGTACAAGGCATTGAGAGTTTTAGCAAATGTGTCTTTTGTTTTGTTTTTTGTTTGCAGCCTAATCTTCACAGTCACACTCTGCCCCGAACACACTCATCCTCATCTCTCCCTGGTAAGTCTCATGTTGGGTTCGATTCACTTATTCACCCATTAAAAGGATAAGTAGACAATAAACCAGATAAAAAGTAATGAATTAACATCATGCTGCTGTCTCCAATCACCAACTAACAACCGTAACCCTCATGAACATTGTTGAGCTCGCTCCATGCCAGATTAACCTCCATTTTCAACCGTGCTTGATGATTGTGTGTATTGTCTTGTGTGCATGGGTTTCCTCTAATGCACGTGTGTGTGTGTGTCTTAAGACTACAGTGTGGCTAACCCGAACATAGGGGTACGTGCCTCTCCCACGGGCGTCAATGGAGAGGTCTTCAGTGCAGACATTACTTCACCTGGGCGACCTCTATTACGCTCACAGTCTTTCCACAGCGCCCCAGGTAAATAGCCCTCCGCCCCTCCCTCCGGCCACCGTGTGAAGAGGCCTGACATTGTTTACTGTTTCAGCACACTGAAAAATTGTTAGTCCTTTTGGCAAAGAATAAGTCAAAGTGAAGCTCAGTGAGCCCATAAACCCCTCCTTCCCTCCTTCGGGGCCCTTTCTTGGTATTGTTCAGGCGTTCGCATGGCGCCACTCGCCGTGCCCACACCTCAAAGCTTTCGTCTGTGTCTGCGTTGCAGCAGGGCCTCTTGGGTAATTACCTCACCTGGAGGACACTTTCTGGCTTTTAGGGAAGCCGTGAATGCTGTTGCTGTGAAGCGCGGGGCTTCTCCAGTGCTGCGTTTGTCCGCAACATCTGTTTGCCAGCACCAACGGGAGAATTTCCAGGAAAATCTCCCACGTCAATGCCCCCCGCCCACCTCCACTGCAGGGGGTGTGTTTAAAGTCAGTGTAAGAAGGCAGATCCTCCGTACGCATGTCAGCACTTCCAGCCTCAATTGCCATCTGAAACATCCTCAACCCCCCACCCCACCCCCCCCGCGCGGTAGTGTGTCGCTTCCCTGCTGGACATCCACTGCACAGTTGCTTTCGCAAGGCTTGTTGGCCGGCCGCCACTTTTGCAGAGTGTTGCCTAACCCGGGTTTCCATCAGCGTGGAAAAAGTTGTGGCTGGTTTGCATCATCAGCAACAGGAGGAGTGGTTTTCAACTGTGGAGCCATTGTTTAAGTAAATGTCAAATCAATGGATTTGGCATGCTTCACCATCCTGCACGGTGTGATGTAGTGGCTCCTTTAATCTCACAATTAGGACGGAACAGTGGTGTACACACACACACACACGTATGTGTGCGCGCGCACACAATTTAAACTCTTTTAAATTGTAAAAGCTTCACTGGCTCCACTGATACTGAATCCCTCACGGCCACCTCGGTGAGGCGGCTCCGTCTCGTTAATACAATTAAAGACGGATGTCGCTTTCAGCAAAACATCTCTGCTAACCATGGCAACCCATTATTTGAACGCAGGGGGAAGATGTGGCCTCCACATGGTGTATTTCTTGGCAGGAGGCTGGAGTAATGATTGTATTAACAGAACCTCAAAAAGACAGAAGGAATGAATCATCCGACGTGTCCCTTTGGGGAAAGTCATTAATTATTCTGATTAAATGATGGAATTAGGAAACATTTTGTGTGTTGTTGTTTTTTTTACAGTTTATGCCTATTTAATGGACGTTAACAATAAAAAATGCTGTTGTCTTTTTTTTTTTTTTCATCCTCTAGGCTCTCCAATCCATTATCAGCAGCACCACCACCCTGCATCCCTCCTGCCCCATCATCAGCACTACCACGTCCCCTATCTGGGCCACACTCACTTCCCATTTCCATATCCGGGAGCTCCCAGTTCCCCGAAGCCAGCCGGGGCTCATCCTCCTCTCACCCGAGTGGCCAGTAACCCCGCCTTCTCCTCCGCTCCCTCCCCAGCCCCAAGCTCCCCCGTTCCTCAGGGCGAGACCCCGAGCCCCAGCAGCAATGAGAGTGCTGCGATGTCCCCGCCAGCCCCCCAGCACCCCACCTTGTGGCCCCCTCACACGCAGCCCCTATTCTCCTTGGCCAACGTGATCTCCATGGCCATGAGCATGGCTCAGTCTTTCATCCCTCCTGCGAGCCTCACCAACCAGGGCATGCTCTCCTACCCGGGCTTCCACCCCCAACTGCCCGGCCACATGCCCCCACAGGCCGGTTACCCCTCCGTTTACCCTCAGCATTACCAGACGACAGCGGCAGAGTCTCCGTTCCCCCCCGCAGGCGGCGTGCCCGTGCAGAACGTCTACCACAGCCCAGAACAGATGCCTCAAGCCGACGGAGGCGCTTTCCAGCAGTGCAATCACTGGTCGCCCCCGTCCATGTCCTCGACGCCCCCGCTGGCTCCCCTGGAGCCCGTGCAGCACGCGGGGCAATCCACTTACCCCGCCGTGACCCTCGATGACGGTTATACCGTCCCATACTCAGCCCAGCTTCCGGCCCAGGTGATCCCCGGATCAGAAGTGTCCACTTCAAGCTCGTCGTCGGATCTTTCCTCGTCGCCCTCCGAGAGTCCGAAAAACACTGTGAGTCGCCTTGATGTTTCATCTGGTTCAAATCTGAGAGACTTTTTACAAAAGAAATGCAACGTTTCTCATTATTTTTATTCACCCCTTCGGAATCTATTCTCATCAGTTTGACTTGAGATAAATTGCTGACGTCCGTTAATAATTCGATGATTCGCAAAGTTCATAACTTTTTTTCTTTCGTTGCAAATTCAGCTTTGATTCATAAATTGAATCAAAAACACATCCAATGTTTTGTTTTCAGGATAGAGAGATCTCTGCTTGTTCAATTTTCAGAATTTAATGCCTCTCATGTGCTGCATCAAATTGAGTTAAATAGTCGATAAATATAACTTAAAACTCCTTTGTAGTTCAGGTTCTCCTGTTGTTTTACATGATATGACCATAATATCGCTGTTTGCAGAAGAACAGAAGTGTCAATGTAGTGCAACATGATGGAAATCCTGCTTTCTTTACCACTAATGCGAATATTTTTTCCTCCCTTTCCAGCTATCGTCCTTCAACAGTGAGGTGCACCCCGTTATACCCGAGATGAATTCGACTATCCCAAATCCAAAAGCCCTATCCACTGAGCCCAGTAAGACTTTCTGCTTATGTTTACCAAAACAGATCTGTGTCATTAACACGTTGCGTAACGAGTGTTACAAGCTCCGAGGAAGCTGGAAAAATGACATGTTTATGTTTTCACCTCCAACACACCCGCACATATGCTTATGCACACACACACACAAACACACCCCTGGCCACACTGCATACTCTCTTTCCTCCCATTTCCACTGAATGTATTTGGTCAAAATATCTCACAGCGTGTCTGTTATGGACGATTGGCTTTTTTGAGCGGCTTCCAGCTCTGTTTGAGTCTCACTCTCTCTCTCTCTCTCCCTCGACATTATCAAGTATTAGTGGTGCCTCGGGAGTTGTTGCGTAACTGGGAGACTGGATGTAATGTTCCATTGAATATAACCACAAACGTAGGTGTGATGGCAGCCCGGCCCACCGCGATCCGCCTATCAGCGAGCGGCCCGACTCATTACAGGCCTCTACTCCCACTTCCACACCTGACTGTATTTATGCCCTCCTCAGAAGCCCACGTTGAACAGAGCCCCTCTGTTCAAGTGGGCACTGTCCCAGATGCTCTCCCTGCTTTTGCTGTAAGGACACTCGGTGGACAAACCGAGGCACTGCAGCACTTTACAGACAGTAATAAAGTTGTTGACAGCTGTTTCAGACATTAGAAACACTTATGAAACATGTTGTTGTAAATAAAATTACTTTTTTTCCCCCAACGTTGGTTATGCAAGTCAAGATTGCATTTGAGGTGAAATTATATTATATATTATATACATTTGTTCTGTTCTGGGTCAAAGGTGAACCTCAAATGTGTGTTTTTGTACAGTGGGAGGAAAGAAAAGTTCAGGTTAAAGATGCAAACTCCACAAAGAAAAGACAAGTTGCTCATTACACATTATGTGTGGGTGGGTGTGTGTGTGCTTTTCAAAACTATGATGAGTCATTTAAAACAAAAAACATTTATCACTTTTTCAGCTCAAAGCTCACAAAAAAAACAACCTGAGACCATAAACTACTGATAGCTTTAAAAATTCTATGAGTCAAGTTCTGAGGGGGAAATAAACAGTTTCAACAAATCACAATATAAGTCCGTAGCTATAAAAAGCTGCCATGACTTTTTAACTATAGTTGCTTGCCACATACAAAACACCATATTCACAACATCTCTGTTCACACCAACTTTAAAGAATTTTTTTCCTTCTTTTTACTAGGCTGATATTATGAACCCAGGGCATGCTAGTTTTGAAAGCACATTCTGTATTTCTATTTTAATATGGCAAATCAATTCATGAATTTCCTTTCAAACCGAGGAAAAATTGGTTTAGGGATCACGTGTCCTGATCCATCACTTGGTAAACACTGCTGTTCGAGGACTAGTCATCTAAATCAGGGTGTCACACATGAGGCTTGTGGGTTAAAACCGGCCAACAAGAGGCTCCAATGTGGCCAAACCACCAAGAAATGGGAAAGAAATGATAATGAATACTGCAATATGAAACAATATGTGGCTCCAGGTGTGTAGAGGCTATGACTTATGACTTGCAGTTCTAAAGTTTATGCAGAATATACAGTGGTGATTGTTGAAGGATTATAATTGTACTTATAATAGTGTACACATGTTATTTTAATCTTGAGGTGATTCTTTTTTTGGGTTCTGGCCTTTAAATGACATTTAATGAATGGTAACATCTTCTGCTGTAAATAATTGAACTTCAGGACTGATAAGCCTTTTGTCCTTTAGTCATTTGTCAAGTTTTAATTTACAGACAAAATTAACAATATGGACAATTTTCAACATTAACCAAATCTCTGATTTTCCTCTTTTTTTAATCTTTTTTAATTCTTGCTCACAAGTGACCCAAACACTAATGCAACATAGGAAAAGTTTTGGTGGACATTTCACTGTATTTTGCAGCAGAAACTATCATTAAAATTGCCTATGTGTTGAGATTGTAGTCATTTTCGGTGGTGGTTGGTTTTCTGAAAATATAGACATTTCCATCACAGCTACTCTGCACCACAACAAAGAAAAACTTTAAAGTTTAGCTTTTAAAAATGAAGGTTATTATGGCACTATTTTACTGGTCCCATCCACTAAAGATGAAGCTGGGCTGGAACTAAATGTGTTTGACACCCCTGATCTAAACGTTTTGGGACGAAAACGACACTATAAACAGATTGACTGGGGTTTTAAGAAACATTTCGTTCAGTCAGAATCCGGTCAGATCGATTGAAAATGTCTGTGGACGTTGGACGGATCCTCCTGCTAAGTAGCAGCATTTTCTCTGCTTCCTTCCAGAAGTCCAGTCGGCACCAGTGACCGTCGGTCGGTTCCAGGTGACGCCCAGCACGGACATCCCCGGACCCCCGGTGCCGGTGGCTGCGTCCTCACCTGCCGCACCTCCACCGGCGGACCGAGGCAGCAGCCAATCAGAAAGCAGCACCGAGGAGCAGGCGGAGTCCGAGACCAGCCTGTCCACCTCCCTCACCCTGTCGCCTCCTCACCCACACACCCACCGAGGGTCCGGAGGGGGGCCGCAAGAGGGCGAGGGGCAGGCGTCATGGGCCCTGAGCCAGGAGCAGCAGCAGCAGCAGCAGCAGAGACATCAAGAGGAAGATGAGGAGGAGGAGGAAGAGGAAGAGCTTGTCGGGGAGCGATTGAGGGCGAAGAAGAGGAGTCGTCGGAGAGCGTGCAGCCTCAGCCTGATGGGAACGTCTGCAGACAGCGGACTCTCCGTCACGGCGGCGGAGACGGAGGGGAGGCTGTGGGACGGAGCGGCCGGAAGTCCGCAGTACAGCAACGCCCTTCACCACCTGTGGATGATGACGTACAGCCGCAACGGCCCGTACCTGAGCAGCGACGACTCGGACAGCGAGGACGAGGAGATGCTGGAAGAACTTCAGGAGCTCAGAGAGAAGTGAGCGAGACTCAGGAATATTCTGTCCTCCGGGCCCAAATAACAAATGATCGGATTCATCTACTTGAAAGAGAATATACTGTATGCAACTACATCATGCTCATCAGAGCAGATAAAGTATTTTTATGATCCATGATAAACAAAAAAAAAGAATGTGTTTAATGTGCTTTCCACAAAATAAATATCATGAACCACTCAATGTGAGGAGGCTTAGTGTTAAAAATAATATTAATAAATGGACATCCTGGAATTATGACAATATCTAATATCTTTATTTGACCGTCAGGAGCGCACGTTAATCTGTATTATGTGGCGAGTCTGTTCAGGTAATCAGGATTACTTGACAGATCATTTCTTGATTTTGAAGTTATTCTGATCATAATATGAGCGAGCCGATTATAGTATTGAATTTCAGCTTCATGTGGCCAAATGTTTTATGCCTTTAAAGATGTAAATGGTAAAATAAAATCCACTGCTTTCTGGGAGCTGTAAAAATGTATATTTAAATGAGAACGTTTCATGCTATGTTCGAGATTGATTTAGAGCTGCAGTTATTTATAGATTATAATGTAATTTAGGTACCAGTCCTTGTGGCCTCTGATGTAAAGTAAGTTTGACACCATTTAGTTTATTATGGTTGATCGCTTGGTTAGAAGTTTTGCTGCCATCTGCTGTTCAGTTTTGTGTCTCAGTGTTGCGTTTTGACTGAGAAAAGTAGGAACAGCAATTACTGTAATTGATAAAAAAAAAAAATTGCAGTTCATGCATTGAACCCTCTTGAACCGATTTTGGCTACAATAACACACCCGTCTCTTCTCAGGCATCTGACGGAGGTTCAGGTGCTGCAGGCCGCCCAGAAGCGAGAGATCGAGGAGTTGTACGAGAGGATGGGGAAGGTTCCTCCTCCCGGGATCGTGTCTCCTGCTGCTATGTTGTCCAGCCGACAGCGACGCCTCTCCAAAGGGAGCGGCTTCCCCTCGTCTCGCAGAAACAGCCTGCAGCGCCTGGACATAGTTCCCCTCCAAGGTATCGTAGATCCTCGTCTCCGATTTAGAATTATTGCATCACTAACACGTCCCAGCCTTTCATAAGCAGGATTTTTACAATTTTGGTTTTGATTTCTAAAGGGATCATTCGAAGAAACTCTCTGGGAGGCAGCAGCGGCGGCGGCTCGCAGGATAAACCCAGTAAAGGTGTGACCTTTGCCACAGACATAAGTAGAATGGTGAGTGGACAGAATGTGCTTTTCACCTTATTAACCCAACTGAAACACAGCCATCGTCACCATTTCCTTTCTCTCGTCCCCCAGTGAGAAGCTCTCAGCCAAGCACGCTGGATATCTGGACTACCTCATCAGAGAGTGACTGCAGGGGTCAGAGACGGATCACTTCATCCCTTTTCACTGGCTCACAACCTGGCAAACATCCTCTCTTACCTCAACTGTATAGAAACCGTCGTCAGTGAAGCCGGAATCACCCAAACAAATGCCGATCCGGTCCACCTCGGCCCTCTTGTAAATAACTCTCCCCGAATCAACGGTTCGTTTGAAGCCTGTGATTTCCTCTGAGCGAACTTTGACGCAGTCACACAGTGACGCAGAGCGCGGCGACCGTGCAGCCCTGCCCACGATTCTGACACAGAATAGTTGAAGATTTTCCTGCTCGTCTGTCTCCCTGCTGTTCATCGAGCCCAGCACATTAATGTGAACAACAGCGAGGCTCCGACTCTTTTCCGACAGTTATTACACTCCTTTTTGGGTTTTTTTGGGGGGTTGTTGTAGTTTTTCTGACTGTACAGTTGGGTCTATATTTCCTGTTGGTAGAGCTGTAATTGCTGCCTTCCAGGGGCTGATGTTAGGATTCATTAAACCAGGGGTATCAAGCATAAGGTAGTGGGCCACAACCAGCCCTCACGAGGCTCCAAAGCCATGCTGTCAGGGTGAGTTTGTAAAAACGTGCATTATACAACCAGCTCAACAAGTTTTTCTGGGACATTTAACTGTATTTTTTCCCCAGAACTATCCAATAAAATTGCCTTTATATTGCCATTGTTGCAATTTTCAATAGTAATTGTTTGATAAAAAAAAAAATCCACATTTTAATTAAACATACTCTGCGCTACAACACAGAGAAACTTTTAAGTTTAAATTTAAAAGGTTATTATGGCACCATTTTACTGGTCCGGCAAACTTGAGATATAATTTGGCTTAATGTGGCCTCTGAAATATAATATGTTTGACACTCCTGCATTAAATCAATGCTTTATATATAGTCTGCAACTGTTATAGATTTGCACTGAAACTCCTTTAAAAAAATTCAACACTTCAATAGTGTTACCCTCCACATTTTCTCGTTTTAACCACGATTTCCTGTTGGGGGGAAAAAGCATCTCAATGATCCTCAGATCTTTCCTGAACCTCTCCTTCACACTTTGAAAAACTTCTTGCCTGTTCATGTTGTACAACTTGATTCATTTATGCAATCTGAACATGTTGCTGTCGTCTAACTTTAGTTTTTATAGGGATTGGGACACTCGATGGTACTCTGAACTCTTTCTCAGCACACGTTCACCATTTGTAGACAGTGAAAAATAACATATCCCAGTATTATATCGAGCTATCAATACAAACTTGTAGAGGAGTTGATACGAGAAATATTGCACAAAGTCAGACATGTTGGCCTGTAGGATCCTTGAGCAGAAGTAAAATCTTTTGAATTTGGTTAAAATGTGTTGAAGTGCAGAAACAACACATTTTAAATCGTGTAGCCGAGTTAAAATCGATTCATAATCATTAGTTGTGAAAAGTCCACCCAGGTTTCAGACTACTGGCGTTTTCCGTTGACTGTACATGTGTATATAATCCAAAGCATTTTTAGATCATGTTTACAAGCTATGATTGAATATTTCAACTCCCTTAATTCTTTTCTCAGCAGAAAATTTGTCGCTTGTTACATAGATCAAGCACCTTGTGCACTTTAGCAAACCCTGTTTTGTTTTCTCCGTCACTTATCACTCGTGTGGTTGAAACTGGACACGTTTCCACTTCCCTCCACTTTGTGTCTGATCACAGTAACGGCTTGCTGCACTACTTATTGTGGGGTGCAGACAAACCAGTCCTGGCTGTGAATCTGTAGCTGTTGCCTTATAAAATATTCACTGAATCAAACTTTTGTAAGATTCCTAAAATATCCAGGAAGGGGGGGATCCTTCATTTCTAAAATTTGAATGTAAATATATAATTGTATTGCTTTCTGAAGCTGCTGTCCTGCCATGCTGAATCTGTGCCTTTCCCTTACAATGTCTTATTTTATATTTTTACTCTTGAGATTTGGTGGCTAGATCCGACTCTGTATCAAATTTTGAACAAAAATAAATGCAAATTGTACATACCACTGCTCTTCTGTTCACTGCTGCACCCACACTAGAAATTATTACATTAAATCAGCAGCTCGTTAGACTTTTTATTTTACAAATCACTTTATCACCATAAATAACAGGTTCCAACAAGTTGATCTCTCTGGATCTTCTGCAGTGTTACAAGGCCTCTGTTATGTCATATATTCCCTTCATACTGTGAGAACGGAGCAGGATCACTTGTTGTGTATAGTGTGCGCGTCATACAGCCCGAGCCTTTTCTGTTGCATGTTGAGATCAGTCTGTTGCACCTGCAGTACGTTTCATGATGATGCATTCAGTTTGAAGGAAAACAAAAAAAAAGAACTGCCAAGTCTGTCCCAACATAAAAAAAAGAAAATAAAAAAATCTGCAGCACAGTTGATGGAACAAAGATCAGTGGCTCAGTGGCCTTTAACGTCCTCTCTTCCAGGCGGACGCAGAGTCCAACCACACCCCGGAAACACGCTCATCTCAATTGGCGCCCGTCTTTGGTCCCTGCGTTCTCGCACGCTTGGCCTCCTCGTCGATTTCATCCATAATCCGCTCCTGAGAGACTGAGTAGAACGTGTAGCCATCTGGACGGGAGTGAGTGGTCAAGGCAAATATTTACAGGGGAAAGCATCAAGTACATGTGTCGTGATTACATTCAGAATGGACATCTGTCTGTGCCTGTGTGTGTGTGTGAGGCGTACGAACGATGCTGTATGATGCATTTTGTTTTGACCAATTCAAAAACTTCAAATGAGCAGGACTACCTTCATTGTGCACATTGTGTACACTGTTTGAGGTGTGAGTGCTTGAGTGGTGCAAAAACACTCAGTAGTTTAACAAAAAAACTTTCTAACTGTTCCTCAAAGGGCATATGAAGTCAAGGGCAAGAGGTTACAGATGTCCTCCATGATTAAACTAATGCTATTAGGAGGTTTTCTGGCTTTACAATGGAGACTGATGACTGCCTTCTGAAGACAGTCCAAATAGTAGTCAGGAACATTAATATAAAACGGGTACAGAAGATATGGGAATAGTTGAGTGACCTCAAAATCAGCTACAACTACAATCTTTATTATAGTGAAGTAAAACTACAGACATGAATTGTTATAGCCCTCCTTATCTACATGAACAATGGACTCGGAGGGTTCAATTTAAACTAAAAACAAACCTGCAGGAATTTTAAAAGAAACCAAACGGTAGCTCTTCAGAGGAAAGAGGAAGAGAGAAATTATAAAGAGGGGTGCTAATGATTGTGTAAAAGGAATATTTCGATTTTTTTTTCAAGATAAATACTATGCAAAGTGCGATTCTTTGATGCGCTTTTCCAAATCAACTACTTACAAAACCAGAAATAAAATGTGTGATGTGTGTTAACTCCAGGTGGTGCGTTCAAGTACCAACCCAGAGCCATGGCTCTGGCTCATTTACTCGCTTACTACTCAGGTATTATGTATGTATGTATGTATGTTACTCTTGATAAAGAATATATATGTGTAACTTAAATCAAAATCATGCAGTTGCAATTGGTGTCACATACATCTCTGTGGGTTGTGCACTAAAACCTACACAGTCCCTTTAGCATGCTAGGCTAACGTTACATAGTTCACCTTGTGTTGATGTGAGCTAATCAAGGATACAGATCCCGAGCACCATCGCTCCGATGGCTAGTCCCGTCACCACGTTCCGTGCCCGCAGCTGGGACGTTTTCTTCTTCCATTGCGCCAGCTCCACCTGCCTGATGAAGTACAGCTGCTCCGGAGAAAGACCCTCTTTGGTCGGGTCTACCCTGGTCGCGAAAGGAGACTCTGCCTTCTTGTCAGCCATGTCTACTGTCACCCCCGTCCGGTCCGGCTGCTGCAGCACTGAGTTTCAAGACAATTGATGCGCTACAGGGCGCTTGAGCACACCGGGCGTGGCTCATCCGGCTGTTATGAGATCTACAACTGTGGGTGCACCATTCAAATAAGTCCCCCTAGTAGTCCCCATAGCAGCGTAAATGTATTCCTCTTGCACCATTCAGATGCACGGCAATTTACAATGTTTTACAAAGAATCAAAATAAATACATTAATAACAAGGCAATTGAGAAACGTTAGCGATTAGAATTATGATAAACATTAAAACAAACCATTAAGAAATGCATAAAAACGTAACGAAAAAGTACAAATTGTATTAATGTAACAAAATGAGTAAGATATGTTATTGAATCAGTCATGTGTAAAAAGCAATGTTTTAAGGCCTGGTTTAAAAGAAGTGGGTGGGAAGTGGATCCTTTGACACACTGGCAGCCGAGACTGAAGTTTTGTGTTGGACACTGCATGGACAGGCTGAATATCTTTTTTTTTTTTTTTTTTTTACTGAGACCTGTTGGCTGATGGCTGTAAGCTAACTTTGTTTTTGTCTTAATGTGGTTGTTGAATTTCAGGTCTGAGTCCATGACTACACCCAGATCTCTGGCTTGATTTGATGCCATGAGTGACATGGAGTCAAATTGAGTGTTGCCCTTTGACCTGTTTTCTTTGAGTCTGTTTTATCTGCGATTTAATTCCACTTTTGACTTTTTGGCAATGCATTTTTATTAGTAAAGTAATTTCAACTGCAGTTTTGTAACGTGTGATTTCAATAACTATTATTATTTCCATACTTTATTGATGTTTTTTTTTTTTATTTCGTTGGGTTATTTGCATTTTCTTCTCACTTTGTTCATCGTCATTAAAGACTTAAATTGAAGCATTAAATTCAAAGGGGCAATACAAAAACGATTAAAGAACGTTGTTTCCTCCGGGAGATAAAAACAGTGACAACAGCGCTCTCTCCTGGGAGTTATAGGAATTAAAACTCAAAAGGAGATTATTTATTCTCATTTATTAAGGTTCATGTTTCAGTCAACGTTCTATCAATGGCGAAACGATTTCTTTGTTCTCGCAAACCAAGTTTGAAGTTTGGTTTTGCCTCTTTCGACCTGCTCAAGGACTTTTTGATCGACCTCAACACCGGAAACAAACAGAACCTCGACAGTTTGTCTGACCAAAGTGGGATATTTAAACAAAAAAGACTCGTCGGTAAGCAGTGTTTATTTTTGATATTTGGTTTTAGCGGCTTACTATAACACTTTAAATCGTTTTGTTTGACAAATAGTCTGCAATTAAACAACTCGTGTCGCCCCGTTTGCAAGCTAACATGTTAACGGAAGTCATTAAATAATCAATTGAATAATCTTCATATGTGTGACACGAGTAATTTCACGCCAGAAACACAGCTGCGATGATCCTTTCAGTAGTTGTTTTTTCTCCCTGTTGGGATAAAATAAAGATGAGAATTAATATTAATGAAATATTACAAATATAATCACATTACGTCCGCTGGAATAATGTAATATATATATATATAATTATTATTACTATTACGAGCATGTCAAAACGTACACAAATACAAAGGCATACAAAAGCAGAAACATATTTCCGTACTTAAATTGTGCTAATTTTGTCGTTTTAACTTTATGATATTATTTGATTTTAACCAACAAGTTTATGAAGGATGATTTTACATGACTTTTTATACAACAGTCTCTATATTGTAATTTCCTTGTTTTGCTGGAGGATCTAGTCCTTTATTTTGTTGTTTCTAAGCTATTTATATGAATAATAATCTCTATTTTCACAGCACTAATCAAAGACAGAGTTACAAAGCGCGTCACAGAATAAACATCCAAATCTCTGTTGGCGTCTCTGCCTGCAGGATTCATATTTAATACTTTGTTGTACTCTGTGGTGTTTTGGCTCACGTCTTAAGTATTTTCTCCTCCGCCTGCCTCAGAATACATCTTCCTGATAACGAAAGAGCTCAGACTTGACCCACTGGTTGGATACCACGCCATTGAATTACTTCAGAGGTGAGCTACACATTTCACAGTCTTTATTGTTCACACGTTGTGCTTTATGTGGTGATATGAATAGCTTTCTCTCGCAGGTTCATGGTCAAACACCTTGCAGACTTGCTCACGGCGCCCGCTCCTCCAGTTGCTGCTGCCGATCAGCCGAAAAATCTCGAGGATGCAGTTTGTGACGAGCTCAGGGACAAATTCCCCCTCATCGTCTTCACGTGCGTGCAGCTCGCAAGCAAGATGTCCACTCACTGTCGTGTAGGTTGAAGCTGTGCCACGGATGATTCAGTCACTGTGATAAAAAGTAAAACTGCACCCCTTAATTTGTCAACTCTTTTCCAGATGATTGACAGCGGCACTGCTCTGCTCTTCCTGCAGTCGGTCGGCTACAGCGTCTCCAAACAGACGCTCCTCGAATCAGAGCTCATGGTCTTGAAAGGGCTGGAATTCAGACTAAACGTCCCAAATCCACTGGTTTACATAGAAATACTCCTGGAGGTGCTCGGTGAGATTGCACACACGAGAAACGCACACGTGTGAAGATCACTGTTTTCACTCAGCGGCTACCGACTGGACTGTTGTAGGACACAATGAGCCGTCCATCCCTGTGGAGCGCCTCCACCACCTGTGCCACCACGTCCTCCAGTTCATCACTTTGGAGAGGACGGCCATCTACGACAGCTTGTTAATGGCCACCGTTCAGTGTGTCAGCCCGTCCGGGGAGCAGAGGTATTGGGACAGCTGGTTACACCAGTGATTGAGTGTCTCTGTTTATTCCAGCTCATGTTCTTCCAGAACATTTATTCACTGGCTGTTAACACATGGCGTCTGTGGAGAATAGAGATACAGAAAGTGACACAGCACACACTGGGAAAATGAAAGCATGATATCCACTGGATTAAAAAATCAAACAAATATATTTCACAAAACTTGAACAGACAAAGATGCGACAAATGATTTGATATGAAATCCTCTTTCGTTGCAGAATAATGTTGATATAAGTCTTGTGATCCTCAAATCTACCTTCAGTGGTTTCATGTAACTAATTTCTCTGCTGCATCGTTCTTTTGTCCCGCCCCTTAAAATATGTCATATTTAAACAGAAAATCACATTTCATCCCACTGTGGAAATTTTACACTCGCATCTTAACTCGTGTCATCATGTGACAATTCACAAAGAAAAAGCATAATGCTGCGGCGTTTCAAAAACAAACACAAGGTGGATTAGTCTTGTTCAGAAATGTATCTTTACCACTGGGGTTAATTAAACTTCTTTAAGTTACCCGAGTTGTTTCGACCAACGCAGAGAGAAGTTTGTGACAGTGACAGAAGACTGCATGCTGCTGGGCGTCGCCATCATCGCTGTGGCCGCGTTCATCCTCCACGTCAAAAAATGGCAACAGGTAAAACGTCCCATGCACGTAAAAAAACATTTTTTTCCGATGCAGCTGTAAAGTTCTTTACTTTGAAATCCACACATACATTTATCATTTGCTTTAAGAGGTGAACGTGGACAATTTGTTTGGAGACTTTCAGCAGTAATAAATTCACCACTAAGAAACTATATGGGACTCCAGGTATGTCGAGGCTATGACTTGTTATGACTTCTAATGTTTGTGCAAATGATACACTGGTGATTATTGGAGGGTTAATTGTGTTCATAATAGTGAATATATGTTATTTTAAGATGGACTTGAGCTGAATCTTTGGTACTTGTGGGCTTAAAAGGACATATAATGAGTGGTAACATCCTCTACTGGAAATGCTTGAATTTCAAGAGCAATAAGCAGCCATTTGTGTTCATTTAAAGATAAAGTGAAGAATATGGACAGTATTTAGCATCAACTCAATCGCTGTTCGCTCTGCACCTAAACACTATAACAACAAAAAATGTTTTCACATTTCACTCGATGTTAAAATTGTAATAATTTTCAGTTATAATTGTTTAGTTTTTTTAAATATAGACACTATAATACTTTGCACCAGAGCAAAGAACCACTTACAAGTTTAAATGTAAAGGTTTTCATGGCACTATTGAAATGATGCAACCCACTCAGGATGAAGTTGGACTGAGCTGAAATGTGTTCGACGCCCCTGCTTTGGAGCAACCGTTTGGGCGGAGGCTGCATCTTGCTCTGTAGCAGCTCCACATTTGGCGAAAGAACGACCCGGGGCCCTTCGCACAGCATGTGCTCTACATTTAGAGAGGAGCCTCACTTTTAAGTTCTTCACATTAAGCCAAGCTTTTCAATTTACACAGAAATGACACAACATGGTCAGAGGCTGCTCACGTTCTCCCCCCCGGCACCACTCATTACCTCAACAAACGGTTCAAATAGAATGACACCGGTGTATTTCATAAATGAATTGTTTTTCGTAAAAATATGAGATTAGCAATGCTTTACAAACTGTTGCTTTCTTTGAATCCTTTGCAGGTCATCGGAGAACTGAGCCACATCACGGGAATCTCCCAGAGGAGCATCAGGGACTTTGCTCATGTGACCTTGGAGCATATTGTTAAGCTCAAACCATGACAAATTTAAACACTTTGGTGGTGTTGGTGCAGAATCCCCTCTTTGCACGTGTTTTGAAACAGTGAGAAACAATAGCTGCAGACATGATATTTATCTTCTTCAATTATTTAAACAAATATTCCATAAAGAATGTTTGTTTTTTTTCATTTGTGACTGCAAGACTGTAACATGGCCTAATTAAAACATTTTGTCTCATTACACTGCTTTAAGTGCTACATAAATCCACTCAGTTGCCTCAGATGCTTATTTTTTTAATGTAATGCTCTTTTGTTTAGTTGTTGGCAGGTCAAGGCATTAAAATGTGTCTCGGGTTGAGGATCAAGTCTCAAACACTGCCAGCGATGGGTTTATCGTCTCTTCAAGTCGTCTGAGCTTGGCTATATTGGCTTGGTGAAGTGTCTCAGTGGATTCTGTCACACAGAAATAACCCTACTGAATTTTCATCCAAAAATGTCTTGTCAAATAATCCAGAGAATATATGCATGTTTGAAGCTTTTAGTTTGAGTAATGTATCTTTCATAATTGTGATGAATGCTCCGGCCTGCTGCAGCTCTCAATTAGATTTCGAGGTCTAGAGGATGGATGGAGCCCAGACACATGCGCCTGGATTCAGCATCAACCTTCGTCATTCAAAGTTGAAATCTTCAAACAATCACAAGGGACGTCAGTGAAAAAGAATATGATCACTGAAATCGCTGGATTCTACTTCCAATGGTTTCTGTCTTAGTGAAAAGTCCAATTTTAGTCTGAATCCATTCTGCAGGGCAGCCAATGTGAATACATCGTGGGCTCCCTGAATGCCAGCAGGGCGACAGCAGTGGGTTGGGTGGTGAAGCACCACCGCTGTGGCAGAGCCGACACTGGGCCTCGTCTTCTTCGTGCAGGAAATCAGCCAATAACCTGATTGTGCCGTCAAAAGACCTCATTCAAAGTTCCTAATTCTGTAAGTTCAAGGTCGACATGACCAAAACTGATGTTTTTACATGTTCGATTGTTGCTGTGCATAGTTTTAAGTTTTGGTGTCATATTATTAGTAAAGCCTAACTTTACATTTGCTCAGTCTGTTAAAATGGAAGGCATGCATTTTTTTTCCCCCCCAACCTGTGATTACCTTCCTTCAAGTCTGTATGCCGCCTCTTTATGCTGCTGCTTTGCTGCTTGACATTTAGGAATCCGCTCTTGTGCCTCCAAATCACCAAATGTCATCACAACATTAAGTGCCAGAGTCATCCGGAGCGCCGGCCTCATCTGACGACGGCCGTCTGTCGTGTCGCTCATTCCTCCCTGCAAAGCGTCATTCTTCATTTTGACCTGGAGCAGGCCGCCTTCCAGAGGAGACACGTCCATTAAATGAGGGACGATATCGATCTGTCCGTCGAGTACGAGTCAAAAAGCCCCCCACCCCCCTCCCGTTGACTCCGTCAGGTGGCTGTAGTGTCGTGTGAGGTGAGCGTCTCTGCTTCAGGGAAGGAGTGAGACTGCATCCATCACTGCCTGAAGCTGCCGGGCCCAGAGGCCACTGCTGCCGTTGGCGGCGAGAGCAGCCGGCCAGCACAGAGCCTGACTGAAACACACCTCTTTTGAAAGGTGATTGAATTATCCTCACTAAACAGGTTTATTGGGTCCACAGCTGCCTCATTTCTTGCAGATTCCCTGGACAGCGCATTATGTTTTTTTGGGGGGGGGGCAGGTGAGGCAGTGGTGTTACATCCCGGAGTTTCAGTAGTAGGACCGAGCTCGGAGCACGTGATCTCCTCTGTGTTTGTTCTCCTAAAAAGCTGTTTCATCTTGTTCTCGCTCTTCAGGATGTCTCGGCTTAGTGTGTGTTTGCCTGCTTCCCCATGGATCCATTTAATACTCAGCCCTCTCGCATGCTCAGACCTGTGCTTGTTATGATTCTGTGCCGGGCCTCAGAAGCAGAGGTACAGAAAAGGTGTGTTACAAAGGGGGAAGAAAAAAAAATCAAACTTATTGGTTGGCAAAAGAAACATTGCAGATATCAAGTGTCAAGTTGATATTATGTGAGCTGAAAGGCGAGAAAAAAATAACACCAGGTAGAGAGAAAACTGGACGGTTGCACACTGCAATAACCTGCAGCACAGAGTCTATCCGAGGGAACTTACCTGTGGGTGCCAGGGGGTGCTTTCCACCGCAGGGAATCTTTGAAGTCGCAGCCAGCTCTGCAGCCGCGCTCCGCGTTTCGTTTGAGATAGCTTGAAGGCAGGACCCCGAGCCTTTGTTCCTCTGGCTCGCCGGCTCGAGTCTCGCTCTTTCTCCAAAGCCGCAAGGGGACGACTGCAGGTGGCGGGCAAAGAGGTTTTAGAGTGTCGGCCCATCTTTGGAAGGCAGCAACACTCAGGAGGGAAAGACGACTTTAAGAATATGAAACTGGAGGCGTTTGTCCTGACAGTAATTAACTGCAAACTGTTTATGTTTGGTGTGTTTTTAAGCTGCTGTTGTTGTTTCAGCCTAATGTGGTTTGAGATTACATTTAAAAAGCCTACGTGCCAGGGATGTCTTATTTCAGATCTGAATTCGCTATAAATAATCACACAATAAATTATTGGGATAACATAGAGAGTTTGCGATGTTAACATCTGCGCTGTGCAGCTCTTATTACCCTGCGGTCCAAAACCAAGACATCTCCTCAGTGCCCTCAACATCCTCGGCATTGTCCCGGTGTCCTGTTGCTCCCACTTCTACCTGGAACACAAAGGTGCTTATACTGTCTGGGGCACAATTACAACACAACAGATGGCAGCCAGCGAGTGTGGAGGAGCCTTGATACCATCAGGTGTAAAGCTGCTGGTATCAGTGTCAGGCGTAAACCTGCTGAAAACAAGCCTGCAGCGAGGTCGAACAGCTGTATGCAGACGTTACCTGCTACCATTCACCGGCTCGGTTGCCACTTACAGCCAGCGCGATGGGGTTTAGTCCAGGACTGTATAACATAAATACCTTGAGTACCAAGGACAGAGTATCTCAAGAGATGAAGCTGCTGGAGATCTGCTGCATGTCAGTACTTCTATCGCTTTATGAAATGCATAAATATCTGATGACTGTTGGCTCGACACCAACATGACTAATCTTAATTGTATTGTCAATGTTTTATTATGGAAATATCCATTTTTCTTTCATTTAATTGGTTGAGTAATTTTATTTAGATCAGGCTGTTCTTTATAAAACTCATATCAGTATAATCTGTATATGTCAAATAGTGCAGAATATCTTTTAAATTAAAGTGTTAACGTTTTTCTTTGTTGCGGTGCAGAGTATACATCATGCAAATGTCTATATGTTATATAATAACCAAACAATTGCCGCTCAAAATTATGTGTTTTCTACTGATGCTGCAGTTTCCTGCTACAGTCCAAACACGTGTTAATTGGAAGAGCTAATTGTGAACGTGTGTGTTTGTCTGTTTCTCTCTTTTGCCCTGTTCCGGCCTGATGACCCTTCCAGGGTGTTTCCTGCCCTCACACTGTTCGCTGGGATCAGCTCCGTGGCCCTGCCACCCTGAATTGACTTAAGCAGTAAAGAAAACGGATAGCTGGATGGACTGGTGACCCGCGTGGGATGTCCACTCCCCTTTCCCATACTCAGGTATGATCGACTCCCAGCGGCTGCAACTCTGAAACGGATAAAGTGGCGATATTTATGTATAGATGCATTCAATCTAACTATAATCCAAACTTAACACTGGTGCAGCATGGCTGCTTGGGTGGATTAGCAGAAGATCTGGGTTCAGCCTTCAGCGACTCGCGCTGCTCTCTGGCTCCTCCACATCTCAAGCTGATCTCTCTGCAAGCTTGTGTTAGCCCACCATTAATCTAACCTCCTCCTCCCGCAGCCTGTGAAAGCGAGAGTGGGCCGCACACTCACCTTTACCGCTTTCATCCTTTATATTCAGACGGAGGGGAAGTCTGAGGTAAGCCGGGGGATTGAGAAAGCTCTGGCAGGATTTGATTCAATGCCAGTGGAAGCATGTGTGTTTCCAGAGGTGAGGGAGGGCTTAAACACTCCGCTGTCTGCGACCACGTCATCCATCACACTCAGTGACATGCGTGCAGGCACACAGTTAAAGTCCCTGTTGCCAGGGTTTCTTAAGGTATTTATTATTATTTTACCATTTGTACAAAGGGCAAGTATCTACTTTAGTGAAGCTGTAACATCGGTGCACCATTTAATGCTAATTTTGGAGTGGTAAACAGTCGAATCCTTTTTTTTTTTTTTTTTTTTAAAGAAAATGTATGGTTTTACTGCAACATACATTTTTATACGTTTCAAACAATTATTCCCAATATTGTGCAGACATGGTGAAATAGACGACACATGGGTTTCAAAGGCAATTGAATGGGTCAAATAATTATGTTAAAGTTAGTCCTTAGGCACAAGTTGGGAAATTAGGCTAATTCGAACCTTTTGGGTGTAAATGACAAACTATTTAAAAAATCTTATTAATTTAACAGTCTTGGAGATGAAAGGCTGTGAAAACCATTATTGTGTCAGACCAATAACATTCTGTCATAAAAACCGATTCAAGAACAAATTCACATGGTTCAGAGTTTAGATTGATTCATCATCATCATCATCATCATCATCATCATCATCATCATCATACACATTTTTGCCAAGCTGAACAAGTAGATAAGTTATATAATGTGATCAATAAAATGTTTTATTGAGGCAGTATCTCAAACAAATAGAATCAAATGGGAAAGTACATTTCTATATAATGTATTATAAACAGGATTTTCTTTGTCAGTAAAGCGTGTGATTCATGAAATCAAGAAACATGGCATCTCATGGTATTTCAAGAGTGGCTGTTTTCCTTTATTTTTTCACAATTCAAACTGCAGAAATGATTGAACTTTCAGTTTACATGTTATGAGTGCAGAAAAAACAATTAACCTTTCAATGATTTTCAATTTTCTCAGACGAACTAATGTTACTGCAGCCTAGTTTATTATATCCAAACCTCACATCCTTCTCCACTTCATCAAATCGCACAAGAAAATATTTTTAAGAGTCATCTCATATTCCATTGCAGCTCTGTTTTCAAAGTATAAACTTGTATCTATTAATACTAATACGTTTAATCAACAAGCCTTTCCAGATACAATCCACTATTCCCCATTAAACAATCACTTCCCTTATTTGCTTTTCTGCTTATTGTTCCTTCATCCTTTTCTATTTTGGTTTTGATGAAGGTTTATTGATGGGGAGGATCTCATATAAGTCTCTTGGGCTTCTTTTCTCTACTGACCAGTTTGGTTTCATATTGTCATTCTCTAGTATATTCTTATTTTAGCCTTTCTGTATGGAGTTTGCATATTCTCGCTGTGTGAGTGATTTTCCTTTTGGTACTTCGGTTTCATGTTAAACATACACGTGAGGTTAACCGGTGACCCTAAATTGCTCTTATTTGGTGTGAGTGAGTGTGTGCACTGCAGTTGTCTGTTTCTGTGTTTCCCCTGTGATGGACTGGTGACCTGTCCAAGGTGAAACCTGCCATTTCCCATAGTAAACCCTGAACAGGATACAGTGATAAATGATAGATTGATGCATGGATTCTGAAAAAACAAAGAAAAACAAAAACAAACAAACAAACAAACAAAGCTGTATGCTATATTAAACAAATTCTTCATATTTAAAGCATCCAGAGGTTGTGTGATCTGTCACTTCAGCCACACACAGTTAACAATTATACTTGCACCACATCTCTAATAGTAACTCTGACTCAAAAGGCTGTAATGTTATTGACTGATTGAGGATAAAGTCCGACACTGGCTGCAGTCTTCACCATCGATCACTTCAAATGTCACATTCCATGGTCTGCAAGGCTGAGGGATGGGAATCTGATTGACATCGACCTTGTTCCTGTTGAATAATTATGAATGATTTAGTTATTAGAGCCTTCTTCCACCATGAATAATTCATTGGATCTGCCGTGTTGGTTCCAGTAGAAAGAAACTCCACACAGAATAGATGCGTGCGTGTTTTTTTCCCCTTATATGTAAACATTATTAGTTGGATTTCTATTGCACGCCTTAACGCAAACTTCCACCAATCTCGTGCCTGTTTCAATTATTATTTTTTCTTCTTCTTCTCATTATTTTGAAATCCGCTGGCGGAGGTGCGGTGCAGGATGATTTGTGCGCATTGACCTGCGCGCGGCGCTCCGTGTTGCGGCGCTGCGTGGCACTGTGGACACCGACAATACACACACACACACGCACGCGCTCGCATACACTCTCTCACACACACACACGCCTGCAGTAGTTGTGTTGTGAATGGCCCTGGCAGCTTGGCACATTTTGGCGGAAGAGACGCAGCCGTCAGTCCGGACGCGCCGCTACCTGCAGCCGCTGCGGACCGAGCCTGCGCCGCCTTGACACCCGGAGGTGTCGCTGTGCGCGGTGGCCGACCGCCTCACAGCCGCCTTCCGGACTGGATGTTTTAAGCAGCTCCGATTCCGTGCAGTTTTTTTTTCCAGTGTCTCGCCGCTTCAGCTGCTCGGGACCCGGGGACTTGGCCGCGTAATTTTTATTTATTTTTTAATAATCGGGACTTTTGGTGGAGACGCACGGCGGCGCGCTGCAGCAAGAGGAGACACGGTGCTGGAGAAACGGCAGCAAGACGCGGCTCGGATGTGATGCCAAAAGCTGGTGAGACAAAAACAAAGATTCCAGTCTAGAAAAGGTAATTCGTACTCATTTGTACTTGTGCGTGTTCTTGCTGCCTCCTGCTCGCATTATGAAGTTTATTTGAATGCACCTTAATTTAAAAAAAAATTTAAATTAAAATTGTCAGGATCGGTGGTGTCAGCCAATCCATAGCCTATAATGAGTATATCTCCCAGCTGCTCTTAGGCTAAGCACAGCTAAGCCAATAAACACCCCCAGTAGTGTTTAATGAGATAGTCTTTGCTGCTCCTTTTGTGCCCACACGATAACAAGCTTTTTTTTCCTTCTTCTTCTTCTTCGTCTTCCCGTGTGCAGACTGCAACATGTGTGATGCATTTACATCCCTTTCATGTTTGACGATTTTCTCTCACATCAAATGCTTTATAGGTTATATTTATTCTTATACATCCCCCCAAAGAGGTGCCACGCTTCCACATTCATGATGAAGCCCTCTGCTGTATCTAACAGGCTGAATTGATTTTTAAGGTTAGGTCAATTATGCAATCAACGTAGAGTTCTCCTTTAATGTTGGCGAGTAGGCTGAACATATGGTGCCCTGATCCTCCAGCCATATATTCAACAGTCTCAAAGTCTACGGGGGGGGGGTTGCCCACCCAGACAACAAGGTGTCCATAAACTCAAGACGCTTATATGGAAGAAGCTGTTCTTACTTGTTCAATGGCTTCAGGCCAGCACCTACCTCTATGCACAGCCTATTATCTGACATCTGGTCCTTCTCAACAGGGACTTATGTGGTAATAGTATGTTTCTGCAAAAGGCTGTTAATCTGCGTAAATGCTTGTTGTTTGAAAAGGGGGGGAAACGCTTATTTCCCTATGATCGTCATTCGGCACTTTATATGGAGACGCGTCGGCTTGCTTCAGAATGTTATGAGACGAGGGAAGTTTTGGCAGCTGTCTGGAGATGTTTTGTTCCCGTTGTGTGGGTTATCATTTAACACGGTGCGGATTTGTAAAGATCGCACAAACAGTCACGGTGGAAAAAATGTCATTTCTAGGGCACGCAGCTTACGCACGCGCTCACAAACGCAAGTTCTGCCTTTACAGCTCCAGAGAAGTGCTGTGAAGAAGCATTTATCAGAAAATCCGTCTGCAGACCAGTAAGATTTGAGCTCCAGCACTCATGCTTTTTGTATGAGCCTGAAGATGCTTGCTGGACTTTACATTTTTTATTTTTTTTTTTTAAATGCAAGTTCTTGGTTGTCAGCTTGGCTCAGCATAGATAAAAGACAGTCATCCTCAAAGTATTCTCTGATCACATCAGTGACATTCACGAGTTTCTGCTGCCCAACTCCCGTCCCGACGTACATCTGAGTTCACTGTGTGGAGGTTTTCCATTATGAGATCATGATGTTTTGCTGTTTGAGAAGACCGGCCCTTGAGTTTTCTCTTTTTGTCTTTCTCGGTGCTTATCTCTTCTCCCCTCGAGGGGGGCGGGGGTGGAGAGACATGGCCTTGTTTTCCACAGTCTGGGCCAGCGCAGCCTCTCCGTTCACGCTCCCTGACAGGCCAAAGGTTAAAAGAAACAGATTCAGCTGCAGAACATGAGCTGAGGAGTTCTCAGAGACTTAAAGCTGACGCAGGACATCCTTCAGACTCGCACTTATACATCACAAATATACAATACCACTACAAAACATGCCTGTGTACAAAGGTGGCAACAGTACTTGCATCCTTTTCTTGAGTAGAAGTAGAGATAGCTGATTAAGTGATCAGAAATAACTTTTTGACATATTATATGTGATATCGTATTTTACTTACCTTCTGGTTTTCAACAGAGCACAACCTGTTTTTTGTGAGAGGAAAAAGTAGGAATTTAAGTGTGCTTATATTGTTCAGAAAACTGCCCGATTGTTATATAATAGTTTGGCTCATTTGCATAAACTACTCCCAATACACAGTGCAAGGGAGATGTACAGTAACTGTAGATCATCATTAATCATCTTAACTTGTACAGACTAATGTGAGGATATTCATAAAATAGTGTTTTTCTGGTAGATTTTCAACAAAATGTATGTGATTTTTGCAAGTATGCCATGATTATTGTACATTTCCTCAGCGCATAGCTTGAGTCATAATCAAAGGAAAGAAAAATTTATGTTTTTAGTCTGATTTTTGGTTGTTCTGTTGTTTGTTGTCATGTTGTTTGTGGTCCTGTTGTTCCGTAGCTCCTGTTGCTTGTTGTCCCACAGCCTCATCTCGCTATGACACGCTGGTTGCCATGGGGACGGCACTGCTTCTTTACGTTGCTATACTGACCCAAGGAGGTGGACGTCTCAAGTAGTTGTTCATTTGTATTTAAGGAGACGTTCCATCGAAATAGATCACCTAAAGACGGCCTGTTGTGATAATAAAGATAATTAGATTGATCTTTTCAGGTGATTTGGCCCAAAGCATGTTACAGATACTTCATAAGGCTGCAATGCAAAATAATAATAAAAAGTACATGTTCTGAAATCCACACAAAGAATGTAAAGAGGAGAAATGGCTGATTGACAGTTAGTAATGCGATTTCTCGCAGCTTCTTTTAACATTTCCTTCTTGCTATTGTTCGATTCTTCCTCCTCCACTGCATATCTGCTGGCCACATACTGTTGCTTTAGAGCTGTTTAGATTCTGAAAGCATGTAAGCTTCTCCATGCAGACTTTAAATTTCCTTCCAAACCTCTGTTATTGGAACCCAGAAGTAGTGGGTGGATGGATGAGTAAACAAAATATTGGATTTTAACATGGGAAAAGAGCATTTCTTCTCCATTTCAAACCAAAAACAGCCACAATTTAGTTTATTTTTCCAACCATGATGACAATGGTCCCTGTAATCCCAACAAAATGTTTGTTTGATCTTTCCCTGAGACGAGTGAAACTTTTTTTTTTTGTTGCTCTGAAACCCTCACCCATGACATAAGCACACTATAAAACAGATTCTGCTTTATAGCGGTGTTTTTGTTGCTTTGTGCTCGAGGCACAGACAAATGATTGAGCCTTGCCGATAGAGGTGTCAGGTCAGTAAAGGCTCCCACAAATAGTTCTAAAGGCATATATACAAACAATGCATTTGATGCTTGAATTTAAAACGTAATTCACTTTTCTTTGCCCAGAAAAGCCTTATCTTTTATTCTGGGAATAGATTGTTCCAAAGTAATCACACAGCAGAGATGTTTGAGCACATTTTTATTCTGTGGGTCACTTGGAGTCAGTCTGGGAAATGTAGAAGACCACTGATTAATTCAGGAGCAGACAATGCAGGTCCAGTCAAAGGTGTCTGCGTCAAAGAGGCCGAGACATGCTTGTTTTTAAAATGATGCTTGCAAAGCAGAGATAAATTCTAGTTTTGTGAATGCATGCTGCCTTTTCGTCCCTCCCAGTATGCAAAACGAGCACGTAGGACCCGGTGTCGCGTGGAACGTCCCATATTGGCACCAAATGCAGCACAGTGATGTTCTGCTGGACACCCGTCCTGCATGTCCTGCATGTCCTGCAGCCGCCGTTGTCATGATTGACAGTCAACATCTGACCAATCGGCGTCCAGAACAGAGTTCAGTTAATTTCCTGCAGAAAGTTTGTCTGTTTCTGAATGCTATATTGTGTGTGTGTATCAAAATTCATTTTCTGCATTCAATCCGTCCCCAGGCCGCAGTAGGCAGCTGCAGTCAGTTTCTCTAACCTCGAGTCCAACACTGGTAACATTCGTTAAATCTTCTAGCTTGGCTTCCAGTGCCATGGCAGAAATTCCACTATTCAAAGTGGTAAGCAGCAGCATTATTACTTGTGTTGAACAGGCTTGTTGGCAAAGGGTCCATTGTGGTTTAATTTAGCTTCCTTTTGGGTGTTGATTCTGGATGTTTTATGGAATTATACAGTTTGTGTCTGACTTTTGGAGTTAATTTAGCTTCTATATACACTATAGTGTTCGACTGCTCTTTGACATATGCAAAGGTGTGCCATTTGAGGTGGTGCAACAGCTTGTGGTGTGCACATGCCACCGAATCCAGGCGGTTACTCTCTAAATCTTTTCAGCTCTGAAAACGTGAGATTGTTTCCGGTGTGGAGGATAAAGGTGTCGTCCTTGGGGATCTTTTGATTCATATCCCTGAGCGTTGATCCAAATGACAATGTTTATGCCATTTCAATCAGGAAAAGCAGTCAAGGGAACCCGGAGAGCCTACTGTAAAAGAAAATGCTTGGCTTTTTAGATTTGTGTACGGGTGTGCACCATAGCATGAAAAGCATGATCATCAGTTTAGGAAAAATGCAATGTGAAGGGAATTAAAATTGATATTTTGGTCATAATTTATTTCCTTCTTAGCCAGTAATTCAATTTATACCCCAAGAGAAGGCAAGCAATCATATTAGAAATGCAAGGCCAAGCAGAGCAGGGAAACGGCTCCACAGTGCTTTTCTCCTTACTGTAAATTTCCTTGGTCGGTTCTGTCAGTGTCTGTCAGTCTGAGAAGCGAGAACCTCCGTTTGTATGCTTGTGGTCACTTCCTCATCCAAAACTCCACGCATATGCAGAATAACTGTTTACTACAGACATGGTGCTCTTTTGCAGCAGCAGCGTATTTGAAAAGTTGTGTTTTTGTTTGAGTATTTTCAAAAAGTTCCACCCTGGTATCTATTTAAAAAAAAAAAAAGTATTCAGTGACTCCTAGAAACGGACACCCAGAGCCCAACAAAAAATGTTTTTTTCACTTAAAAACATGGTTGTTTAAAAGTCTGCATGCACCTGAAACACTTATAATATATATATGTACATTTCTCGTCTACATTTTGTTATTAAATTTCTTAAAGAAAAAAAAAAATCAAAACATGAAGATGTAAAGGTAATATTTTAATTGAAATAATATTTCTAGCCTCTTTCGGCTTTGTTCTTTTATCTGATTTTCTTACATTTTTACAAACCCTCGCGAACCTCTCCTCTCCCGCTTTCCCCCATAAATCACATCTTGTCCGTGATATCAGGCTTTATAAATAAAACCAGCATGTCAAGGTTTGTTCATGAAGATATTCGGTAAAAGACTCTGAAATTGCCTCACTTAGAAGAACCGGCGTTGTGCTGGACTCCTTTAATGAGAGATGGATTCTCCTCCGGCATGGCCCTGGTTTCTTCGTGGCCCTTTGATTATGTAATAATGATGCGGAAAAGGCGGTGTTCTCTGCGCTTTGCTCTTTTCTTGTCAGTGACCAGACTCTGAGGTAAGCCGTTTTATCTTTGCCTGGTTTGCTGCTGCTTTTTCATTCCGTGTTTAACTGGGAGTCTGTAACGTTCATTGAGCTGTGATTGAGTGCTGCTGGACTGTATTTCTCACCTACGTGGATCCCATTTGTTTTTGATGGGATGAATTTTGCACGGGGAATCTGAGCATTGTTGTACAGTGAAGGGGGGGTTGGGGTGTCATAGACAGCAGTTGGTGAGGTTTTGCGACCACAGACCGCCTGATATCATCTTCTGACTGTCAGAATTTTCACATATGCCGTCTCATTACACTGCACAGTGTGACGGCTGCTGTGAGCGGCAGCTACTAACAACTAATAGAAATGCAACAGAACATGATGAGGTGATCAGGGACACCAACGCTGCACCAAAACAACAGTTTTCACATTCCTGAGGATGTGAAATGATGAACCAAGTCCACATTTTCTCTTCGCTTCAACACCAGGCCTTTTCCCTGTACATAAATGTTATGAGACGACCTGTTTGATTCTTGATTTGCTTCATTTATCTCCTGAATCCACTGCTGAAATAAGAGTTGTTACAATTCGGTAGAATGCAAGACCGTGCATTACAACTTACTGTTGTATCAAAGCCAATGAAATCTGCACAGTTAATCATGTAATAATCTTATAAAAATCACAGTCTGCCTCTAGCAGCAAATAATTGGGTTTGTTGTGGGATACTATTCACCACAAGTAAACACTTTATATGGATTTCCTCCGTTTCGTTACCGCAGAAGAGCGAGATGAACAAAACCACAACAGCAATGCAGCAGTATTCTGGGAAAATGTGTTTTGTAAGAAAAGGGTTTATGATTTCATAAGAGTCAAAACAGAACATATTCAAGGAAAGGTGCTGGTAGCAGTGTTTTGTATTTCTTGTACATGATGTTGCCCGTTTCTCTTCAAAGGAGTTGGAAGCACCTTAAAAAGAATCCGGCAGCTCAACCAGAAATGCATCGATGGATCAAAGTGCTCCAGTGTTTTTGTCTCGGCTCCGGCGGAGGTTATTATGTTGTGTAGGCCTAGTTAGCGTTTCGTAGCAATGAGAGCAGCGCATCAATATATTATAAGTTGAGGTTCATGTTTTTTTTGTTTTTTTTCACCTAATATTTCAGTCTGCCTGCGTCTCGCAGTGTTTTAGTTTGTATATCTGGGGGAAGCATGTGTTCAGTTGTCGGGAGTCGACGCTGACAAATCATGACAGAAGCGAGGTGACAATTTATTTTTCCCAGGAGACGAGTCGTGACACAGGTTAGACTTCTTCAAATGATGGCTCTTGGGACGTTTTGGATTTTCAAATTCTTTGAGTTTGGCTTTCCAAATAAGTCCATCCATTTGTTGATCCCAACCGACTTTGGGTAATGGTCCAGAATAGAACCATCACACTCTTAGGCCCTGTTTATGGCGTATTGTTCTCTGCTGCATGTGTGTGTGGTTTCATTACAAAAACAAACAATAGCACACACACCAGTGGCCCAACATGAACACATAGTTTAATTTTGGGTGGAAAACTATGGACAGGAAACGGACAGTTTAAAGAACGGTGATTTCCTCCTTCACGCAATTAAGAACAACCAATTATCCTTCAATACAGCTTGTTTTGGACTTTGGGAGAAAATATACATGTGAATAAGTCTTAACAGGGTAAATAAACTCCACACACACACACAAAGGCTCCCAACAGGAATCAAACCAGTGACCCTCACTGTGAGATGAAGTCACTAACTACCACGCCTCTTCCGCCTCTCAAATCTTTTATTGCCTTCATATCAATTACGATATCTGTGTTTAATGTTGGCCCAGTTTATAGGAATTGTTTGACGGAGTCGTGAGCATAAATAAATGGACAAATGAATCCAAGTAAAGGTCACAGTCCTCTTCACTGTGTGCACTTCATAACACCACAAGTAGCAAGACTCTTGCTTTTATTACTTGTTATATCCTTTGGACTTCCTGGTAACCTGTGTTTGCACTAGAGGCATTAAATAACCGTTTCACACAGCTACTCAGTGGCCTGTAAATGCCCTGCAGATGATATTTTGGCATAGTTTAGGTATTTCTGGGTGGATGTACGAGAACGACTTTGAATCGCCTGCAGAGCCTGAAACGCGCTGACTTGTAACGGCGTGTTCAAAGTGATGCATCGGTGTGAAGAACAGAAGCCTGACCTCGCCGGCGCCTGAGATGTGTGGGAACTCATTTCTTCTATATTCTCCATAGTTTGCACAGATATATATCATACTAGAAGTCACGGCCTTGACCGGAGCCTTTGCTGCATTGCAGTTTTAATGAAATCAAGTGAATCACTTCTCTCGAGAAAAGCAGAAATGTGGCACGCTTCGCTTTCATGTCCTCCCCTCCTCTCGAATTACAAGGCATTACCTGATTCTGCCAAGATGGCGAGGCTTTCAGATAACAAGGATCGGCTATGTGGCTGCATCCAATCAGTCTTCCACTCAAGCTGCCTCCTGGGAACCAGAGATCCCCGTTAGCCTATTAGCCAGCTGCTTGAGCCGGCCCCAGCTGCTGATGGCAGATGAATGGCAGCGTATTCATCTCGCTGGAGAGCGGCGTCTCGCAGTTGGAACAACAGCTACAGTACAATACCGACAACTTTGGCTTCGCCGTGTCGTCCGGGGCAACTGGTGACCTCTGGCCTCAAGTTTCTGGAGCGGCATAGTTTTGCACCCACACGCCAGAGACGTCGTCATCGTCACGCAAGTGTCATCTCCTTCATCCCCGACAACATCTGCTGCCACACTTGGCAGGTTATTGGGGACTTTGCCTGGAGCGGCGCAGTTTAACTGCGCTCCGTAATGGGTTCAACACCAGACAAACGGGGTTACCGCCACGTCGCCTACTTAATGTGGATAGGTTGACTCTCTGGCTGCCGGGCCTTCTGATGCCATCTGTGGGCTGGCGTGAAGTTGTCAATGAGACACTGGAGCTCTGTCACATCTAAATAGCGCCACTGTTCCCCTCGATGCGGCACACATGTGGCAGTGGGAGATAAGCTGCAGCTCTGTGATGTGACGTGAAGCACTTTTAATGGGTTAACTTCATTATAATTGGCCAGGCATGTTTGTCTCTGTGCGACACAATGCACCAGTTGTTGTTCGTACGGCTGCTTTCATTGGCTTTGTGTGATGAAAACGGGGTGTGATGGTGAGTGTAGGCGTGCATAGAAAAGGATTTCATGAAGAGTAGCATTGTTTTAAGTCTGGTAATACATTGTTTTTGGAATTACAGTGAATAAATATCCGTAAATCCTAATGCAAACCATTGAATCGTGGATATAGACTTGACCTTGTTCAGTATTGTAAACCCAGATCTGCCGTGATGATATCACACATGTTTAATGATTAATCTGTTTATAAAAGCCTCTGGAGTAAGCTGCACAGTGTTTGAGAGGGGAAAAAGAAGCGTTTAGTCTTGAGATGATCCCTACAGCTCTGAATCTCTCTTTACAGTGAGATAACACTGACCTTGCTTTACCCGGACTCTTGTTGGCAGGCTGAATCGGGCAATCTATCGGGATCGTTTCATTTATTCACACGTTCCCGTGAGTGATGGCATCAGTTTCTTATCAGTTGGCAGCGACGTATTCTGGAGTACTCACAAGTTTCACCTGCATGTCAAACCTTTATCTTTATAAGAGTCTGGAGGTTTCACTCCATGCTTAACTGGTCTGATATGGAACCCGGTGCCGTATGAAGTGGATTAACTCGTCATAAGTTTATTATTGAATTAATGAATAACTTCATTTTGAAACAATGTTGTGGTATTGGCAGAAGTGAAACTTAATTTCCTTCCATTCTCATTTTTCTTCTATTTCCACTTGATTGAAATCTACTTGCTTGAAACATATTGTTTTGAGTTTTTGTTTCACAAATGTTTCATGTTTACACGGCAACATTTTCAAAACGACGCCCGTTGCCATGGAAACGGCACAAACACTGAAAATAATTTTTGCAAAACAATGTCAAACTTGCAAGCAGCAACAACCGAGACTTTGCACAAACAAAGAAACACGATAAGACTTTGTGGAGCCTGCAGGATAATGGCACATTTATTTCAAGAAATTCTAATCTCTACAAGCTCTTTAAATCTGCCTGCTTTTCGAATTGACTCAGCTCTTGTCTGTTTTTCTCTTAATTCACATTATTACCCCTGACGCAAAATCCATTTCTGCTTTTTTAATTATATTTGGCTTTGTCATCCACTATTTTTGACATTCTGGGAAATTTCAGGGTAAAATGCTTAGGTAATCAGTTAAAGCATACTCCTTAATAAATTGAGGAATTGCAGTCACTATTTAATCTCTTATGAGTTACATTTGCACTATGCAGATATTAACATATTATAGCAAATCATTTGATGGTGTAATTTTGCTCACATTGTTAAATAGTTTTTTTCATTCTCTATTGTTGTTTTACATCAATTATGTTTTCATACAGTGGAAATATTGAAGCCCGAAGAAGTGTTTTTTTTAATTCTTCGTTTTTATGCAGAAATATAAAAAAAAAAAAGGTAAAGTTGAAACTTAAGTTCCAGATGCAGCTTGACTGAACACGGTGAAAGCGGTGCCCACAAGCGGCATGTTTTTTTATTAGATGAATTAAAGCTAAGTGAAGTGGCTCTTGTTCTGCTCACTGTCCTTCTGGAGCGCCGTAATGCTACGTGGCACAATGCGCAGGCTATTTTTAAGACTCCTTTTAGCTAAACGATTGTATTTTACTCCGACCAAGATGGTTTTCTGAGGCCACGCATGCTTTGAGTACATACATTTTAAAAAGGGGGAACGCACAGAAGACATTTCTCTCGGTTCAAACAAAAGCCACATTACTGACCACAGTGCTTGCAGCTGCACGGGAAAAAAAGAAAAGAATCCACTCGCTGAAATGCATCTATACAACGTACACTTTTTAGTCTTGGAAGCACAAAGCCACGTTGAGTATTTTAAAGATGTATCTAGTTGTGCGGGAATGCTTAATATTGTGGATTAGCTTGTTGCTGAGATAAATAAACCCCGTTGACAGTCCATACACTGCGGGCAGGGCGGCTTGCTTTCAAGGTAAGGGAGTGGTGTCTTGCTTTCGCCTCCGGTCATGAAAATCTGCCCTTGTTCAGGCATGAGAGTGCATTGTGTTAGCAGTCAGGACACGGAGTCCCCTCGGAGCACGTCTAAAAATACTCCGCTGTCACCTCTGCCCCAAACTACACACCAATGGGGCACGAAATAAAGAGCGGTTGCATGAGTAAACATGCAGAAATGCAGCACACGCACACAGCCAAATGTATTTCACTGCAATACTCTGCAAGGACGGAGAAAAATGTCAACACGCTGCGTTCGTTTCAATCAAAAGCAATTGTGTTTCTCGAGTAAACTTGTGGAGCTTCATAGGCCACATGCATGAAATAAAAGAGTAAAAGGATGGACGTCTCTTTTTACCCTTTGCATCATCATACTATTGTTTGAGGCCTGTTTATGCAATGTTCTCAAGTGAAAAACGTCTGTTTACACGACAACGGTGCACGGAGCGATTCAAGATGGCTTCCATGGGGACATTTTTTTGAAAACGCTCTAAGTCTCGATGGAAAAGGAACACTGTCTCTGTCGATAGCAGAAATACTGCACAGATGGATATCTGTTTTACTGTTTGTAGAGTTTTGTTCTGTTTTTATCAAACCACATGCACACAAACAACAGCATCCCACTAGTGGCCCTATAAACAAGCGACATGGTTTTCAGCGTTTCTGCCGTCTCTGTGTAAAATAGACCTCGTTTTCAAAGCGTTGCCACATAAATGCAAAACTTTCCTGATAGATGTGTTTTCATTTGAAATGTATAATCAGAGCCTGAGATCCATTTAATTTGCTACCGAAGTTGTGTTCATTCCTTTCACGGTGGTGGTTTCCGTGGCTTTCACCTTTGTCTCGGCTCGGTTTTTTTACACCTTTGCAGTGCAACTCCAATTTAAACCCCTCCACACTCAAGAGTGCACCACCAATCTTTGAGATACAATTGGTGTGTTTGCTACTGTTTTACGATTTATTTTAGGCCACTAAATGCTTTTAGTGCTGATTTATGCCCTTTTGTTTTCCTCATGCCGACACTCTTCTTATGTTTGGAAGCAGTGTGCTTCCTGTGTGGAAGAGGCACTGACACGAATGCTCCAGGAGAGAAAAGACACAGAATATGCCTGCTTTCCCCCCAAGGTTAGGGTCAGCCACTCTCACAGCGGGTGGCAGGAAGCTGGAGGGACAGCCGTTTCTAAACGCCTAATGAGCCTCTAATTGATATCCAGCTGAAAACCCCACAGAGCGTTAATGCCACTTCCGAGGAAACTATGCAATGTCCTTTCGGCATTTAGCCAACAAGGCCCTGAAGGCCCCGAAGCATACATTTTTAACGTGAAGTCACTGTGGTAATGACACAGTCCTTCGTTAGTGAAATGACCAGTGTTTTCTCTCTTTTCAGTGGTCGATCCTGTACATGTTGGATAAGTCACTTAAAACGAAAGAAGGCGGCTCTTTCTTTCTATTTTATGTTTATCCTTTGCCTGGTTGTATATATGTTTATGCCTCATCCAGTTTGTATATCCAAAATCTATAGACAAACATTTTTCACTTGTTTGCTACAGTATTAAAAAAACTGTGTCATATTTCTTCATCTCTCTCCCTTTCATGAGATGTAACTGCTGTAATAAGATGGATTTTAAGAAAGGGGCTAATCCCAGGCAATACTTTAAAACCAGCTTTCTCACCGTATCCCATTCTCCATGCTTTGGAGGCGCCAGCCTCGCTGCCAGGACGGCTTTCAGACTGTGTTTGCCTAAATGTTTCATTCATCTTGATCAACAACACTGCATCGGATGAAGCCGGCACTCAAAATAGCAATTGCTGCAAAGCAGCGGCAGACTTTTCGTGCTCTAACGGGCAGATGGCATGTGCTTGTGAGCTGGGTGAGTATTGTTTGAACTCAGTCGCTGTTAATTCTCTCTGCTTCAATAATAGAATTCAGACATACCTGAAAATGGAAGCGAAGACACCTGCAAGGGTGAGACTGCAGTGCTTTTTTTTTTGTTTTTGTGATGAACAACGAGCACATTAGAGGTCGTTCATTTGGAAGGAGATTCCAGATAGAAAGCCATCCAAAACCTTTTGTCTGAATAGGATGAAGCGCCGCCGTACAAGGTCGTCTTTGCAGGCTCCCCGCAAAGAGGCATTAAGCCACATGTCTTAATGAGCTATGGTGGCAACACCAGAGGAGGCATTTCTCATTCTGGGCCTGCAGTGAAAGGGCACCTGTGTTTTAAGTATGCGGAGGCAGGTGAAAAATAGTCCTGCACCAAGTTTAGGGTAGTAAAGGCCAGGCTGTTTCATTTCTGTCACAGAAAGGTAATTGGAAAAGCAGCTCAGTGGCACTTACACACACATTTCTGTGGAAAAGCCTCTTGTCTCCTGGTGAATGGAGATGTGTCAGAAGTAGTAGGCACAAGATGAATGGGTTTTTACACAGTGAGGCAAAGTCACCTGTGCTGGATTGACTTCTGCTGTGCAGGTGATGGAGCATTCCTAGACTTTGCAGGTCATCAATTATGTGCTGTAAACCACTGAGCTTGAGAAAATGACCAAGTAACCTCTTTTAACTGTGAAACGATGGGTTGAAATTCCAAATTCCATAGCTTTGGCTGTGGTGGCAGTTAAGAAGTGAAGTGAAGAAGTTTTCCTGTGAAAGATTTGAATCTCATATTTATCAGGTTTTTTTGTGTTTACGTTTATGGCAACGTACAGGTTCCTGTGAAAGCCTCTTGTTTATGTGAATCATCTTATGCATCACAGCTAATCAAGTTACTTATTTTAGTCTATGTATCTTTACCGTCTAATCCATATAGTTATTCATTTTATGTATCTGTCAACTGTTGATATGTTGAATTTTAACATCCATTCTAATGGACACTCGCATCATATCGACAATGATCACATGGAAGTGAAGCACTGGAAGCAGGGAAAGTTGTTATTTATCTCGCATGAAAATATGATGCTTTATATTTTATGTAAGAACATGCTTAGGGATAAATATGTACGTTATGTTGCTTCTTGAAGGTCTGTGCTCCTCCGTTCTCCATTCACTGCGGAGCTTGTAGGATTTATTACTTTGTCATTTCAGTGTAATGACAGTGTCTCAATGTAAACACGGAGAGTAAAATGAATCACTTCAATTAAAAAAAACAAACATATTTCCCCCGAAAAATTTTTTTAATCCAGTCTGCTGTTGAAACGTATTAATTACAGAGAAGAAGTAATAGATTGTGGTGGGAACAAATAGACCCGGCGCCCCAGCAAATTCACACCCTGTCCACAAGTCTCTTTTCATACATTTTCCTTGCGACATAAATTAATTGGCGCTATTACTGATGGTGGATTTGATTCAGTATATTTTCTGTGAAAATGATTGGTATGCAGCGCTGCATCTTTTATTCCACCGACCTTTGGTAAACAGGAAGGTGTAATCAGGCTGTGATGCATTTAAGCCGTAGTTTCATTGAGGCAGGCTAATTTATCCGAGTATCTATTTCTCACTTTAGACAGAACAGCGGTTTCTTTACGACGTCGGGCTTTAGCTGCTGTAAAGAGACAAACGTGCAGCGCGAGCTTTTACACCAATCAATTTGTATGGCATGAAATCTTCAGCACTCGTGGCCTCTAAGAAAGAGACATTTATCTGTGAAGTGGGGTTGTGTTGCGTTGTTGGTCACATTTTCTATTCTTTTTGTACTTCCAGCCTTTCAGTTAATAATAGACAAACCTCAGGGCAGATTGTTTAAGCATTCTGCCACATCATTGAGATTTCATTAGAATGGCTGTTATTTTCACGCCGTTTGCCAGGTTTTGCAGTAACGAGCTATAATATGGAGAAGCAGAAGAGCAGCACAGGGAGGCTGTTTTTTGCCCTTGTTTCTCTTCTAAACGTCATCTACAGGGGGGGGACAGCTGCCCGACCGCCGTGACCCCTACAGCTCCGAGTGACAAGGAGAGCGGCGTTCTGTAGCCTCTGCCATATTTCTTTAACCCTGCGCTGCTCCGCAGTGTGCTCCGGAGCTTGAGCCTGCTTTAGCAAACACAGAAAAGACAGAAGAGAGGGGGGGGGGGGGGGGAGTCAACGACATGGACGACTAAAGCTTACATGACGAAATGTCCTGCGAAAACAAATTGTTCGTGCAATTTCGTTTCAGAAAGGTTTGACGCTAACACGGCAACGTTTTGAAAACCATGTCTGTTTACGTGGAAATGCCAGGAACACTGGAAACAATGTCGTTTTCGTGTTGTCGTTTGTTTTTTGTAACAAAACTACACACACGTGTGGAAAGAGCACTTTGCTATAAACATTAACTAGTGGACAGACGACCAAGTTGGATTGTTACTGCTGTCGACTATAAAACGACCAAGTCCAAGCAGAATATGGGCTGGGAGTCATGACTGCCATGGATGTGCCTGAGAAATGTGCAGAAGAACTATTTACTCTGGCCAGTAGCAGCGTTTCCGTCGTCTTCACGGAAACGACGTGGAACCGTTTTCAAAAAGTTGTGTTTTCAGTGACTCCGAGCACCGTTGGACACAGAGCTGGATCCCGAGGGTTTCCAGAAAGTTGCCTTTTCCCCGGTTTTCATTGAGGAAAAACTTACCGTGTTTTTGAAAAGTTCCACTTTGGGATCTCGTTCCGAAAAGTAGCGTTTTCAGTGGCTCCAAAACGCCACAAAGGTTTTGTGTTTTCACTTGACAACGTTGTCGTGTAAATAGGGCTTAAGCAGATGTGTTGCTGTCACTTTCAATAGAAAAAAGCATTACTCTAAGGATTACTTCACAGGAAGCTACATAGTTTCCCCCCTGAAAGGCTACAAAAATCTTTCCGAGATGCTAAATGAGAATATGGAGGTGACTCTTTCACTGGTTCTCATTATTGCTGCCACAACTTCTTTAGACTCCCCATTGGTTTTCTGTGCTTAATTAATGTGCTGGCAACTCTGTGTAAAAATTCAGATTAAGTCCAGTAAAGTGTTCCCTGCAGAGAGAGATGTGTAAACTATAATTAGAAAAAGGGAAAAAAAAAAAAAGCAAGTGACACCCTTGAGAGAACTTGATTACTGTGTTGCAGTTTTGTCTGAAGGCGCCTTTTGTGCAGAAATGACATTCTGTCTCCTTTCAAAATTTTACATCCAACTTATCCTTTATGGATGTGAGGATGTCATCTGTGCTGAGGCTGGGAGATATGGCAGAGGGAGACACTTTGAAGCTTCCGTGGAGTTTGTCAAATTGCTCCGGGAGCTTTTTTTTTTTCTCTCGTTGCATTTAAAGGCATTGTTTAGCAAACACTGGCTGCATCTCACAGCTTCATGTTGAAACCAAATAGTCGTCTTTTCGGCAGCGTGAGCTACTTAAACCTGTAAACTGCCATCTAACTATCAACTGCGTTTAAATTCAGATCAGACTGGTTTCAGCTTCAACTACCTCTAAATTATTTGTTTTATGGCTCATTATAAAACAAAATGATACAGAATGACACACTCTTTGTTATCTATGATTCGTCAATTCAACTTGAGGTTGACGGAGGGTGGGTGGGGTTTGGGGCGATTCAGTCACCAAGTAGACACAAATCTAGATATTTTTTACTGTGTGAGAAAAGCAGAGTAATCTTGACCCCACTTGTAAAAATCTTTAGTTTTTGTTGCAGTAGCAGCATTTCTGCCGTCGACACAAACGGAAACCGAACTTTTTCAGAAAGTTGCGTTTTCTGTGGCTACAAGCGCCATTGTCATGTTAATGGTCCCCAAAATGCAAAATCTTTTTTTTTCTCTGGTCAAGTTTTCTCTTGACCACGTTATCTTGTAAACAATATCTTAGAAAGTTAAGATAAGATTAGAATAATAAAAAAAAAAAAATCATGGCATAAACCACATGAAATATGAAAAACCAATAAAACTACTAGAATCAGATCATTGCTGACGGTTCATTTAAACAAGCCACTGACTCATCTCGCTGTAGTTCCCTTGGGGGAGGTCTTTTATGTCCACTGAGCTGCCCCCCTCATCAGCCTGAAACACACAGAAGGCCTTGCAGTGTCTCCTGAAACAAGAGATGTAAAATACTATCGTTTGCATTCATATTAAGGGGAAAGGATTTTCTTAAGATATAAAGTTTCTTTGTGTTGAGGTACTCGTGTAGAAACTTGTGACATACAGTTTGTTTCCGGGAGACTTGCAACTGCATCATCTACAAAACAGTGCAATGAAACATAGACCATGTGTAAAGAGAATATAAGAAGTACTCCATATTGGATTGAAGCAATTAGAAATGGCAGTTACCGTGAGAAAATATAGCAGTTTGCAAATATTCTCGTCAATTTCTATTAAAACATTTTTTTACGCATTCTGGTCAATCACTAATATTTTTTCAATTGTTACATAATATCTGCAAGTGTCAGTAAGTCAATGCCATTTTCAGTTATCGATTCTGTGATCTTGTAGATATTTTCCACATGATGGAAGTCACAGGGCCCGAGCGGTCGCTGCCCAACCCCCCACCCATTTCAGTGTTTATGGCAAATATGTCAAAGTCTCCTCTTCGCCAACCCCATCTTTAAATGCCCGTCTAATGACATAATGATACATTTGGTGAGAGTGCTTGGGGCCACTTCACATCTCTGAAAGCAGCACTTTATGTCACATCCACCCCCTGAAGTACACGACAACTGCGTACTGTTTGAGTTTGCCCTGTGACAAGCAGCCCCTGTAGTCCCGCAGGCTGTTGTTTGCCTCGCCAACCGCTGTTTGTGTTCTCTGCTCGGGGGAAGAAAAAAAAAAAAAAGATCATCAACAGAGTGAGCATTGACAAACCGGGCTGCCCACTCCAAAGACTTCCCCTCCACTGAGCCGGATGTCAGATTGTGTCTGCTGTTTCTGCTCCGTGTCAATACAAGGCTCGCTCAGTTCGATACCTACCTTCAGTTAGTTTTATTCGTTTTAATTATACTGTGGTTGCCTTTGTCGAGGATTGTTGGTTTGCTCCCTCCAGAGAGGGACCGGGACCGTGGTTCAGAGAAATGTTGCGCCTCTCTGGGCCTCAAAGCCAGATTTGTTGTCTTCTCTCAGGTTTCACGGAGCCTGTGTTCAGTGTGAACTCGTTTACAGCTCCTGCTGCACCATGCCAAAGTCTTGCAGAAAGTAACTTTCGCATAACGGGTTCACTGCTGAACTTTTCGCCATGACAGGAATAGATTTAGTGGAAATATTTAACCTTCTTTGTGTCCTCTGGTGGCGTATTGGTTTAAGTCCTAAGCTTGTGTGAGTGGGGACCCGGGTTTGAATCCTGCTTGCAATGTAAAAACTAGAAAAGTTGATGGCTTATCTTGAGGTCAAGTTATCTTTTTTGCATTAATGACAGCATCTCGAACCAAAGACCACTTAAGTTTTTTGTTTTCAGATCGTGAAGGAACTTGTTTTGTCTTAGTTGAGCCATCAACCAGTGTAAAGAAACGTACTAACAAAGCCCTGTTTACGCAACAATGTTTTCCATTGAAAGTACAAAACGTTTGTATTTTGGGTGTCTGTTTACACGGGAACGGAGTTCTGAGACACAACAGCTCCCAAAGGGGAAGTTTTCAAGTAAAACCCACCAGTGGCCTACAGGAAAACAATGTTTTCAATGTTTCTACTGTTTCTGTGTAAAGTGACATTATTTTTCAAACATTGCTGTGTAAACGTGAAACTTTTCAGAAATAAAAATGGCGCTTTATAACTTGAAACGTTGCTGTATAAACAGGCTTAAATCCCCAACGACAAAATACTTGGATTACAGTAAAAATAAAGTACCATTTAAATTCTTGGATAAGAAATGGATTTTACCCTTTAACGAATTTGTCTCTATGTTTAAAATGTGCATTCCCCCAAAACTGTCCGTCTTCTCCCGATCTTCCAACGTTGTCAAAACTCATATCTATGGAGAACGACTCAGCTCTTTATCGCAGAAAACTCTATTACCGGAAAATACATTCATGAGGCCGGCCTCTATTTTAGTTGTAAATCCTCACAATACAAGTTGTGGAAGTGCTGTCATCTTTTTGAGAAGCTGTCTGTCAAAAATAGTCTTATTTTTAAGAAGCGTCCCGACTGCTGATCGATGCGTCGGCTCGAGGCCATCTGTAATTACTCTGTGACTAGCCAGCCATGAAATTGTTGTTTGGTTCTGAAATAGATCTAAAGTCAGAGCAAGACCTTCTAAGAGTTGCCACAGTTTGAACAAAATAATAATAAAAAAAATAAAAATAAAACACAGGAGCAGCTCCAGGAGTAGGCATGATCATTTCTGGGATCAAATAAATGAAAGATGATGAAAGTTGCCAGTTGCCAGTGACCTCTTCAGTCTCATTCCCGTATATTACGTGTGCGGTTTTTGTTTCCCCAAGTGCGTGCCTGAGACGAACGGCTTCTGTCAGCTGTTGAAGGCAGCGTGGAGCTCCCCGGGCTGCAGAGAGGTATGCAGAGTGACAGTCGCTGCCTCACATGTATGCAGCTGTGTGGCCTGTAAGATGCGAGCTGGCAAATGGAGTGGAAGAGTAGTCCCATTAAACTCTGACTCTCCTCTGAGAAAGAGGCTAACAGCTCTGAACGCCGGCCTCCTGCTCGCTGGCAGAAAGTGCTGACACAATTTTTTTTTTTTTTTTGGTCTGACTAAAATGCCTCCTGACCGCATGACACTGGCTCTTTTCTTCCTCTGAGAGTCCACGGCTGTAAAGCCGAGGCCACACAAAAGAGACACAGTTTGCAAGTGCTGTTTAGGAGGTGGCATAAATTCTAATCATACCATAAACCGCTCCAAAGTCTGCATTACTCACGCCTTGGAGGGTGAGAACGGAATTTCTTTGTTTGAGCCTTTAATTGGGTTTATATGCATGAAACCTAATTTTCCATCTCCTGCATGTTATATATATATATTCTTGGATATAATTAACTTTTGTGCTTTAAACTTCGCCGAGCCTTCCCGTTTAACAGATCTTCGTGTACTATATTATGTTTTATTCACAGAAGCACAAGCCTCATGATTTTCTCGAAGCCTGGGAAAGGGATAGACTGCATCGTCTTCGTTGCCCTGCAGCAGAAATCTGTCAGTCTGTGATTGACGTGGCGTGGTAGCTCTCGCGTTGGTCAGTGGCGTGGAGATGTAGAAGCATGACAATGTCTCCAGGCATGTAAAGTTCTGACTTCTACTCCTTCGGTTGTGTGTGTGTGCTATCGAATGTGAAGTGCTGTGAATCCCTGGGAGCTTTAGGTGGCAATGTTTGCAGTATATTCTCCGTTATTTTGTAGTTACTCTGTATTTACGGCTTCAGGTTCTTGTTGCAGTGAGCGCCCATCGGGTTTCTTCCTCTCATATTAGTCACGCCTTTGACCAATCAGACGCTGCAGGCAGTGAATCTCTGCTCGGCGCCGGAGGGGACGATGATGAGAATGATCAGTGTTGTCAAGTTGGCGAAGTGAAGCCTAAAGAAGACGGTCGCTCCCCAGTGGGGGTGTGTGGGTGGTTCGCTGCAATCCACAGCTACTGAAAGGGAGCTGTGTCAAATATGACACACTGAAACCCACAAACGCCAACACTGACAGCCAGTTGTGACGAAAACCAATTTAGATGGCAAGATCAATTCAGCCCTACGCGTAGGGGATCTGTCCTTTCTGGCTTGATCTTCTTCATTTTTTTTTGTTCCCAGGTAGGAAATGCAGGCATCTCGTTGGGCTCTGTTTGGACTTGTAGTCACAAATCCAACAAAGATGCAGAGCAGATGAAGCAAATTCTTTCAGCGAGTTGGAATGTCCACAGAAAAGGATGCTGGTAGCCTTCAGCCCTTTTGCTTTGTCTGAAGCATAGATAGAGGATATGGCTTGGACGCTACGCATAGCTGGAGATGGATAAAAGCTGTGTGAACACAGGTGTGGTGAAACCAGCTTGATTGGGATTGTGCTGTTTATTTGCGAAAGCGTTAAAGTTGCTCCAGGGTGGATGATGGTAAGTTTGTACGACTTCGCTCTCCACTAAATCGGAGGTGACGACCACTACAGCATACTTCAGTACTACATCGTTATTCTGGAAGTAATTTACGGACAGCTCCGGTGCTTTCGGGAGTAAATGAAGTGAATCAAAGACCAAGAGTGGTTTTACTTTGTTCAATAAATGGATGACGGTAGAAGACATGGTCCATCATTTCACATCCGTGGGAATCTTCAGCATCGCTTTGTTTACTGCAGTCACGCGTATACAGAATTGTGGCCCGGAGGTCACTTTCAGGACTCTGGATGTTGTCATATGTTGGCTTAAGACAGGGGTGTCCAATCTCGGTCCTGGGGGGCCGGCGACCTGCAGGGTTTAGCGCACACGCGATTGCAACGAAGGGCTCGTTATTGGGCGTTTGTTTTCACAACCTTGGTGATGACATCATTAGATTCAGGTATGCTGAAGTCATGAAAGTGTCAATGATGTTATCTATTAAGACCACTCTGTCTACTCAGGTAGACTTTGTGCATCAGTTGACATACTCACAATGTTAAAAAAAAAAAACACAAATATTTGAGTACAAATTAAGCTCAAAAGGATAATTCTCCTTCACAGAGACTATCTGGCCGTTGTTCCTCGCTTGGCCGTGCATCACTGCAAAGACTGCTGCCATTTCAGTGGAAAGCTTGTGTGGGATTAAGTTTCAGTCCCTGCATGAGTTGCCACACCGTGAAAGCTGAAGGTGGGTGACTTCACATTTAAAAGCAGGAACCTCAAGGACAACCTCAATCTATCTTTGAAGTATCTTTTCTGGCAGCTTAAAAAAAGCAAAAAAACAAACTGGTGACATGTTTATCCTTCAACCAGCTGACTTGACTAATGATTCAGCTCACGATGTTGTCAACGTTTCAGAGTGTTTGCCGACTTGTCAGCTCATTGCTACGGGCTAGTCTAATTGTCATGCAGCTCATTCAAACATGTGAGGCCTGTGGCTTTGAAGCTGGACACATCGGTTCACTCTGGGCTCATTGGCTTGAGATGGGAGGCAGCTGCAGCGGCTTTCAGCAGAGAAATGCTCGTTCGGGTGGAAATATTGAAAGTTGTACATGAAAGGGACTTCGAGAGACCGTAATTTATTTTATTATTTTTTGTGGCCTGCGAGGATTTCTGTTTATCTGTTCAGATGAGCCATGCATACATAACAGAAGCCGAGATATATTTGTGCAAGAAAAAGCATGTACATTGTCATAGTCGTCGCCACATTTTTCCATTGCAGAACGAGAGAAACCGGAGCGAGTTTTGCTTAAAAGCCGTCACTTTAACGGCGCTCTGCAAATTGTCCATCTTAAAGCTGTGTCTTTCAGCTTAATGCTGCCCAGCTTCTTGAAGGTCTCCACAGTGACCACAGTGTACGAGTCAGGCTCCAACGCAGGAAATGAAGGGTGCCGCAATCAATCTGTGCTGATGTCTGGTTTGAAAAATAACACGGTGTGAACAGCATGAAAAGCAAATCTGCATTGTTCGTCTAGACTGAGCTGCACCGCAATTTCCTTTGCAATTTTTTAAATTTTTTTTGTTTTTTATTTCTCATTTCACTTCATGCATAATAATTGTTTGGAGAAGGAGATGCGCAAAACTGTTGTGAATTAATTTCCATCCTGTCAGAACTGGGATTTCTTTTCCACCACTCTTCTCGAAAACTCTTGGTCCCATCAATCACACGTGTTCGTTCCCCGGGCCAACGTCACCTCAAACTGACCCGAGCGTTTGCTGTGTGCTGTGTTTGGACGTAGCTCACGAGACCACAGCAGCTCGCGGACGCCTCTGGAGAAGGACGTCGGTTAGGTTTGTTGTCGGAATCTGGTTTTTAAGTAGGATCCTCGCGTTGCGAACGGCTCTCGTGTTGAACCTCATCCTGCCAAGTCGATCATGATTTATCCTCATCACAGTATTTAGCAGAATTAATGAGTGCCTGGGCTTGCAAATATGTCTCCGGCGCGGAGGTAAACAGAGACATCCAGTTATCATCTGGGCTTTTGAGGGAACTCTTTAAAGTGAGCTTCCGTTGGGACCTTGTACGCACAGGTTTGGTTGAAATGGGCTCCTCCCCTCTCATCTCTGCCAGCCTTCATTGACAGCTGGGCCCAGTGAACAGCTGCCGCCTCCTCCCCCTCAACATAATACACGAGAAGACAAAAAGGCAGAAAGCGTGCTTTGGCGCCGAGAAAACGATTGTGTATCTTTGTCGTGCCGTAACATGGTCGCCAGTAGTAGCTTGACCTTTTTCTTTAGAGAGATACTAACGAGTTTGGCAGCAGACGAGGAAGAATCCACAGATAAAGCATGAGATAAGTATTTACTATACATGGTGACACGAATCCAAATCCAGCTAGTCTATTCTACTCTGTAAATCATCTCCACTACGGCTGTTTAAACAAACGTCAAGAGTTGAATATAATTCAAAACTAATTGAATGTAATTGATGGGTAGCCACTCTTCAGATGGTCCTGCGGACAAATTATAGGACCAGTTGATATTGAATGAACCAAACGGCATATATATTATGGAAGAAACATACTTTTATTTAAAAGCACATAATTGAAAAAATACAAAGATAAGCTTACAAAATTAATACAAAATTAAATATGGACATAATAAAGATTTAAAACAAAAAATGTAAGCAATATTTCAACAATGGTGAATACAGATATTTGCACCAAATGTTGACGCAGTGATCTTGAATGAAGAAAAACACACCGTCGGCCCATATCAAGGTTATCAAGTCATATTGGCCCCAGGATGCAAGATTCAACAAGTGTTGATGAATAGAATCCTTGGGAGAATCACAATTTACAGTAGTCTCCTTGATACGGTAATCATAGTTTTTGCATGTGCACAAAATAAATTCTGATTCCTTACTCCAGCGTTGCATTTGGCTGTACGTGCACGCCGATTTGTCCGCTTGGCAAGGCGAGGATATAATTTTTCTCATCACTTTGTACCACACACCCGTTTTCTGGACACGAGACCCATTAATGAGCTAACTACATCGTTTTCGGCCATTTCCATTAAAACGGCCATCAACATTGCTGTGAAAATGCTCAACTTTTATGGAGTGAAAGCACAAACTTTGCTGCATTAAAGGAGACCACATCAAAAATGAACTAGAATCTCGGCATCAATTAACAGAACAGGTTTCAACCATCTTGGTGAAACAAAGAGGCACAGTCGTATGGATTAGTTTTCTTGAAGCGTGGAAAGGTCCGGTTAGCTGATTTAGCTGATGATCATCCCAAATCAGCAGTATTTTCTGAGGTAAGGGAATAAAATAAATGTACACCGGATGAGGGTGATTTGAAAATGCCTGTTTTTACTGCTGTAACCGAAGCTTGATTCTTCACACAGCCAGCATCCATGTCGTTACACACACACACACACACACACACACACACACACACACACACACACACACACACACACACACACACACACACACACACACACACACACACACACACACACACACACACACACACACACACACACACACACACACACACACACACACACACACACACACACACACACACACACACACACGTGTGACCTCTTCCCGCCCACACACGCAGCAGATACACTGTAGATGTGGGGACTGCCGCCAGTTAGTTTGTGGACAGAGTTCCTGGCAGTGGTCCATTCTGAGGAAATTCTCTCCTTGGCAGCGTGCCTCTTTAAAGTTCAGAAGGGAAACTGAACAGTGAGCCTACAGCACAGCTTTAATCGTGCCTTTAATAAGTTTACTGAAGATTACAGCGTCACCTTTTATTCTGATCTCCAATGCACTACATTGAAAGCGATTTCCAGTCACTTGGTATGGATTAAAGGTAACATGGTATCATTGAAATGGACATCGTTGTTGTATAACAAACTTTTTGATGGAACAAAAATGCAAAAATTATGCAATTTCAGTTGAATCTTTGTCTCGTAAACATAGCTGAAAATTTCTTGCAAATTATGCTTATGTCGAAACAATTCCAGATTATTAGACGACCTGATGATGAAGAGTTGTCATATCCTGTGGATACCAAAATATTAAATTCTCTCAGCCGTAACTTGAATGATATGATGTGGTGGGGGTTTAACTTTGGTTTAGGGGGGGTGTCTGCTGATCCTCCTGCTTTAAACCTTGAAGGGGAGGGCTGTGTCATTTTTACATCACTGTTTCGTTGCCCTCTAACATGTCTGCTTGACGTGCTATTCCATAATTCCCACTGTATTGAATTAAACATGCATGCCCTCTCAGTTTGACTTCAGTCCAACTGGGTCATCTCACTGACTGCATGTGGGACATTTCTCCTCTTGTTCCACTCCATCCTGACTGTCCCTAGTGACAGTCTCACTGATTTTACACTATTTACACTCAGCGAAGTCCAAAAAAATAGATGGCATGGCTCTGTGTGTGTGTGTAGGGCTGGTGCACTTTATCTCAAGAGAGCCGAAGCTTTCCTTTTTTTTTCTCTCTCTCTCTCTTTTCCTTTTGCTGATGCTGGGGAGGCCTGGCTCAGCTTGCTAATGTGGACAGCACGAGTCCTGATGGAGGATCCACTTGTGTGAGTCTGTGACCTTCAGCTGAAGAGGAGCACTGGAGGTTGCATGTTTCCAACTCAGTGACGCATTTGCACGTTGCGCTGATGGCTTCGAGAGGAATACCAAGTGCTCTGCATCTTGTGTCAGAGACGCGTGCTCCCAAAAGGACATTTCATGGAGATGCTTTGTGACTGTAATGTTCAGAGAGGGTGCTTTATTTCTGTTTAATAATGCTTTGACTTGTCTAAGTGGAATTAATAGAGAACCAGACTGAGCGGAGACTTTTGTTTCTTGTATGTAACAGCTCATTAATTTTCACAACAGAGCCTCATCAAGCCAGAACTCTGAGTCACTCCTATTAAACAGAGGATAAATAATTATAATGCAACATGAAAACAATCAAAATAATTCACTGGAGTTATTCACGATAAGTATCTTTCAATTAAAAACTACTCAAATGCGTTGCAGCTAGGAGTGAAAATGACATTCGTGACTGCCAGCTACAAGAGTCTTAATGTGATTTTCCACACTATCCTTATGTGTTGTTTCCAGATTTCTTTGAGCCAGGATCACAGTGAGTGTGGGAGTGAGCTGGGCTCCATCAGTCTCAACCATCCGATCTGTGTGATTGACGCGTGGCGAGATGGCGGCGGGAGTCTAACAGACATTTATTGGTGGTCATCAAATTGCCATCAGAGGTCAGTTGTTCGCTAACGCTCTAATTGGGTCTCAGTTTCCTCGTGATCCTGTCTTGTGCTTTCAATCAAACGTCAGTCCACTGATCAGACACTGATCTGGTGGTGGGCTGGACTGGAAAGAGCAAGTCATTTAAAGATGCTTGCTCTCTCTCTCTCTTTCTCTTTCTCTTTCTCTCTCTTTCTCTCTCTCTCTCTCTCCCACGCTTCCCACCATCCTTTGTTCGCTGATCCAGATTCGAAGTTACAAATAGCAACCCTGAAGGTACCATTACCCTTGTGAGATGTAATAATGTGTTCCTTCTTTGGCATATTGTATGGGCGGCTGTGGAATTAATAGAGTCTGGATGAAAAAGCCTTCTTTTTTTTTCACGTAGACTCCATTAATTCCCGAGAAAGCCTAAAAATACACGTAAGTAAACATGACTCATGTACCTAAAGCACACGTCCGATTTCTATTTGTAATTTTTAAGTCGCTCGAGAAGATTTCACGGCTTGCCACGAGTGAAAACCTGATCAAGCACAGCGCATTACTGGACGCTTCATTTTCAGCTTTATGGAGTCATTTGCATGCTAAAGGCTGACACGTCACCGGAGCTGTCTGTGGATGAGATGAGGGGAGATTAGAGGGGTGCTGTTAATTCACAGTGGACAAAGATGTTCGCGGTGGATGGTGGTAGTGTACATAGTAACACACAGAAGTGGAACAATGCATTATTCATCAAGTCCACATTCGTCTCTCATCACGGGTCTCGTTTGTATGACAAGGTTTTCAAGTGAAAATGCAAAACCTTTGTTTCGTTTCGGGTGTCTGTTCTTCCGCACGTGCTCAGTAGACGGACAATAAGAACGTTTGCCTATATTGTCCTGGGACTTGGTAGTTTTATAGTATTATTGTTTTATAGCCTCCTGCCCTGATCCGTCTGTCCTATCCTTTTCTCTCATTCTATCTTCTAACCCCGACCACAACAGCAGAAAGCCGCCACCTCTGAGCCTGGTTCTGCAAAGGTTGCTTCCTATAAACAGGACTTTTTTTCCTTTCCACAGTCGTTTACATTTTCTCATGTGGAATTGTTGTGTTTTCTCTGCCCTTAAATGACTTTGGTGGTTTTGGCACTATAGAAATAAAATTGATTTGAATGGAATAGTTGACAGTCACCCGGAATAGCAATTCAACTTGGTCGCCTGTCCATACCAATGTCCCTGTACTCCCATTGTTAATGTTTAGAGCGTATTGTTGTTGAGGTTTCATTAAAAAAAAACCCCAACTTGCAGCACCCACTAGAGGCTCTACAGCAAAATTACATTATGTTCAGAGTTTCTGCCATTTCTGTGTAAATGGACATCGTCTTCATTCTGTCTGTGTGCCACTGTGAGCATCAAGCAGACGTGGTGGGAACCTTTGTCAACAATCGTTTTTATTCCAACTGCGCCTGCTTTTCTGTGTTATGCTGAGAGAAAGTAATTTGGGCTGCACCAAATGTCATCACCAATGCCCTTTTGACGTACCTTAGCGACTCTCTCTCCCCTCCTGTCTGGTCTGGTTCACAGTACTTTATTGATCTGTTCTGTTCTTGTCCTGTGGTTTCTGAAACCTGAGTCACAGTCTGAGGCTCTGATCACCTTCTGCTCAGACCTTTGGGACCTGCCGGGTACGTGGTCTTCTTATGGGGTATTTATTTTGACGTCACTGGCTCTGTCTGTAGATTTGGATCAGGAAAAAAAAAGATCCTGGCTTAATTTAACCCCACCATGGGGATTCTTTCACCTTCAGCCGGCTGGGAGTCTGAAGTGCAAACATTACTAACAGGAATTATGAGCATATCGGACCATAGTTTGCCTGATAGTCTGTGTTCTTTGTTCATGTTCTGCCAGTGCAAGAGGTAGCATGCCTTCAATGTAGCAAGGCAAAATTGAGGGAGTGGAGAATTATGCACTATTGACATTCCTGTCCGTTGACGGGGCTTAAATTAATCTGTGGTCTTTTCCTCAATGCTTGTCCAAATGAAAAATGACAGTTGCCTGAACGGTCTGCCTTCCCCTTGCGTCCTGGTCCTCCAAGTTGAAGCATGCCACTGTCGGTGACTTTCACATTTTCAGAGCCGTGCATGCCATTTTGTTTTATGGTGGGCTGTAATTGGCGAGTTGCTCTGCTGCAGCACGAGGTAAGAAAAAAAAAAAAATGATACGGTTTCATTTTCTAGAAGCATGCGGGCTGTGCAAGTCAAAATAGCTGAGCTCTGCAAAGCAAAGCGGTGTGCAAGCATTTATTATATGGATGCTTTGACTTGTGTTCTGCAATCCATTTCAGTCTTGATATATGTGAAAAGGGTTAAAAACGCTGTCATCCAATACAGCTGCAGCACGCCACTCAAGTACACTTTTAAGTTTGTTGCAGATGAAGACCTTTGTTGCTCTTGCCGATTTAAGGGGGGAACCAATCCAGGAATCCCCCCATGGCTTTACTCCACTTAGAAGCCATGCTAAGCCTATCAACCACTCCGCTGCACTTTATACACAGTAGCCCCGGGCGGAAAAGTCCAGTACTGTAGCTGGCATTGCTACACACAGATATAAAGTTACTACAAGCCTGTAAGAAGCCTCTGGCTAAAGACAGCCATAGTCATGAATTTTAAGAAAGGGAAATTAATTGGGATGCACAAATTAATTGGAAATGAGAGTCAGTGGGAATGCGGTTGAGTAAGGCTTCAGAAGTGGTTAAACACAATATTTGGATATCATTTTAGTGCGAGTTATGTAAGGCAGATAGCGGAGGGAAGCAGTGGCAGCCTCAACTATATGTGAAAGCAGCGTTGGGCTGGCACTGGATACTTGTCACAGCAAAGCCAGGCAAGAAATGCAAGGATGTTTTGGCCATTTTGTACGGTCATAATAAGGACTTCAACAAACCATTTCACGGTTTTATTTGACACAGTTTGAGGCTCCTCAGTCTGGATCCAATTGCATTTATCAAAATAATCTACCTCTCATTTTTTTTCCTTCAAGAATTGGATGCTCTGTTGGGAAAAAGCCGAAAACTAGAAGATTACATAAAAATTATGAGGCAATATCCAAGTACACTGTCTTCATGGCCCTTATCATCCATCTCCTACACCATTTTACCCATGACTGACTAGGGGCGAAGGCAGAGTACACCAGTCCATCACAGGGCAGACACAGAGACAGGGACAATCACACACACTCACAGTCACACTGAGGGGCAATTTATAGTCTTCAAAGAAATATATATATATTCTTTTGGGGGGGATTGTAGGACACTGGAGTGCAAACTCGTATGGTCTACTACACCAGTGACTCCAACCAGTCGACCCCTCACCACAACCTGTACAGTTACAAAAAAAACCCCCAAAAACAGTTCTAGGAATCTCATAACACAATATAGTTGAAATATATTTGTTATATTCTCTAATTATGACTTAATTTTCTCTCTTTAGGTTTACATGCCGTGTCCGAGAGTTTGGTAATCTGTTGCTACTTCAGCTTGCAGTTTCAAGATTTCATTCACGGCTTTTTCATCACAAAGCTGCGTTCGACTCTAATTATGTCCATTGGTTTAATGAACCTATTTGGTATGTTCCTCTCTTCATACATCATTTTTAACCCCCCCCCTTTTGACAGATTAATCTTTACCTTCGCATGACACACCGCCATTTTTTTTCTCCCACTAACAACGTTACACTTTGACCTTTGCGTATATTGGAGACACTTTTAAATAGTATCAACTTAATGAAACATTTTTATTGCAAATGCTTTAAACGGAACAGTTTTGTGACATAAGTGAATAATATACCGACTCGCGAACTTAAAAGACATGAAAAAAAGTGTTGAACCTTAAGATCAAGTCTGTTTCGCAAATCTTTATTCTGCTTGGAGACCTCCAAAATGACTCCCAAGGCTTGGAAGCTTTCCATTGATGAACCTCCTGTATCTTTGATTTTTTTTTCCAGTAGAATCTTGTTTCTTCCAAAACTGATGGTATGATCCAATCCTTGCATGTCTGCTGTTGGCTGCGTGAATATTTAAACCTGCTGTGTCCAGGTGGGGCTCCATGATGTGGTCTACTGGACTTTTGCCTCACAGAGATGAAAGGATCTCCAGGTTGAGTTTTAGGTTTTGACGTCTTGCATGTCTTGGTGCATGTTGGGGGTTCGGTTTCCTTCCCACGGGGCCGTGGTGGCTGATCACATGATCTGCTCAGGAAACCTCATAAAGGAGCAAACAAGATGAAAACAGCCTGGGTTAAAAAGAAATGTGTTTAAGATTGATGTGATTGTGAGTACGTGTTCTGATAGACTGCTGACTCTATGTCCCCCTGTTGGATAAAGTCATAGAGACGATGTTCGGCTGGAACGCATTTTTGGGTTCTGCTGTTCTATCAATATCCATTTCTATCCCGCTGACAGAATTTGGCAGCCATGCTGCTCATGAACATAACTCCTTCACTGTGTATGATCTCTACCAAAGAATTCAGGAAACATTTTTTCAATAGATTTACCAGCATTTACACACATTTTAACAAGGCCATCAAAAAAAATCAGTAATACTAAAGAACTGGGTCAGAAGTTACAAATGGAGGACTTTTTCATGACAGTCACATCCTGAAAAACCATACAAGCACACGTCCGAGAGAATCTTACTTCTTTATGTATCACAGGTTTAGGTAGCCAATATAAACATAACGTCGCAGAAATCATTTATTTGTTGTTATACTTTGAGCACAGTAGTGTGATTGACCATCACTTACGGAAGACGGAAAGATCCAAGTCAATATAAGCCACTATTAAAAAGGCAAACCAGGGACTGATGAAGACCACCAGATGCTACGGGCCTCAGCCTATTTAATTCTGAGAATTTAATTTGCCCGGACCGGAGACACTGGCGGATTTTTAAAAGCCTCTATCTCAATGCAAATGTGTACTGCTGCCAAAGTTGATCACCTGCCGTTAGCAGGCTTTTGCCGAATGACCTTCCAGCCGCATGTCACGACTCTATTTGCCCCTTTAAGCCGTCTGTCAAACACGGAACTCTGTCTTCATCATGAGGCTGTGGTCTGTTTGCCTGGGCATTTTTGAGGCGCTTTGATGAATACAAATGAGTGCATCTGAGAGGATTCATGCAAAAGGAAGTATTAAAAAAAACCCAAACCCTTGTGTATTCTACAGGATCAGTGATGCACACGTCGGTGTCAAATGTAAGAAATGGAGATGAAAAGCTATTATTTAGATGAGGTTGAGATTGATCATTTGATCATTACAGCTGCTGGCAGCCCGGGCCTGACGTGGCAGCACATCCGAACGGCCAGCAGGTGTAGCAGTGAGGTTTACGAACGGCGAGAGATGACAGGAGGCAGCCGTTGTCGTGTAAAGCCAAACGTCACCACGTGAGATTTTGTGTGATTCCACTGAGATTTGCCTCGACTCGTCCTCCAGCGTCACCCCGTTCAGTGAGAGGTTTCAATGAGCCGCTCATCCGCGCAGCCTCGTGTCGGATCTATTGTTCACAGCAGCAGCCAGACGAGAGCAAGGGAGCATTAAAGTAGCACGTTCACAACATATTAAAATCAGAGCGCTGCCGCTGTTGTCATTTTCAATGTCTGCGGGGAGAAGTACTTTTTCATTAATCACTGACAGAGGCCTACTTCTGCGCCGTGTGCCGTAGAAAAGATTACAAAGACGTTCAGCTGAACTTTCAGAGAAAGTGTGGTCATCCAGCTCGGTGAGAATAAATGGGTTATGTGATTTATTTCTCTCCTCGGTCTGGCTGGGGGGATTTTCTACACCTGAATATGTGGCTAACAGTGTTTCAATCCCATTATTCGGCCTTGCCCAGACATCTTCCAAAACAAACAAGGGAAAATAAAAAGCAATGAATAATGTTCCCTTACATTTGGCTCCCTTTGACTTTAATCAAGGTTGACATGTTATTTCAGTCGCTTCCTTTGAATGGATTTAAATGGGGGGGGGGGAACAAGAGGTCTTGGCTCACTTGATTATGAACCTTAGTGACAGTTAGCCTGTGTGGAGTGACTTTGGTTTCCCATGAAACAGCTGGACCATGTGATAATTAAAATGTATGGGAGATTTCAGTATGTATGAGGAGAAACGTGATGAGAAAATACAACTTCCAAGTCCTCTGACTTCAACTTGGACCCGAGGCTTCTCCGTTAACTAGTGAACGTGTTGCTGTAAATGTTTTTGGGAACCTGAAACTGAGGCCAGATGTTGTCTTTGCTCTTTAGCACTGAGCTCTTGCAGGTCGAGGTCACAGGTCGAAAGACGGATCGTGTATCAGTGGAGTGCGGAGCGCTTCGGGGTGTCTGCAAGACACGACAGCCTGGGGGGAAGGGTTTGGAAGTAGATGGTCTTAAAATCTCTGAAATGATTGAATTCAATCAGCTAGGATGGGAAGACTTCCTCTTCTCTGCTGCAGAACATCATTTTTTACAAATGACAACTCAAAAACTTAGAAAAAAGTAAATGTCCCCAATAACTTAGGTACATTTCTTTCGTAGTTCATGTCAAATAAGAAATATTTCCAATGAAATGCTAACTCATTAAAATGCTATGTTCCGGCCAAACATCTATTGATCAATACTGAGTCTGGTTCTTTGGTGGTGAGTGTTTGCTGGATTGAGTTCAGTCCTTCTTGTTTAAATCTGCATCTTTAATCTGCTGCAAGACGCTGAAGTCGGTAAGGTTTGTTGGCTTATAAATGGACATTGGACCACAACATTCATTGTTATAAACTGCCGGACTCAAGAGTGACTCAATATGCTTTAAAAGTGACTGTGGGCTTCATTAATTTCTAATCGGTGATTGTCGAAACTTTATTAGATTGCAATTTAGGGTAGGTGATGATGGAAGCTTTAAAATCTGTGTATCGAGGTGGAAAGCAGGGGTGTGTTTTATGAATCCTCTCTCCGAGACACAGTTACTGTTGTCGGCTGGGCGTTGTGGGACTGATAACCTAAAGACACATGTTGGAAACCTGCAAGAAGCAATTTTGGTTAATGAAATGTTGTTCGTTTTTTGGGTCTTCTGCTAAAAAAAAAATCACCAGTAGATTATATTTTGCCAGCAGTTTAAATGTCTCCATTCAGACACGGGCTAAGTTGCAACAACAAATCATTGTGAATTTGATGCAGTTTTGATTTGTGCCGTGACTGCCTCATACGCCATGCTAACAGCACCCGGGGCTCCCGGGCATTTACTCTTTGCAGCTGTAATTTCTCCCCGAAACGAAGCTGAAATTTTTGAAATTGATGGTCTGAAACCATACGAGAGACTGCCATCTTTTCCTGGTAATTTTAATAAAAAACTGTTCCACTCTTGTGGCCAAGATGCAATTTTCAGGAAGGGATGGTAGGAATAACCTCCCTTTCTGTCCCATGTATCCCACCCTTCTGTTTTATTACTTTCCTTCTGCAGGAAATAGATGCATTTTATCCTGCCTGCATTGTGATTAACGGTACTTAATCACCAGACCAGGCAGAACACGTCAAATAAGTGTCATTTAAAAAAATAAAAAATAACTTTGTTCATCTATCACAATGTGAGAGTGAGAAGCATGCAATTACCTTCAAACTCGCACGGCATACCATTTGCTTTACACCAAGTCGTAAAATTGAACTGAAATCAGATTTTCCAGGTATAATTGTTGCAAACAGAAGATCTGTGGCTTATAAACATGGGACGCTTTTTCCTCAAACATCTATCAACACACAGTTTATTAAAGCAGTTCTGCATTGTTCATATTTCTTGCATTAAACTGCTGAAATCTGACGTTTTAAATCTTTAAACTTTCATTTTTATACATCCCCCAACAGTAGTGTAGAAATCCCCCGACTTCCTCCATTTTTACGGAGACCGAGCTGGACCGTTTTTTCAAAAGTTGCATTCCCCCGTTTCCACAAAGCGTTTTTAAAAAAAGTTGTATTTTCTGCAGCTCTGAGCACCGTTGTCTTGTAAATGGACCCCCAAAATGCTACGAAACCTTTCACTTGAAAACATTGTCATGTAAACGGTACTTTAACTTAATTGGGTGACAGGTGACCAATGCAAACACAGACACATTCTAAACTAAAGGCCATTTTAGCCCTCAATTACCCTGAAACCTGCAGGAGTTCAGTTTATATAATAGATATTGGCGCACAGGGACGCCAACATTGTGCTAAAGTAGTTTAAGTGAGAGCGGATTGACGCATTAAGCTTTCAGATTTTCCTCCTCGAAGCAGACTCAGCTGTGACTGATCTGTGTCTTGTGTGGTTCATCATGATACAGACATCCACACCTTCCCCTGCAGCAAAGAGGAACAGGACATTCATTTAGATTAATAAATAATCTATCGCAAGGCAGGAGTGAAATTTAGTTACCAGCTCCCGTAAGTGGTTTCTGCATTGCCTTGTGCAACTCTCAACCTTGTGAGCCGGGCCCTGACACTTCCCCTTATTGATATCAGTGTGATTTATGGAGCTCGGCTCCCCCGGCCATCCTCAAACTGGAGATGGGAGTATGATTTATCCCTGTCTGATGCTGCAGGGTGTCTACTGTTGGCTAGATAAGGGAGGAGGCTGCGACTGGACAAGCTTTGAACTCCACTCCTCTTCTTTTTGAAAATCCTTTCTCGGTGTGAGTCGCTCCTCTCCCGTGTTTAGAAATGCACCTCTGCAGCAGGATTTTCTTTTAATGAACGGCTCCATCTGCTCCTGAGCTCCTCCGTTCTGACCGGACACTTGAAAGCAGGTGGAGGAAATCTATGGATCCGAGGATGACTCAGCTTCGATTGCACCGCTATTACGAGATAAATATTCTGAAAGTGTGCCTCAGCTTCCCGTCTTCTTATTTGATTAAGGTTTGACATTTATGTTCCCCGGTCTGACTGCTGTATTGTACTGTAATTGCGAGAAGAAAAGTTGTGTCCCTCAGAGGGCAGTGGCCATTTGTCTCTCACAATCTGTTGATGCTTCACTGTGCTTTAGCCATTAAAGGATTTTTATTTTTGCCCCTGTGAAATTGATCTGTTTCTTTCTTTGGGGAGCCCTAATTACCCATTTCAAGACAGATTCTTGTCCCTTTTTTTTTTTAAGAGGAGGATTGTTATTTAATACCACTGTTTTGCATTGGATGGCACCTGTGAGTCAACCAGTTTAACCTCCACAAATTGAGGCAGTTTGCTGTGAGTTGACTGCTTTCTGGACCAGCACTACACAATACAAAGTGTTGTGGTACAACTTAGTTAGGGGTGTGCGATATGGTAATAATATATCCAGATTTTTTTGTAATAAAGTCCCGGTTTTCTCTCATTTCTTTTTTACGTCGATTTTTTCTGATCAGTACAACAAAACCATTTCCTAATGTAAAACATAGCCCTCACAGGAAAAAAAACAATGCTACAACTTAGGCCAAAGAACCTTTCTGAACATATTTTCATTTGTATAAGTTGTGCAATTTTGCCAACATGTGCAAATAACAAACCTATCAAAAGCTAACAACAGTCTGACTAAGTGCACTCTTGCAACATAAAAGCTAAATTGAGCCTGCATACCGATAAACCAAAGATAGTTAACCAATAATACAGTAACAGTAGTAAAATAGAATAATTTTGCCAGTCCAAAAAGGAGTGGGAAGAAACATAACTTATTAAATCCATCCCCTTCTCCATATATATTAGCCCTATTATATTCAGGCTAATTATCTATTGAAAAGGTATGAATAAATTGCCTGTATTTGGAAATAATATAATTGAATATACAAATTTACAATTATGATTATGGATTGATATTAATCAAAACATAACAGGATGTCCGCTATTTTTGGGATTGTTATCTGTTGTTTACATTAATAAGCAGACCAACTGACAGTTTAGCTGACAACTCTTTGCAGTCTTTCAAGAAACTGTTTTTCCTCATATTCTTATTTATTTTTGTAAGTTTTCAAACTTAAAAATCTTATGAAAGGTTTTGATTTTACTTCAAAATGCACTCAAAGATTTGTTGTTCACTGGTGTGCTCTGAGGAGTTTCCTTTCATTCCGGATAAACCCTCTCCCTTCTCAGTGCATGCGGTAACTTCTCTTTTTTAAGTAATCACAGTAAAAGCACTCCCCTGAGAAACATGTGTCCTCTATAATTCTATCATTGTGTCCCGGTGGTTTTCCCCTTCGACGAAGTTTAATTTAGAGGCTGGGGTAACATGATATAAATCCTATTGGATGCCCTGAAACGCTGGCCTTTGCCATCACCGGACCCATTAAAGGGCACTTTATTGATTGTAAATAAGCTTTGTAATTAATGGAGGGTCACAGCCGTTCTCGGAAGGGGGGGGGAGTCTGCACCTGCTCCCAGCTGGATTCCTTAAAAAATTTAGATGGTGCTGGCTGATTAAAAATGTAATTCATTATATAAGAAGGCTGCGGTATGAAAGAGCCAAGTTAATCCTCTAATAAAGATAACTCCGGTTCCTCCACATTATGCCATGACGAAGCAATTCTCCCAGCAAGGCTTATAGCAGAACCTCCATATTTAATGACCGGGGCGAGTAATGCAGAGCCGAGTTGAGAGCCTTTCACACAGGTAAGCCGTCAGGCTGGAAAGGCGCATTCGGGACCTGTTTTGCAGGGTGTTAATTTGGCCTTTTTCGTGAGCTGCGCCTACAAAATAAACCGAGAGGCGTTTGTGCTTTATTTGGCGCTGCTTTGGGGTGACCAGAGCAGATCAAAGTGGCTGGTGAATGTGCCTTTAAGTGGGCTTTTTTTTTTTTTTTTTTTTCTCTCCACACACAAGGAGGAGCATTACGCTCGGGCTGTCGGAGATCCTGAGATGGGCTGCATCCGCTTACGCACATTATCTGTGAGAGCATGCTGCTTCTTGGCTTCCCTTCACAAAGGCCGGTACACAGGGTCAGAGAGAGTGGGTATGAGAGATGTGTATGCTTACACCCTCAGATGAGGCATTGCTTCAGCTTTGTATATGGCTGCATTTCTTTCCTTTCCGTCTCTCTCTCTCTCTCTCTCCTCCTCTCCGGCGACCTGTGAGTCTCTGTGTGTGCCTACTCGGTATCCTGTCCTCCCAAGATTTCAAACGGCGATCGCCCCTTTTTTAGAAGCAGCCTGCAATATCTCGCTGTTGTCGTGCCTGGTCTGCTCACTGTTGCACATATGGAAGCACGTTTACTCGGCGAGATTGTTAAGTTCCTCCGTATTTCATCCCCTTTCCTTTTCAAAGGCCCCCACGGAGGGCCGGCATGAAGTTATAGTGGGTACTTACTGAGTCATGGCTTTTTAAGATTTTGATTTAGTATTATAATCACAGAATGCCTTCTGGCCCGCAGGCTAAGCGAGCCGGGCATAATAAGCTGCTCTCGGCTCATATTTTATGCCGAGGTGAGGCTGTGGTGAGCGGCGCTGATGCTCTCGTCGATGCCCCGGCTGTATCTCTGGAGATGAACATGAACGCTGATGGGCCTGACCTGTTGCCACCGCACACTCCGGGATCGCTGTCGACATCCTGTCGTGAGAACGCACACGAGCCGGAGAGCGGCCTACATGGCGTGACATGATTAACCCGCCGCCGCGCTTCAATAGGGAACAATACTTTTTTTCAACCACGGCCACTAGAGGCTGGCACTTGGAATTTGAGTATTGGATCTTTGACTTAAAGGAGTCTGTGAAGTGACACTGAAGAAAACAAGCACATTTTAAGGCTGTTTCTTTCAAAATAAGACAACATCTTTATTGTTTCACCTTTTTAATCTATTAGTGGCATCGTTATATAGTTACTTAACACAACGCATGTATCAATAACGGCAAAACAGTTGTTAATATATAGTAGTTAAGTTTTCTGTTGATGTACATATATTTATACACCTAGACCAGATTATCTGGGCAGAATTTAACCAGTGTGCTACTTTGCACATGTTCTATTATATGTAATTTGCGTTTAATATATTTAATAGATTCAGGTGAGATTGTTCATGCGAATCCCCCCCCCCCCCCCCCCCCCTTCCTTATTTGTGTGTTGTTTTCTTTTGTTAATGGTAATTAATAGTGTGGAAAAAGGCTTTTAATTAATACTTGGATGGTACAAACGAGGGATTATTCCAGCCAGCCCACAAAGTGATGCAGTGTGTCAGCGTTCCGTCACCTTGAAGCAGCTCTGCTGCATTTGATGTGACTAACGCTTTTCATCTCTCCCTCCGGTAGGTGGAGGGATCAGTGGTGTCACAGGATCATAAAGCGGATGTAATGATTGCCACGACTCGGCTGGCTTTTAACACGCACTTTCCCACCGCTCACGGCTTCGACGCAAATTGTGGAATACTCGTATAAGTACTTATGCTCTTTACTAAAGTAGAAGCAATAACTAACAGTAAGAAGTTACAGATCTGGAATTTATTTAACCCTCTATATGCCCCACAGTGGTGGCGTTAAATACAATGTTAAATGTGTTCAGGATAAATGCATTATTTGGATGCTGGGATTAGATTGCTTGCTTTGTTAATTTAAGACTGTGCTGTTTATGCTATTATAAGCTGATACCAGCAGAAATGGCTCCTATATCAATAATAAATGCCACCATGTTTCACATATTCAACCATTTCTGCAACTCAAAGAAAATACAGGGATGCACATTTCGGCTTATATGGTCATGCACCCAATATAGGGTAAAGTATGAAAATGAAAGATAATTTTTTTAATTCAGTGACGCACAACTGGGGGTGAAACTATTCTTTGGAAAACCAATTTGTTTAGACTCACCAGTTAATACGAAATTTTAAGCAAGTAAGGAGTAGAAGTTACAATCAATTATGTGCAATTGTTGGGACAGAAAACAAAAATGCTTCAACGCTGATAGAAGTAAAAATCTACTTCAGTATGTTGGCCAGGGCTCCCTTGAAAAAGAGATCCTTCAAGCTCAATGGGACTCACCTGATTAAATAAAGGTTAAATAAAAACATTAAAAAAAGATGTAGTAGTTGCACTTTGTTGCTTCCTGCCTCTGAGGCTAAATGGAATCAGTCACCCTCATTACAAATGTAAAGCTGGCCTTGGAAATAATAAAACAATGTGAAGGATTGTGAGAAAATGAGGTGAAAAGGTTTTTTCTAATCATTAGCTATTAGTGCCATTATTAACCAAAAATCTCTCTGTGTCAAATACTTCAATACAGCTACTGAGGCACTTAGCACATTTCAATTATGAATAAAGATTAAAATTCACCTTTGGCATGGCAAAATGGTGATAGCGCTTTATTAAACAAATTATTAAATGTTCTGCCCTTTTTGTGGTGCATTTAATTTTGCTCAGAAGCACTAAATCATATGAACTTCGGATCTATTGAGTGAACATTTGCCTCTAGCTGGAGTTAACTGGCTGCCAAAGACAATCGTATCAGTTGCTAATAACATGTTTGCGAAACTGAATTAGGATGTGAGCCGAATGCTACGGAAGCGCACGTCAGACGTTCCTCGGAGACACGGACTCGCATCATGCTTCGTTTCTTCACTTTGACAGTCTGTCCCAGCGGCTGGGAGACACACCAGGTCCAAAATAATCCTAGTTTTTGTCGGTGATCCTTTGAAACGAGTGGATTATTATTATTAAACCCTGCAGTGGAAAACGGACTGGGAGATTTGAGCTCACATCAAAAGATGTGATGTGAAAAAAATGCCACAAATCTCATTTGTATTGGCCTCGAGCTGCTTGGAGAATTCTGCATTTCTGTTATTGTTGTTATTGATGTGGAGTTTGATGCACAGTCATATCACTGCGGCTAATATCTGGGCTTTTTTGGTGTGCAAGATGTTTATTAACGGAATTGTTAGATTATAGAAGAAATTGCGCATACTGTGTAAAACGTAGTGAGAACTAGTGAATTTTGGCTGGCTGTCATCAAAACGATGTCCGGTCTCGCTATGTGAGTATGATTGAACGCCACAACTGCAGAGGATCAAACTTTGGGGGATTAAAGCTTATCTCACCTGGTGGGCCCGCTGTTCGATTAGATGGGGGGCTGATAATCTACTGGGATCACACCGTTTGGCCGCGTTTATGCAACATCGATTTCAAGTGAAAACGCAAAACTTGTCACACAGTAACGGCGCCTGGAGACACTGAAAACCACTTGATGAAAACCGCTCCCAAGGTGGAACTAATTGGGAATGCTCCGATTCCCTGTAAGTAGTGGAAAAAATGCACTTCTTTGAAATCGCTTTGGCTCAGTACCTCTCGGCGTGCTTTTACTTTGAAACGTTGTCACGGGGTCTAGCTCATTTACTAATTTAAGACGGTCGCCAATCAAGTCAATTCTGCTTCTGATTATGAAAAGGCGCAAAACGTCCGATACATTCAAACCAATATATGATATTGCCTGTGCTTTTATGGATGTGGAGAAGAAGAAGTGTGCCTGGTCAGCAAAAAACGACGCATTTTTAAGTTGATTGTCATGCTTTTTTAGATTACATTTGCACACCCTTCAGAAGATGTGGAGCCAGCCAGTTTGTGTTGTCAGGTGACCCCATTTGGTCGAAAAATAATTTGTGTATACATTTTTAGAAGAATATCCACCAATTTGAAAAAAGAATCACAAGTGCAGATGTAGCATCTGTGTTTTCTCAGTTTTGGTAGCTATAGTGGTTTTCGTAAGTTTTTTCCTGGTAAATCTGTCTTTGTTTCTATATTTATATCGTTTATAAGCATATAATTTGTGCTTTATTCCTTCGCACCTGTTCTAAACTGACAATTGGTGTCTGCCTGAGCTCCATTCAGTTTTCAGTCATGCTGAGATATCCGAGAAGAACTCAGAATAACCTTCAGTATGCAGACTCTCAGTCCTGCTTCGCTTCTGTTTATTTGTGGTGAAAAGATAATAATAATAATATCTATATTAATCAATAAAGCTAAAGATAGGCGCCGTGTGGCTCGTTTTCCTCCCACCTGACTATCATATCATGAGCTGCCTGTCTGTCGTCGTCGTCTCCCTCGTGTCCTTCATGATGTTAGAAGCAGCATTATGAACCTGAAAGCCTTTAGACTCCCTCTCAAGGCCGCTGGGGGATTGTGAAAAAATTACTTAAGCACGGTTGGAGGAAAGCAGGCGGGGGGGTTTTTGAGAGCTTTTTCATGTCCTCATCTTTGAGATTTTTTTTTTTTTTTTTGTGCATGTGTTTTTTTTTTGTTTGGGTTTACAGTCTGCTCCTCAGCTGGAGCTGCTCTGTGGGGCTTTGCTGAGTCACTCCCATCTAATGGAGAACATCTGCTGCCATGCCTTTTAACACCCGGCCTCACAGCGGACATATTTTTGCCTTTTTAGGGGTGGGGGGGAGCCGACCAGTGGAAAAACAAGGGAAGGGGGGTGGGGGGGATTAACTGGATTGAGCAAAGTGCTTTCCCAAAATGTGGATGGTGTTGGGGGATGAAGCAGGTGTGCATCCTGTTGCTTGATACTAACAAGTATGTGGATAATTAAATCAGCTGGGTTTTTTTGGTCTATTGTTCTATAATACGATCCAGAAGAGCGTCATATGTACCATGTATCGCCTTTCCACTCTTGGACTCATGCACAACAGCTTTGTCGGTTAGCTTTCTTAAATAATTAATAGACTTTGTTTTTGTCTGAGTGTGCATACTGAGCATATATAAGAGTCCATCCATCCATCCACCTTGCCAAATATCTTCAATATCCTACGTGAAAAATAATACAAGTTTTGTTGAGAAATTGCTGCAGATAAAATTATTGTTTATTAGTTGTTGTTTTTTTTAATGCAAAGGTACTCCAGAAAGTTCATCAGTAATGATTTTCAGTAGTGATTTTCATTTTACAATGAGCCACAAGTATTTTCAACTTGCATCCTATACTTTGGTAGTTTTCATTCTGGTTGACCTTTCATTGGTTATTATTCACTTAGGGCCTGTTTACACAGCAGTAACTTCACACACACAAACAAAGGATGCAGTTTCACTGGAAACGTTGTCATGTAAACGGGCCTGATGTTCTTTCCCAGTAAACAATGTTTTAAGGTACAGCAACATTTCCTTTTCAGGTGTTTTTCCCTCTGTCCATCAATGCATCTTTCTTATCAACCATTATATAGTCCAATCAAACTGAAATATTTCAACAAGAAGTCAAGGCGCTCCTACTTCCTTCTATTCTTTCCAAATTACAGGGAAGCGTTTGATCTCACACTTTGATGGCGTTGATAAGATCGAGACTTCATGATTCATGACGTTCTGCACCACTTTATTAAAGTCCATTAACTTCTTTCTTCATTCTCAGAATTAAATTTTTACTTACCTCCCAGATAAAGCTTTTAAATGTAACTGTTAACAGTGTCATGGCAGACAGCTGGTTTTTCTGCAAGCGCCCTCAGAGATATTAATGTTTGCCATCTTTTCTTTCTCCAACAGATTTCTCTGTAGTGGAGTCCAGGATATCTGCTGCAGTCATGTTCAGGAACAGCTTGAAGATGCTGCTGACGGGGGGGAAGGCCAACCGCAAGAGTCGCAGCAGTGGTGAGTCTGTCTCGTGATGCGAGCCACAATCAATGACGCATCTGCCTCTCAGCACACAGGAGGTGTTGGCTGCTTGTCTGGAGGGATTTTAGGTAGCAGGCGGTTCGGTTCAGAAGATGAAATGTGTTTTTGGTTCTTCAAAGCAGCGGCTGAAGAGACCCTCGTCCATTTTTTCTTCTTAATCATGTTATTCTTCTACAGCAGTACAACCACACTGTCGCTGATAATATTTTGTATACACTTGATTTTTGCTGCCCAGAAACATGATTTTTTATTTTTTTTTAATTTGAAGACAGTAGCATCTAAGACAACTATTTAGTGAAAATTGATCTGTAATATCTGCTCATTTTCTCCAAATTTTTTTTTGTTGGTTAGTTCTCTTTGCCTCGTCATGACCTGCCCTACTCTGCCTCTGACTGCCTTCATGTTGCATGTTAAAGATTGACATTACTCAATCAAATCCATGAACTCTGGGTGGATCATGGCTTCATTGTCCTCGGTAAACATATCTGGCTCATAGATGCTGCTTCGTGATGCATAATGGGGGATTTGGAAGTGGGTGTATGCAACGCGGACTGAAAAATAAGCCCCTGGACTTCACCACTGGCCCAAAATATGCAAACATAGCGACTGTTAGATGCTTTTATGATGTTTATTCTTCCACAGAGGTTTCATAGCAATGCTGGATTATATGCTCCAGTGAGATTACTGTGGATGTGTCTTTGTGTTGGAGTCCACATGTTTGAAAGGGGTTTTGGTTTGCTTCTTGTGTGCCTCCAAACAAGTTGTCATTTCATTAATTTATGATTGAGCACACAATAGTTGCTCCAAGGGGATTCTCCTATGGAGGCAATGCAACAAATTGTATTAAATACTGTTGGATTTGCGAGCTGACAGCTCATCATCACTTATTAATTATTTAAAACTGCTGCAAAAATCTCGCTCCACATTCTGTGTGAACTTAACACAGGATGTGGAGTGAGATTTGTGAAAAAAATTCACAAAGTCTGACTGTTTTTGAGTAAAAGTGCATCTGAGCTCAATTGGAGGCGAACCAAGACCCGTCTCAGAAGGTATTGGTACACATCAGGAGTCATCCACACTTCCAGCAACGGCGCAATCAAACCTGTTTTATAGTGTATTGTTCTCTGCACACACGTCTGTGTAGTTTCATTACCAAAACGAGCAACAGCGCCCCCCCGTGGCCCGGCATACTAACTACATCTTTGTCCGTGTGTCTACTGCTGCAGTGTAAAACGCACCCCTTTATTTTCCCGGGATTAGGTTTTTGTCACGTGGCCTCAGTTGTCCCCGATTAACTCCGTGATGTTGAGATGAGATGAGGACTCTGTGGGGTTCATGCCATCTGTTGTCGCACTTCTTGCCCTTCTCCTGGCTGAAGATAATCCTTAAGACTCTTGGCTGCTGAGACCTTCCAGACAGTGCTGCATAATTTATAGAAGCATGTTAAAAAGCTTAACGGTAGTGTAGATCCTAACCGAATCCTTGGAAATCGACTGTAGTTTTTAACCTCAAAAACACATTGATTTAGGTTTGGGTTTTTTTTTGTTTCAGAAAAGTTTCATGTTTACAGAGCAACGTTTAAATAACTGCAGCATGATCTGGAGCATGTTTTCCGCCAGTGTTGTTGTTGTTGTTAAGGGACTTTGTGTGTAAACAACAAAGGTTTTGCCTTCTCACTTGAAAACGTTGTTGTGTAAACAAAGTCCCTCTGAAATGGACTCCATGTTTCTTTCCCACCCGCCTGGTACAAATCTCACGATTGGCTTCTTGCTGTAAGTTTGCTTCACTGCTGTTTCCTCCTTTGTCTTAACAGACAGAGACCCTGCTGTCTTAATGATTGCTGCCTGCGCTGTGTTATCAGAGCTGTAATGAAAGCACAGTGTTAATTTACCTGTTATGCAAACACATTACTTCCTTCAACTGTTCACAGGAAGAGGCATTTAAAGCAGATCCTCACAACCAATTCTAACATAGTTCCTACTGATGAATCCTCCTGTTTTTTTTTGCTTTTACCGTTCGTGTATTTATGTGTGGAGCGGTGAGACCAAGCAGTGGTGCATGACTAGAGTCCCCTCCGGTGTTTTGATATCTGTTGCTGTCACTTTGCTCGGATCCACTCATCCCTGCAGACGAGTGGTGCTCTTACAATCTGTTTCCTTCGCTGCAACATCTGTATCCCCAAGTTTCCGGCAGCTTGCAGCACGTGTGCGTCTGCTGTAACAGAAACGCACCTGCACTGACACCAATGCGACTTTTAAATTGTATTTAAACACATAAACTTGTTTAAAAAAGAAGAAGAAGAAGAAAATACCCAAGGCGTGGACACAGACTTGTCTTAAATAAGCTGCCTCGATACTTTCAAGGACGCACGGCTCCACCAGCTATGACTTATCAGCATACAGCAGACAGGGAGCGCTAGAAACCAGCATCCCACCACCGCTGCTGTGGGAGGAGCGCTTGGCCCAAAGTAAAGGACGCGCTATCCCGAAAGGAAGCCAGCCGCAGACATGTCGCCTGCCGAAATTGGTCTCGGTTCAAATGCGCGATTGTGCGATAAGTTGAGCGTCGTCTGTGTCTGATGCAGTTTCAGGGATGCCGGAGCTCAGAGGGGGAATACGCCCCGCTAATCTGAAGACAACAGACGAGCTCGCACGTCCCTTGATCTGCGGTGGAGAAAGTGTTTGAGTCCCACGTTGCTAAGCTGGTGAATGGCAGTTTTTAAATTGAATAACACAGATAAGCCGCACTGATTGTGATGCGGCTACATTTTCACAAATCTATGGCGAAGCACTCGGCGAATACGCCGTTATCTCTCCGCCAATCAAACATTATTGTTGGCTTGTGCGGTCCTCAGACGCTATCATTAATGTTGAATTAGTCCCCTTCTCAGTCTTACCAGTCTGAGGAATCACGTGCCGTTCAGGATCTGAAGTGAATGTTCACTTGAGATTGAGTATAATCCCCTCCCTTTAGATTCAGACTGCTTAAACAATAGGAACTGATGTCTCGCGATTGCTTCAGCAGCAGTGTTTAGATATCAGATATGAGCCTTTTCGTTAAGACACGGAGCAGATTTAAACCATTGCGTGTGTGTGTGTGTGTGTGTGTGTGTGTGTGTGTGTGTGTGTGTGTGTGTGTGTGTGTGTGTGTGTGTGTGTGTGTGTGTGTGTGTGTGTGTGTGTGTGTGTGTGTGTGTGTGTGTGTGTGTGTGTGTGTCGCTGGAGGCAGTTTCATGTTCAAGTACATCCGCCTGGAAAGTTGGAGATTGAATGAGATGGAAAATGTTCCCTCATGGTTTCGCATATTACATTGTTGCTTTCCGCTTCCTGGCTGCTGTGTGAATCAAAAATAGAGCCGCGTGGAGAAAGTTTGTTTCATTTCCGCAGAGTCGCGGGTGAAATTTGGGCCTCCATCGCCCTGGCGCTCCCATCAGGAGGGATGGCGAGGGATAAACTTGAGACAAAGTCAACAGCGTGACGCCGAAATCACAGTTTGTGGCTTCGGCTGATTAGAAAATGAGGGATGAGGTGGAGAGGTCGGGGTGTCGGGACGAGAAACTGTTGCATGACTAATAAGTGCCGAGAGAAACGAATTATCCAGATAAAGTGTAGTTCAGAAAAATGATTGGCTTCGGAAATGAACTGCCATTATTTAGTAGTCGTAATGAAAGAACGTGAATGAGTGATCATTTCAGGAGGTTTATTGCTTTCAGAGATCTTGTCACGGATGCGATATATGGCTTGACCAATGAGAAAATTAAGATAAAAATGGTGTGAAAACACAAAGATCAACAGAACACACTTTTTAAAAACAAAACAACCAGAAAAATGACAGACTTTCTTTGCTTCTGGGGCGTCATTCCCAGGTATGGGGATGATTATTACTGTTGGAAAACCATTAGTGAATTTTGCGTAATATGACCCCTTGAAGTCAGCGGTTTTCGAGTGAAAATAGAGCTGAAGCCTGCAGCGTGCAATAGAGTAAAATTAGAATGTAAATTTTTACATTGTGCTGCCATTCCCAAAACGTAAGTTTTATTTCACTTTAAAATGCACTGAAACACTGTCATACTCTACATCAAATATATATAATCATGATTGCTTTTTGTCATTTTTCTGCTCTGACCTTGCTTTTAACATCAGTTTAATGGACAAAAACTGGATGAAAATAATATTTCAGGGGACAAAATTCACTTTGCACTCAAAACTTGCTATACAGCGTCACTATTCTCAGTCTTTGTCGTGGTTATGACACCATTATAAAGGTTTTGGATTGATTTACCTTTAGTCGTGTATCGTCTCATTGAACAGCTCGAACCGACGCCGCTGTTTTCAGGCACTCTGGGTCCGCGATGGAGCTCGATTGACAGCTTTCATACTGTCCTAATCGAAGCAGATTAATGGGGTGAGTGCACTGGAGTGCGACTGAACCGAACAGGTTTATGTGCAGGGAAATGTGTTTGGTTTGTACGGCGCCGCTCTTCGTCTGATTGATGGCTTTACATTGCACTTGACTGATTCAACCCTGCGAAGACGCTCTTGTCAGACTCTTTGCCAAATTTGTGCTGTTCTGTTAGTAGAGGGTATTTAAAAGGGGCTGGAGTCAACTAATCCCTGTTTTATTTTTTCAAAAAAAAAAAAAGGGACATAAACTTGTGTTTTTAGAGATATTACCAGTATGTCGAGCACGCCCCTGCCTTTTCAGCTCATAAATGCAGCCGTGACGCGCTTCAGTTCCAGTAGCTCGGCAGCTCTGAAGGCAGCAGGTGCTTGACAGGAATCAAATCGGTCCCCTTAATTATGGAGCTCTAATGAATGGCTCATTTTCCACAGTGCTGGAGAAATCTAATTAGAGATCATGGGATCAGCAAACTTGCTTTTAGCTCACGGGAACGAGCAAGAAGTGACACAACAGTAAGGCCCGAGGTGTAAAACGAAAGGAAACCGTCAGTCCTTAAAGCTGCAAGTGACGCCCGGCCTCTCTGTTTAAATGCAGCGTTGTCATGGTTTGCATTGTCATTGTTTATATGCAGGTTCCCTCAAAAACCGTGATGGAGGCTGATGAGATGCTTCAGAAAAGGCAGAAGTAGTGAAAGTGACTCACTGGTATAATTCTGCTCTTCCTTCTTTTCCTGGTACATTGAAATGACACATCAGTTGGGATTTTGTTTCCCATGATGATGCCCGTGTCAGAATCTGTTCCCACTTCACATCTCCGATCATATAGCCTCATTTTCTCTTTATTTCATCAACATTTCCCCAATAATTAAGTGAGGAGACATTATGTGTTGACATTTCATTACTTCATTATTGCTGGTAAAGACAGTAAGGACTCAATAGGAATTTTGAGATATAAGTAGCTTAACCTATAGCTTTAGTTTTTTTTCCCCATCCATCTCAAAAACAGGCAACAATAAATATGAGATAAAGAAGGGAAGACTACACTAAAGGCCTGTAACCTCCTCTGAGACTCCGAGCATCAGCAGTTACATCAAGCTTTCGTTAACGAACCATTTGCATACTGCTCTTTCATCCATTATTGAGTTGATTTTTGCATTTGCCTATAAATTTGTGTTATTATCTCCTGAGTTGTCAGTGTCCTTAAAAATATCTAATGAATGCATTACATAAAAATAAATATGCAGATGTTGCACATTTACATATATATTGCTCGGTGCAAATCAAGCTATAGAATATCCCGTAAACATTAGCGACCACATCCGCTGAATAGACATAAATCATTTCGCCCTGGAGTAATAATGTGAGATAGATGTAAGCGGCTACAGGAGGAGCAGCAGCAGATTCTGGCTGATCTCCACAGAGCGACAGATTGGCTCCTACTGCTCCACAGAGCGGCCTCTTCCTTCCTGTATTAATGAACCCAAGAAAAAAAAAACAGAAAAAAAAAACTGAATGGACGTATTTCAGTGAAGCAGGTCCTGTAAACATGCGGCGGCACAGTCCTCCCACAGCGGGATGTCATATGTAGCTCCTCATTCACAAACAGAATGGGAAATTTCCATGTTTCACAACCAAATATTAGTGAACGTCGTCGGCGACGTCATTAGAACTATTAGTGTTTTGGTAAATTTGCCAAGTAGCAACAAGAAAAACTGTAAAAATGACTATTTGTGACATAATTATCCTTTTTAATAGTATTATTGTGACAATTTGTTTTGCTACATTTGTTTTGTCCTATAAAATAACTTTATGCACATTGTGTTTTAAAGTGAAGCAATCCCACGGGATTTTTCCTATAGTTGATCATTCTGATTTAGATTTTAATAAACTGAAGAGAGGATCACGTTAACTTTCACCAAAGTGAACTGTCGCAACTTCTTTTCTCTTACTTGAACCTCAATAAATCCGACTTTCACTGAAGGAACTGATCTTTAATACTAAGGTGTTGACAAACTGTTCGATATTTGCAGTTTTGCAAAATTTCTTCTCGCACGATTTCCCTTTTCAACTGCTACAATGTACTTCAATGTGAACATTATCCTGTGTCTGTGTATGCAGTCAGTGGATTCAGCAACCCGGTATGTATTGTTTTTCTTTAATGAACCCACTTTAAGGTGCTTTTTCAGAACATTGAAGGATCTAACGTTGTTCCCCTCAGTGTGTGCATGTCGTACGTGTCATGTGCTCTCAGGTTTCAGACTCTGAGTGAAAGAAGGACACACACAAAGCAGGAAACCTCAAATACAGAGTTCATTTGTGAATTTTTCTAAAACCTAAAACCGACTCGACCACAGCTGGTAGAATAGTTGACTAATTAAAGTTCCACCTAATTTGTATTCAGTTGTGTTTTCTTTTTTTTTGTGTGTGTGTCTGCTGCTTCTGTCTGACTGAGAGTTTCATCTTTTATCTCACACTGTGTATAACCAACCACCGTATGTCTTAATTTCCTTCAAATGTGAGGATGAACATGCTGCGGGGGCTCAGACTGTAGCCAGCACCGCAGACAATGGCTCTGTGAATCAATATGGTGCACAGCTGTGGAGAGGAGCGCTGACCTTTGGTTACTAAGAACAACAGTCGGATGTCTGCGACCTCCTCGAGCTCCACTGCAACGAGGCATTTAGCCGTCTTCCTTCAGCTGTTGACATTGCGAGAGGCCTTTATGCGGTGTCGACGGAGCAACTGTGCGTCGTCACAAATTGTCTGAAGATGCCTTCTTATGTAGATGTATGCGCGGCTGTAATGTGTTTTCCTCATCAGAGCGTGGGCGATGGAGTGTTTGTGAAGCTGTCAGAAAGTCCTTGTTTTCGGCTTCCCACTCTGTCGCTCCCCTCGGAGGATTGGTTTGTATATTCTTCTTTTAGCTCGAGCAGACTCATTACCATTTAAAAAGTCTGTGAGGGGAACTCTGCGTGGAGACTGCCGCCCTGATGATCCTCAGGCCCGGTCCACCCAAGCCAAAGCGATCTTTGGCTGTTGTTCTTTAAAAAACAAACAAATAAAAAATGGTTCCTGTCCACACAGCATCATGAAATCGATGTCGTACATATGCCAGGCTTATAGGTGGCGCTGTAATTTTGCATTATTAAAACAAATGGCATCAGCAGCTTCTGCAGCTCCATTTGGAGAAGACCGCCATTGTTGTTAAGTGACATCACAGAGGGGGTCGAGGGGTTATCGGGTCGTGAGGTGGGGCGATGACATCATTGTTTTCAGTCGATGTGGACCTTGTCCATCAACACGTGTTTGCTGAGGTGGCGTTTTCAGATTTCTCCACTCTGGAAACCTTTTCTAAAAATTCCAATTTTCAGGGTCCAAAAATGCCGCACTGTGCGGATGATCGGCCAGAAATGGTGCGGTAAGGTGGAGCGTATAAAACCCATGGATTATTTTCACGGAAACAGTAGAAATGCTGAAAATGATGTCGTTTTCATGTTGAGAAACTTGGTTGGTGCTGATTGTTTTTGTAAGAGAACACCAACATTGGTACAGACAGACGACCAAGTTGGATTGTTGTTACGGTGATTGTAAACTATAAACTGGGAGTCATGACACGACGGAGGCAAACGTTGTAACTGAGCATCTACTGAGCATGTGCAGAAGAACTATTTATGACAGCCGTGTTGTGCTTTCAAAAGGTTCCACCTCAGGAGCCATTTTCAAAAAGTCTGCATTTTCAGTGAGTCGCAATACCGGGGTCGTGTCAATGGTCCCCCCAAAATGCAACGATGAGACGTTGTCACGTAAATGTTAATCGACCGCGTCCCCTCGTGCTGTGAATAGATGTCAATAGAGTAGCAGGTTGCTGCACCTTGTGTCGGGTCGGGTGCCGTTGCCCCCAAAAACCTGTCGATCTCCTCCTCGTTGCAGGATCACCATGGCAACAAAGCTGTGGCAAAGTGAGTGTACTAAAGGTCAAAGTGAATGCAGACTGTCGGGCGGTCGGGCGGGTGGGGGGGGGGTCTGGGAGAAGATACGCCCGGAGTGTCAGCCGGCAGCGCTCTCCCCTCTCGTCGGAGTGTGGGAGGCACTTATCGGCCCATCATCACGGTTCAGTGGAGCCACTTGATGCGCATACCGCCCCTGTCACGGCCGCCCATGCGCCTTGGCTGAATAGCCTCATTTAAGCCTCTCAGTCTCAAGAATGCGTCGGCCTGAAATCTCTTCAACGGCGCTTTTCCTGGAGTTGTGATCAGGGCACGAAATCACATATTACTCCTACTTAACTCTTCATCCAATCTGTACAGTTAGTCATTTCTATGTGCAGTTATCAATTTAGAGTGTTGCTTGAAACTGCAGGTTTAAGATTATGTTGTTTTTTTTTGTGATCCCACACACCTAAAACTAATGTCGTTACCTTCTATTACAAGACTACAAGGTTCCTGTGTTTGAAGACACCTGTTTCACACCTCATCACGCGTATATCTGAATGCTCATCAGGTGATCAGCATTGTGTCAACGATATGAAAAAATGACCGAAGACAAAACGGAGCAATACTTTAACTGGAGGAACTAAAATTGGAAACCAGCAGTGTAGATCTTTAAAACACGATCTCAGGTCACTGTCGTGAGGTATACCAGTAACTTATATGTAGTTTATTTAAGTTAATCTAGGAAGCGGGATTCCATTCACTAAGGCCTTGTTTACACAACATTAATTCGGGAGAAATGTTTTCATTTATGTGTTTTTGTTTCAGAAAAGTTTACACTGCAACATTTCGAAGACGAAGTCCTTACTCTGAAAACAAATCTGAAGACTCTGAAAACGATGCAGTTTCCATGTTGAGTCACGAGTGTAGGCTGTTCCACCTTGAGAGCCGTTAATGTAGTGGCCTTGGAGCGAGGTTATTCCTGGTTTGAGTCCAGGTTTGCAGAGATTTTGTGTCCATTTTTTTATTTTCTCTATGTGTGCGAGTTTGTTTTTCTAGTTACTCAGTTTAAATCCCACAGTTCAAATGATGGATATCAGTCAGATGTGCACTGAAGTGGCCAAACATTATCTTGCTCCTTTGAAGAAGTGAAAGGATTAGGACATTTTCAGAGAAGTAAAAGTTAAGATGGAATAACGCTTACAGTTTTTTGTCTTTTCTCACTGTTCCAATCCAAAGCCTGATCTGAAAAGCAACAGTTTATACTGTACTTGTACGCAGCCCAGTACTCGGGGCTGCCAATGATACTCGGCTGCTTACGTTGTTCCCTTAGTTTCTCCATCTCGCACAGATCACAGTAAAGCACATCCACTCGTGGCTTTTTCCTTTGGTACACTCAGATATTTGTAAAAGACATGATTCCTGCCTCTTAAGTATAATAACCTGCATCCCCCATACGCTACTTCACCAAAAACATGCGAGAATGTCTCCAAAATGCAAATATCTGCTACCTTATTTCGTTGCTGTAATTTTAACAAAAACCTCTTATTTTTTGTCTCTCATCACAGTTGCGCGTCAAAAAGCAACAGATTATTTCGGCTTTCCGAAATCGTCCACGACTTTAAATGACATCGTAACGACAGGAGCTGGTGGATGAGAAAACATTACCGTCGAGTGCGTTCTTTATCGTAATGAGTGGTCCTCAGTGCTGCCGATGGCACTCAGCCGCTCACATTGTTCCCTTTGTGTCGCCATTGTGGCAGTGATCACAGTGAAGCACGTCCACTCACAGCTTTTTGCTTTAGTACACTCTGATTTGCAAAAGACGGCATGAATCATGTGTCTGTTTGTCGAGTCGCCGGTCTGCCTTCTGTTCTCTGTAGTCCGGAGCCCGAACGCCGTCATGATTCCGCACTAGAGGCCTTGATGCACGTCTAAAATTGGTGCTGCGAATTCAAGCCCTGATCCATCAGCCCAAAGAAAGCCCTCAGCGGGGGTTTTCAATATCCCACTGACGGTGACTTTGCCAGTAGCTTGACGGCAGCATTCTGTGTTATTTCGCTCGCTGTGTTGAAGTAGAGTGACATTTAAATGGAGACGGGAGCAAGAGTCCGTGGCTGAGTCGCTCCCATGCGGCTCTTTTGTGATGGGGGAGTCGTTTATTTCAGGTCTAGCAGGCAGGAGTGGGCAGCGCGATGCGTGGGCAGAGGAGCGTCGGTCTAACCTCTCCTCCTCTGATCACAACGTCAATAGCGGTAACTCGGTGCGTCCATTTCCCTTCCCTTCCCTCCGGCTCGACTCATTTTCCTGTCTTCTCTCTATGGCCTTCTCTTTTTCCATTCCCTTCACTTCAGACTGAAACCGGTGCAGACAAGTTAACTTAATAGGGGGAAATATCGCATCTTTCTGGCTTTATTCTGGGTGTGCTCCTCTCACACTAATTGCGTGAATACGGGGAACGTGCTAATGGCCGGAGTGTGACTGATGTTTAGCAGCTGGTGTTACTGTGACCTAGATATGGCATCGCCTCTTAAGTGGCGACCGGGTCCAGTAGTGTTGGCAGCATTTTATGGTCATGGAAAGTGATAGGCCTTGAGCACTTCATCTCGTCTGTGGAATCACTTGACTTCTTTCAGTAAAACGCTGCGGGCGTCGTTGTGGATCTGGCAGGAAACACGTGTTAGTCAATGTTTGGGAACATAAAAGCAGGAAAATGTATTTCTGGTTTTGAAATAAGGGGTTGAACCCCCCCTCCCTTCAATCCTGTCCTTTTCTCTCTTTCTACCTTGTAACCCCAACTGGAAGCTCTCTACCTACGAGTCTGGTCCTGATGGAGAAAAAGCAACAGTTCTATAAGGAATTGTGTTTTTTTTTTCTCTATAAGTGACTACTACAATGATTACAATGACTGTTATATTTGGCACTATCAAAATAAAATCTAATTGAATTGTTGCTTGCATAAATATTGGCACATTTAATCAATTTATCAAAGAATAAAATGTCAAATTAGTCACGTAATCTAGAAAGTAATGAAAAAAAGTATTTTCATGTACCGACTGAAACAGGAGATAAGAGAAAAAAAAATCTATACATGACTTTGGAAAACTGATTGCACCTTGACAAGAAAGCAGCGTATCTCTGCCGAGGCTTATCCATGTTCGAGGAGTCCTGGGCATAGTTTAATTGTTATGGTGCATATTGCCCATCCACAGCGGAAATCCCAGCTGGTTGCTCCTTTGTTGCACGTTACACCATCGCTCTAATTGCATTTCTTCCCTATCTCTATTACGGCTATCAAAGCAACGACGAAAAGCCTTCCTTCAGATGCCATTTACTTATCAACAATGTCCTTGTGGCAACTCTGTGAGTGTTTTCTTTGAACAACCCTGTGTGCCCAAAGAGCTCTGCATTATTTCAGTCCTATTTCCAGTTTTTTTTTTTGGTCTTTTTTTACTTTTTTACTCAAAACTGTACTACTCGCGCGTTATTTCATCTAATTCAGTAATTTCCTGGTGACCTTTTTCTCTGGCAACACCGGTTCACTTGTCAAAATAAGGAAAATAGTAAATATTTAGCACAGTGTTTTGATGCGCAACATCGTGCGTTAACTCCCTGAAGCAGATCGTTTGAGGTAATTGTTATTTTTGCCTTTTCCAGATGAAAGTCCTGAAAAACCAGCGTGGTTTTTCAAAAGGCAACATCTCTGAAACCTTCTGCCGTGCCGTTTTAAAACGAGTGGCAGGCTGTCGGCAACCGTAATGACTAAAATGGTAAACAATTTACCCGACTTGTGTCCCTGTTAAACCACAACATTTCAAGTGAAAATGCATAGTTTTTGTGTTTTTGTTTCAGAAAACAGTTTAGAGTTTACATGGCAATATTTAAAAAAAAACCAAAAAAAAACCCAGAAACTGCAGAAAAACTGAAAACAATGTCGTTATAGTTATCATTTGAGACCATACGAGTGCTTTTTTCTTTTCTTTTTTTTTTATGAAGCCACACCCACAAAAAAGCGCGAGTACACAGACATTTGCATGGACAGACAACCAAGTTGGATTCAGATGTATTTTTTCAGGAAAAGCGTTTTCCAAAGCTCTCGCTCAGCCCCTCCCATACTCAATCGTAGCCCCCCCCCCCCCCCCCCCCCCCCCCTTACTGTGATGAAATTGCAGCAATGATCCAATGACCCTAATCCAAGACCTCGCAGGCAAGTGAAGATGTGGATAATGAGATGTTCCCAGTCCCCCTTGCCCAATCAGAGCCCCGCCTCTACTGTGACTACCTGACGAGACTGAAAATAGTTCAGTTTGACATTTATCATTTGATTTGCAAAGCGTTTCCAGAAAATGATCCTCTGTTGAACTTGTGATGACGACGGTTGTGTCAAAAACGATTGGGGGGGGGAAAAAAAGCGCTTTTTTGCGAACACTGGCTTTGAAAGAGTTAAGGAATTCTACACCGGCTGAAAGAAGAGAGAGAGAGAGATAGGAAGAGGAGGAGGAGGGTAGAGAGAGAGTTGTCTCAGTGTGTGTGTGTGTGTGTGTGCATGCTCGGTGAGTGTATGCGTACTGACACCTGGCGCTCGCCCTCCCTCGCTGCTCACATTGTGGAGAGCTCTCTGCCTGTCTGGGTTATTCTTTACCTCTGTCTCGCTCTCTCCCTCTTCTCCCCTCTCTCTCTCTCAGTCTTCCCTCCCTCTATCTTTTGTCCTTTCCCTTCTTGCCCTCCTTTCTTCCCCCGCGTCGTTCCTGTCCCCCCTCTCCGTGCCCCCGCAGCCTCCTCTTTTTTTTTTTTGTCCGGGACCTCTTTTTACTATGCTGCAGGATTTTTATTGCCTCGGCAGACGGGCGCTGGACTGACAAAAGGTGAGGCGGATGAATCGGGGCGGGAGGATGGATGCGTTGCATGGATTTTTTTTTTTTTTATTATCATTATTATTATTTTTGGAAAGGGGGGAAGCAGCTTTGAATGTGGGGAGTGGTGGAAACGGTCTCCGGAGAGACGGTTCAGCCGGTAATTGTTTGTCATGGGTTTGCCCGTTTTCACAGTGCAAGTCTGAGCAGCTCCAGAAGACAGCGTGTAGGCGTCAGGATGTGTACTCTGAGGGGTGAAGGGTTCAAGTGTGTGATTTAAGAGCGGGTTGTTGAGTGCCTGTGTTTTTTTTTTGTTGTTTTTTTTTTTTTGACTGTTGTCAGCAGCATGTGTCAAACCTGCGCCCGAGCTGATTTGTTTTGCCCCGGCGTGGCTGCTGTGCCGGGGGTGTCACCTTGACCCAGCCTTTCACAGCAATCAGCGTCTGGGCGGCATCGTGCCACACCTTGAGCACGGAGGCTGGAGATGGAGAATAAATAGAGAGTATAATGGAGACCCGTTGAGGCCACGGTGTCTTGACAGGTGGCCACTTGAGGGGAGAAAATAGTGGACGAGACGAAGACGAATGATTGAGAGCGTCTTAATGGGTGTTCACTGTGTCTTTCGGGTCAAATGTGTCAAACCAAATGACTTTTGGCTTATTAATGAGAGTCTGTGTCGCCGCTTTGTCTGCGTCCTGATTGGTCCCCTTCAACATGATGTTCCCTGTTTTCACCCTGGACGTTTTCCCTTCGCCCTCTTCAATCGACTCTTCGTCACGAGCTTGAGTCACAAATCATCTTTGCTTGTTGCTGGTGTGATCGCTCCTGCTACAGATTATGTTGATGAGCTCGTGTGCTTCCTTGCAGCAAGATAATTTCTGAAATTCAAGGACTCAATTTATCAATAATTTATTTTCTTTTTCTATAAAACAGTGCATCACAATGCTGTTGACTGTTTTACTGCTGAGAGTCACGTTAGGTCAGAATAAATAAAATACTTTGGGAGCTGGTGGGTTTATCATTACATTTTCTCCATCATTTCATTCATTTATGATAGATTGGTAGTGATTTGTCATACCAAATCCAAAAGTTGATGAAGCGATCATTGATTTTTAGTTGTTGGAAATCAAAAATAAGCAGTTTAAACTCTGATGCTTGGTCGTATTGTTTGTAATAGCATTTATTAAACTGAATAAAATGTAATTTTTCTCATCCAACACATGAAAAATCTGAAATTTACAATGAAGTAGCCGCAAAATCTCACAACTATGTTTTTAAAGTCCGGTCAAGATGAAAACTGGTTTCAGTTATAAAGGATTTGGATGGTTGGCTTTCAGTTTTCTTATGCCGCATGAAGTAGCAAGGATAAAAAAAAAAGTACAAGATCTTGGAAAGGCAGATTTGGAATCCTAATGGAGCTCAAAAACTTCACTTCACTTCTGTACTGTGTAGCTTCATTACAAAAACAACCAACAGCACCTACTAGTGGCCCAACATGAAAACAACAGTTTTCAGCATTTGTTTCTGTCGCCATATAAACGGACATGGTTTTCAGGTTAATCCTAAACTTTGATTAACCTGAATATTTCCTGGTTGATCCAAATATAATTGTTTTTAGTCTAACAAAAATCTCAAAATAGTAGATTTCTGATCAAATACAGCCGCATATTTTCAGCTGATTGGATATTAAAACCGAATCACTTTATATATGTGATTTCAGATGTATATCGATGGGGGTTTACACAGTTTTCTTTTTCAGGCTTTAATATCTTAGAAAGACTGAAATGTCTTCAGAAGCTAAAGATTTGTCCTAAAGTTTGAACAAAGCATTGGAAATTCGCACATTCCCAAAAATTACACTTAATTACTTTTCAGATTTTTTTGGCTTATTCATTGTTGTGAGATAATATGCTTCTAAAAGTTCTTCTAGGTATACAGTCATGGTTGTTCACATGGTTTCTGTCCAAACTTAAAAAAAAACCCTAATTCTCAGGAATTAAATACTTGAATGATTGTAGCCATTTTTGCTTGACTAGCTTAAGAATCGCAGATTTAATCTTGCACTTTTCATCCATTCAAGATTCAAAACTCAAAGATGGTCAGTTGAGTCTGAAAAATGAGGTGCAGACTGGGATTTCCTGCTTTGGAGCAATTATTTCAGTTCTATTTTAATGAATATTTCCATAGATTTTACTCGGGGAAACCCTCAGAAATGAGACGCTGGGACCGGAACTGATTGGGGAAACTCCTGTTTCAGGGACGCGTTTCGAGCGTTAAGTGGAGCTTTCAACTGTTTATTTGTATTCTTTTCCAAATAATGAGCATTTATGTGCTGCTGTACCTTTAACAATGATTTAAACAGTCTCATTAAATACTTGGCCTCTGCTGTGTGATGTCGCACCCGAGCTCGTTTCCCCCGAACCTTAATAAGCTGGATGATTCACAAAAATCCCATCGTATTTCCTCCCGTTGGCGGAATCGCTTCTTTCCTTGGCCCGGGTGAAGTTCTGCTACTGTCAAATGTTCGGAAACACTGAGTGGCGCCGGGTCATAATTTACTTTTTTAATGGAAGTGGCGTTGTTCTAAAGATTTCCGGAAGATGCACGGCTCCCCCGACATTTCCTCCCTCAGTCGCTCCGGTTCCTTTCCTCTCCCCCTCACTCTGTCATCACTTCACTTATTGCAACTCTCTCCATCTTTCTCACACTCTCTCTCTCTCGCTCTCTCTCTCTCCCTCGCTCTCTCTGCCACCCACTCGGATATTTCTGGAGAACAAAAGGAGAAAGAAGAGAGGGAGATACAACAGTAGAGCAGGGAAGAAGCGTAGGCTAATGAGTCTTTACCACCACCTCGTCCCTCTCTTCCTCCTCCTCTTCCTCCTCCTCTTCCTCCTCCTGTCTCCATTTATCCCCATCATCTCATAACCAAACGTGTCCACCTCGTGCCTTAAAGGTGCTCCCACCTCAGAGTAATTCCTCTCTTCATCATTGTCTCCTCCATTCATCACAGCCGCTTCTGTTCCTCCCCTCTCAGCTCCTTTCATCAATCCATATGCTCCAACGGTTTCTATCACAGCTTCATTTCACATCCGTGCTCCTGCTCCTCTGTTCCTTCGCTCTCCTTCTGGAGTGGTTGCTTTCTTACTCCCCCTCATCGTCCTCTTTGTCAAGTCCCACTCTTTCCACCCATTCATCATGCACTTCTGCTCATTATTATAGGTGCTAACCATTTGCCATCACTGTTTTCTCTTTATCTATCCCTCTTTCTTTTTTACAAACCACACATTGAAGCATTTAGAAACCCAAATCCTTCTGCAACAACATGGTGGAAGCCCATTAGAATTTTTGAATCCCTGAAGTACTTATCCCCCCCCCCCCCCCCCCCCCGCACCCCTTCTCCCCTGCAGTGGCATTCTGTTGTTTCTCGCCAGTGGGGAAACTGTTTTCATTGTGCCTCTTGATGTGGATGGGCTCATTATTGCTGCTCGACGCCGCGTGCCTTCAACAAACAGGAAGTGCCCCGTGCTAGCCGAGCATACTGACGGATGTTGTGTCGCTTCGCTCTGCGCGACGAAGACCGCAAAGCACAACATTGCAACGCCTGGTTACTTCACAGGAACCGCGAGCAAGGCGTGGGACCGAGCCCGCGCCAGCTGTGCGTCCATATGCGTCTCCGGCGCCGCGCCGCGCCTGCGTTTGATGGCCGCCGTCGTCGGATGGAAACCTACAGTCTGTGTACGTGCGCGCTCGTCTGTCTGGCTGGCTGGCTGGCTGGCTTGTGCCCCCCCTCCTCCTTCTCCTGTCTCTAGCAGCCATTTGCCACTCTCAGTAGCTCTAACTCCTGATGACACTCGCTGGAAGGGCAGTTCTTGTTTTGTTTTTTTGTTTTTTCTTTTCACCAGGCTTGCAGATGGGTTTCTCTGCTTTGACAGGTCCCGTGATTGTGCCTCAACGTACCCACATGACTGCCACGTCCTGCTGATCTGATTAGTCTTTTAATCTATCAGTTGATTGAAATTAATTGCAAACATATCCAAAGTTTTTTCATAAAACAAAAAGCCTAATGTCATCCAGCTCCGTGTAGCTAATGTTCATTTGACGGTCAAGATTTGTGACTATTTACTTGATTACTGTTATGCAACATTACATTTGACTTCAAACGGATTACATCGCTCCCATTGTTTTTAGTGTATTCTTCTCTGCTCGCAAGTGTGTGTGGCTTCATTACAAAAACAACCAACAACGCCGAGTAGTGGCCCAACATGAAAACAACATAGTTTTCAGCATTTTTTGCTGTCACCATATCAACATAGTTTTCAAAATGTTCAAAACTTTTCTGAAACAATAAATTAATTTGGTTTAAGTTAGTGTTTCAAGGATTGCTTGATTAATTTGTTTCAAAAATACTTTCTCTGTATTCCCTGATTATCTCAGAATAAGAGTGGGCATTACATTGTGCTGAGTCCAGTACACCAAGAGAAACTGCAGTTTCTTCGCAATTAAGCAGGAAAATATGTGCATATTTTTGTATCGAGCATGGATAATCAATGGGAGAAGGCTGGAAAGTAGCATAATGAAGATTGGCCGAAAATTCAATACAGCGCTTTGCTTACTGTAAAGTAATTAAAATCTTAATCTTGCGCCCCGGAAAACTGGGTTGACACTTTATAGATCGCGACGCAGCAGATGCGATGTGAGAGGCCGATGACGAGGAAGCGGTGTAATCCAGGATCAAAACAAACGTATATCCCGTCATTTCTGCCAGTGGAGTTCAGCAGATTAGTGCCGAACAAAGAGTCGCACACCCAAACAGTACGAGGTGCACCCAGTGGAAGGTAGTACATGAAAAATGTATGTCAGACCAGCTCACTAGATCTGCCAGGAACAATGCTCGTCTCTCTTTCACAGACACACACACACTGACCCATATCTGGAGTCTGTGCCATTGTTTCTGTTTTCAATTTGCATTCCCCCCCCCCCTCAACAAAAACACACGTTTCTTTTTAGAAATATGAAACCCTAAGAGGTTGAATGAGTGCAGAAACAAGAACTTGTTTGTTTCAGGATGTACGCTTTGGCAAATGCACAACGTTCCTAGTTTTTATTGATGGTATTTACTGGAAGAAGCAGTTTTATTAGAGCAGAGGTTCCCAAAGTGCAGATGGATGAGCCCCCCCTCTTGAACCACATTACAACCCCCCCCCCCCCCCCCCCCCCCCCACCCTGACTCACACACCACATATGCCATCAAACACCAAGTGATCATTTCTGATCGAATGCCATCATGTTATTATTATAATTTTTCAAATAATTTAGTTTCGTTTAGCTTCTGTTCTTATTGTCCATTGCACATGTACCAAAAACTTGTCACTACCTCCGTAGGGTGCATGTGCAGTAGCAGCATTTTCAAAATGTTGTGTTTTCAGTGCCTCCAAGCACCATTGTCGTGTAAACTGACCCCACATAACTTTGGCATTTTCACTTGAAGTAGTTCATAAACTTTTCCTAAGTCGTAGCAGGAAGCGCCTCCAGTGTAAAAACCAGACAAGTCAATGAGGTAATAACTTTCCCTAAATCAATAACTCCTCACGTAAGAGGTTCCTATTTGAAAGCATGTTATTGAAAGCTACTTTGAGATGTATTTTTAAAACTTTCGAGGCTTGCTATCGACGGTACAAATCATTTATTCAATACTCAATCTCTCTCTGAATAGGATACATTTTTGGTATTTATTTTCATGCAGAATGTTGTCACATCCTATATATCAGTTGTGTTAAACCAAAGGCCCGTGGGCCAGAACCGGCGGCACGAAGCTTCAATCAAACCAAACCACCAAGCAAGTGGTAAATATTTCAAAGAAAATATTGAGTTTTCAACAAAATGCAACAGCTATAGGAAATGTTTTTTTGGACATTTCACTGTATTTTACACCAGAACGTTTCATCAAAATTGCCTTTATGATGAGATTGTAGTAACATTCAGTAGTAATTGTTTAATTTTGTGAGAATAAAGACATTTTCATCATCGTGCCACAAAAACAACAATTAAAAAAACAAACTTTAAAGTTGAAATTTTGAGATTATTTCTGCACGTTTTTACTGGTCCGGCCCACTCAAGTTGAAATTGGGCTGAATTAAAAGGAATTTGGTTTAACTCGTACAAGTTGCACAATAAAGGGTTGATTGTTTTATCTGTACTCATAACCTCAGGAGCCCCCCCCTCCCTTCCACTGCCAGATTCTTCCTGTTGTTTTGATGCCCCACACTTTGAAACCCGCTGGTTAACACTGCGTGCATAAGTGCACATGTTTTGTCACATCTAAATATAGCCCGCGTGGCGCGCTCGCCATAGTACAGTGTGTAGCTGTCATGTAAATGACAAAAGAGATCCAGCCACATACACTAGCCTACTTTCTCTGCACCATGTGTAAGTATTGGTGTCTGCCATGGCTCTACATTCCCCTCATCTGTTTTATATTTAATGTGGATTTCATTATTCAAGCCTGCCTGTTTGCAGTTGTAGACCCATCTCCACTGCAACTGGAGTAGTGTGGGTATGATCTCTGCACGTGTGCATGTACACCCACCCCCCCCTTCTCTCTCTCTCTACTATCATCACAGTGACACTGAGAATAGAGTGAGTTATTGCCTTGCTGTGGGCAAGCAGAGGATAAGAATAACAAGAGTGCAACGGAGGAAGGCGCAGCAGCAAGGACAGCCTCCGTCGTCTTTCCGTTCCACCTCCCTCCATCCTCCATGCTTCATCTGTTACTATGGTCACCTCGGTCTTCCTCTTCTCCGTCTCTTCTGCCGCCACTTTATCGCCTCAGTTGTTACTGTCTTGCAGGTTGAAAGCTTTAAACTTCGACTGGATATGAGGAGAAAAAGCTAAATGACACTTTACTCATCTCGCTAGTTTCCATCAAACTACTTCTTTTAGATACTGTATGCATGATGAGGTATTTGTTTGACATTTTATTATTAAGTTGCACCACGTGCTTCAGGTAAACAGACGACACACTTTAACTCATTATGACCACAGATAAACAAGTGATTGTATTGTGTTATTTGAAGAAACTCTTGCACTCTATAAGGTTTTTTTTGTTGTTGTTGTTGTTTCCCTCAGATGATTTTTTTTTTTTGCAAAATGTGACGCATTTTCTGGTTGTGGCTTTTTCAACGAACATCACCAAATGGTCACTCATCACTATGATTAGTCATGTCGACTGTAGACAGTCTGTGGAAAGTGGAACTGACTTCAGTGTGGCTTTTTGAGAGATGGAGGATTTTCCTGACAGAATGGAAGTAGCCCATTTTACATGATCTCTCAAAAACATATCATTATGATTCAAGTGATCATGTAAACCGCATATTGTCAACATAGAGTCCTGATGTTTTCCTGCATTTGTACCTCTTAATCTGATTCATTTTGGTACTGTTGTTCAAGGAAAATCGTAGAAAGCATGAGCAAAAGACAATAAACATAGCATTTATTATTATTATTACTGTATTTCTGAAGTGAATGTTCCATCCCTTTATTTTCTATCATCATTTCCACTGTGTTCGGTCTGGTCCTATCAACAGCTGCACAGACACTGAAGTCTTTGACTGAACTCTACTGGAGGCCACGACACTTTTCGGACTTTACTCTGCATTCTCATTTGATGAAAGACCCTTTTTTTTTTTAACCTTTGTTTCTTGTTAAAAAAATAATTGGATTCTTTACAAAACAGGGAAATTAATTGATGCCCCAGGCCAACAAATGCCTCACTTTTGAATAAGCGCTGTCTGGTGAGTTTTAAATGGAATAATGGAGGCAGTTTTTCGGATCATATTTCTGTTTTTTTTTTTGTTGTTGCTGCTGTTGTGTAGCTGGATCATGATTTTGAATTCCTTGAGTGTCGCTCTCAGTGATCGTCTGAGAACCGGATCATTCCCAGTGGAGCTGGCAGAAAGCAAGATTAAGGTGCATTACCAACTTCCAATTCTTGTTTTAGCTGTGAAGCTCTGCAAATCCCACACAACAGAGGTGGCCAACGGGAACCGGCATCGTGTTTCGCAGTCGTCCTTCTTGACGCCGCCGTATGGTAATGGCTCCGACTGTCATTCACACAGCAGTAATTTGAAAGGCAGTAAATATCTTCCGCCATAATGAACCAGCAGCGACTGCAGCAGGAGCTCATCTCCCCGGCCTCGCTGTGTGAATTCATCAGGATCCGGAGGTTTTCTCATTAAACACTCTTTGTCGGTGCCGAGGAGTGGCATCTGCAACCTTAGCAGGAGTCGCACATGCCCGTCGCCTCTCCGCAGAAGGACCGAGGTCAGAAGGACTGCGGGCGATGCTACAAAACAAGTTGTTGCACAAATCACAGTCAGGACCGATGCTTTTAACAAGTCAATTTCCTCTTCTCGTAATAATTCTTAATTGTTCATACAAGAAAAGAAAGGATTTTGGGGGTCAATTTACACGATAACGACACTTGGAGCCCCTGAAAAATTAACTTTCTGATAACATCCGAGGGCAAGGCAAGATTTTATAACAGTCAGACTCTGTCTCCATGTAAATGGGGGAAAATGAAACTTGTGGACTCCCAGTCCATATTCTTCAGGGACTTGGTAGTTTTACAATTGACAGTCGCCATAATGACAATCTAGCTTGGTAGTTTGTCCACTGGAATGTCCGTATTCTCCCATTGTTGATGTTTATGGTGTATTCTATGTGTGGTTTCATTACATAATCAAACAACAGCACCCACTAGTGGCCCAACATGAAACCTACAATGTTTTCAGCGTTGCCGCCATTGTCGTGTCAACGTGAAAGTTGTCTGAAATGGGAGATGCAAAAACGACGCGTTTTTCACTTGAAAATCGGTCGTGTCAACGGGTCCCGAGTATCGTCGCGACATCGCCTGTCTTTTGTCTGACACGGAGTAAAGTTGCTCAGCGTTTAGCTGCATCAACAACACTTGCCTGCTGATGTATCCCTCTCGCTAACAGATGCCACGATGAAGAGATAATCGGCGTCTCTGCCGTCACCTGTCAGCGCTCATGACGTTCCGGCCGATCGGTCGACGGGCTCATTAATTTGGGCGCGCACATGTTTGCAGCTCATGTCAGAGCAGATTCAGCCCCTTTAGATTAATCTTCCTCTACTGGCTCCACTTTCCAACTGTCTCTTCTATTGTCGAGTCATTTGTTGCAGTAACTCAACATCACTGCCTCAACCCGTGGATGAATTTGGTGTTTTTCTAGCTTATGTCTTCTTGTTTGTTACCTTTGTTTGGAGAAGCTTTTATTTCGGAAGATAAATCGTAAAAATTTTTTCGATTGCCGCTGTTTTTCTGTTGAATAAATTGAATTTCCAGATATTATACACACACAAACTTGGCAATTCTGCTCTTGGAAATTGTAATTCTCTTTTTTTTATTTTTTTATTTGATGATTGATTGGAGAAATTATTCAGGTTGGTTGAAGCTGGTAAAAAGAAATCAAGGAAACGAGTGGAATTGTCTCCGTATAGCAAGTTGACGTGGTACAGGTGGCATGCCAGCTTTCCACACGTCTTGCCGTCCCTCTGTGTGTCATTGCCGGGGATTAAAGACGAGCAGAATACAAAAGAGTCATTCTTCACTGAAACGCCGCGAGGCAGACCAGGAGTCAGAGCCATTTGTTTTTTTTTTGTTTTTTTTTGTTTTTTTTAAATTCTCTCCTCACTGTCTTTCTCGAAGTCTCAGGACATGCGAAACTAAATTCTTCTAACACTTCCATTTCCGTGTAGTTATTTTTTGCTGCGCGCTTTTCACTTCCCTGCTCTGTGATGTAACCCCAGCGGTGTGTCAGACTGGAGGTAGGAGATGCTTGATGCGGCCTTTCTCTCTCTTTTCTCCCCAGACTCTTTTATTTGTGTGTGTGTGTGTGTGTGTGTGTGTGTGTGTGTGTGTGTGCGTTTTTTTTTTTTTTTTTAAACGAAGCCCACCCACTCAGTGCTGCGACACAGCATTTCTCAGCATCGAATGGCAGTGTGGGAGTCGGGGCATATCACTCCTTCTTTTTTGGTTTTCACTCGATCTCTCTCAGTTACACTCATACACACCTCTTCCTGCTTCCTCCATCCTAACACCTCCGTCCACCCATCCATCCATCCATCCGTCCATCCATCCTTCCATCCAGGACACTGCTGAGTGCTGGTGCTGCCAGCCAGAGCCTGACGCACTCAGCCACTCACACATGCGTCACCTCGCTGGCTCCGCGCCACCGCCGTGCTGCTCGCTGTCCTCCAGATACACCTCGCTGGCCAGGGTCACAGGCTCCGGGCTCTTCTGGAGGGAAGAGGACCAAGTTTATTAGTATTTCTGGCCAGGAAAAAAAAAAAGACCTTTTATGCTATCGAGGATTACAGGTCATGCTCAGGACAAGTGTACCACTGTAAGGTATATCTTAAAGGTGGATTAGTGGGACGAGCGGAGATACCAGGCGGATTTCTGAAGCAAGTGACACAATCTGAGGATTCTGTTTAATGTAGAACAGGAGTGTTAAATATAAGGCCCTCGGGCTGAAACGGGCACAGGAGAGCCTCCAATCCGGCCGTCAAATTTCAAAGAAAGACATTGATTTAACAAATTTCATAAGAGTAGCAGACACCGCGCGACACTGAGACCCGAGCTGAGGTATCGGTGAAGCTGCAATGAAACATACTGTAGTTGAGGGGCCACAAACGCCCCAATTTCATCTCGAGTGAATAATATAGTGCCATAATAATGTTTAAATGGTCTTTTTTGTTGTTGTTGTGGCACAGAGAATATGTGATAAACTTGTCTATTGTTTTGTAAAATCAAATAATTATTACAGAAAATGATCACAGTCAGTGAAATGTCAAAAAAAACAACAACTTCTATAGCTGTTACGTTATGCTTGTTGTCATAAACTCACCCTGACAACATGGCATTAAAGCTAGCTTGGTTCTCAGCTTGGTTTTGTGTTGTTTTCTTTTACATTTTTACAATTTGCTTGGTGGCTTGCTGGTGGATTTGAGCCTCTTGTGGGCCGGTTTTGGCCCACAGACCTTATGTTTGACACCTCGAAGTCAACATGTTCTCCCTGTGTATTTACAAGCTGTTCGTCACAGTCAGCGATCAGCCGTAGTGTTCTATCACCCTCAGTTAGATGAAGCGGTACAGAAAATGTACTTTAAACTTCATATACAGTTTATTTATCAACATTATCCAAGGCAACCCCATCAGTTGACGTGGAATATCTTATTTCGTGTAGGTCATGTTGTCGCTCAGAGCGCAGGTGAAGCAAACGGGACAGAAGCGTGTGTAGCAACAGCAGTCGTGTGAGCTAAAAACGGCTCCGGATTACAATTCAACGTAGCCACTGGGTAATCAAGCGTTATGTAATAACAGGACAAAGACAGATACCCCTGTAGTGCTCTGGGCGTAACTGGGATGTGGGGATATTTCTTCTTTTATTGCATCCGCTGTTGCTTGGTAAATTGGTAGATGCTTCTGATTTACAGTCTGCTCTGGGCAGGTAAGCCAATATGGGCGAACAACAAATGAGCCGTGGATGCAACAGTAAGGATTCGTCTGCATTATTTGGGTAGCAATTAAATACTGTTTAGTCTCTAAGGTGGAGGTAAAGAGGTATTTTTCCCCAGTTTAGAGGTGTGAAATATAGTCTCTTGGCTTGAGTTTATATATTTAAAGGACAGAAATGCAAAGCTGCATCATCTGGTTGGTCTACTGGGTGTGTAGTGATAAGCAGCCCCATTTATTCAAGAATATTATCTTTATTATGTCTTCTGTATGATCCGGTAGTCATAAGCTTGCAGAGGTTATTGTAAAAAGGCCATGGCCTCGTTCACATGAAAAAAGGTTTCACATTTACATCCAAGACGCAATGGAAGTTTTTGCGTTTTCACTTGAAAACGTGTGAATGGGGCCGGAGATGTATTTTCAGTTCACTTTTATCTTCTTGTCAGTAGGCATTGGGCCTTCGAAAAACACTTACAGGTGTTTACTGCCCACTCATTACACCAGAGTCTTTGCTCTCCTACTGGCCGGCTTGTTTATTTTTAGGCTCGTTAAAAAGAAACGAGTATCAGAAACACTGTGGTGGTGAAACTGTTGGCTCTGCATAGCTAGAGCACAACAGTCCATTACGGCGTCTTCCGCCACCGGAAGTTTCTGTAACTGCTGCGGTTTGTTTTCTCTTCAATATAAGGCCCCTTAGCAGTTGACGGGATTGTGTTCACCTCTCAAGTCGAGCCACATATATAATGCAGTGCATTTGTGGCATCCATTTGGATTTTCTTGTTTTTTTTTAATTCAACATTTCAAAACCAAATCCATAATGAATATAAATACTTTTTTTTTCTCCCTTTTTTGAACTTGAACACCTGCAATTTTAGTCCAATCTGATCAAACCCCACCTACACAGTTCAGTTGGAGTGGCTTCATTTCACATATAAACATAAATTAGCATTTATTTCGGCGAAACGGTGGAAGTCGTCCTCTCGAGCCCCGCTGAGCTTCCACACGGCTCCACTCCAGCATTCGTGATTTGTCAAAACACATCTCAGAATAGCGGATTCCAGACCAAAAGTGTTTCCTTCTCTCTTCACAGTTGTCTCATGGGATTTTTGTACCGAATAACGGTTATCTAGAGATTGAATTCATCATTTTCTTTCTAATTGTGGCAGAGAATGTGATTTTTATGTTTGATATTAGATGAAAACTGCAGAAATAAGGGACGAGATAAGTGGTCAGTCGATTCTCGGAGGAATATTCTTGCTTTAGTTGTTCATTCAAGTGTGTCCATGGATAATGTGGTAGGATGATGTGGTTGAATATCATTTTATAATGGCAGTTTGCCTGTGCAGTGTTCTTTGAGTGGCTCACTTCAGTACAGGATAGATTTTTGTACATAAAATGTTTTTCTCAGCAAAAGAACTTTTATTTTTTTTACTTAAGTAGCAATACAGGCACTTGAATTAAAAAAATAGTAACTTCAATGAAAATATAGATTCTACCTCTTTGCTTTAGTAAGTTAATACCTGTTATATACCGTCTATACCTTCATCAGTTCCTTCAGTGTAACTTGAACTTGTTGTCATAAAGGTTAAAACACAAGAATGAATGAGAGGAAAGTGCACATATAAGAAGCTTCTAACTCATAACAGTAAAAAAGTGTAATTTTGTGTTTATGTATGCATATAAAATATTATTTCTGTGTTACTTTAAGTGATGCTGATTAACATTTCCACTGCACCAGTGAGCAGATGTGCGTGCCCTCATATGGCTCGGTGCTGTGACTCATTAAGATGCATCCAGCATGTTGTGAATCTGATTAAAACCTTAAATGAAAATCAAACCAAAAGAGAAAAAACATTTGTCTGACACCTGAATCCGGACAGAAATGATCACTTGATCTGTTCATTACAGGAACGAGTGTCGACCAGCTAAGTGTCGACCAGCTAAGTGTTTCCCATCGCTGCAACTTGAGTCTCCAATAAAACAATTAGCTTATGCAAGAACTTCTGTGCTAATTAGGTTGGCAGAGCGCAGACTGCAATTCTGATCATCACTCAAGTAATTTGTCCAGCAAAGATGCCAAATGTTTGCCTAATCCCACACTTCAATGTGCAAATTTGCATTTGCCAGCTGAAGGCAATTCATAAGGAAAGCGGTTAACAGTTACATGAAATGAAACTTTGTTCAAGCCCGCGATGTGCCGTTCGGTGTGTGTGTGACTTTGTGATGCTCCGAGGAGCACTGGAGTTTAGTTCTCGGTCCGTTGGATCTTGGTTTCTCCTGTTGAGACGTCAGCAGAGGCAGCTTGGCAGTCAGGATCGAGGCTCTCTGCAGGAATCGGCACTGATTCACTTCTTGGCATTTTCTCTTCTCAATTATGAATTCTTGTTGTTTTTTTCCCCCCCAACACTCTTCAAAGCGGCCTATTTTGGAAAATTACCCCGCGACAAGACAACTTCATATGATTTATGATATACATCTTGGTTTTTTATTAGTGTGTGGGCGACTGGGTGCTAAATAGATGTCGGGAAGTTTTATTACCTTCGGTTGAGCACAATCCCTCCCCTCCTGTTTCGGCTTCACAGTCGTCGGGATTGGAGATTGGAGAAGTCCGTATTGGGATTTGAAGAGTGTGTATTTAATTAGAGTGATGCAACAATCTCGATATGGAATCACGATAAAATTAAAGTCGATTACGGTATTAAGTTTGCCTTATTATCTCGATGGCCCGACAGTGGGTGCACACAAGGGCAGAAAAGCTTGAGCGAATTGGAGAAGACTTTCAGGATTTGATTGAGGATCAGAAGATGCTGGAGCCGATCACCACGGCACACCTATGGACAATTTAGGTTTTAGTTTATACCAGGGATGTCAAACACATTTTAGTTCAGGGGCCACATTCAGCCTTGGTAACCTTTTAAATTTGAAATTTAAAGTTTTTTCATTGTTGTGGCATAGAATATACAAGATGAAAGCATCTCTATTTTCACAAAACCAATATCATTCTCTCCCAAATGTGTATTTTAATAAAACCTTCTGGTGCAAAATATCATGAAAAACCTTTTCCTGTATCTGTTGCATTGTGGGTGTTTTTACAAAGTCAACCTGACAGCAGGACTTTGAGGCTAGTTTGATAGCAACGAGGTAGCTGTGTTTCCTGGCAGCGTCACTAATGTCTCAGTGTTGTGTTGTGTCCACTACTCTTAAGAAATGTGTTAAAAAAAACATCCATATTTCTTTAGAAATTTTTAGAATTTGCTTTGTGTTGGGCTGGATTGAAGCCTCTTGTGGCCTGTTTCGGCCTTACGTTTGACACCCCTGATTTTTGAAAAAGACATTCTGGCACTTCTAACAGTTTAAACCTCACGGCATTTAAGTTTTCTATCCATCCACTGTGTTGGAATGTGTTCACAAGACATCAGAAGAGCCAAATCCTTTTTAATAAGAAGAAAGTAACCAATAGGAGGCGATGGTCTGTGACACAGTTAAAAAACCTCCCTTCCATCTTTTTTTAAATTTTATTTTCTTCTACTCTCAAAACTTCCCCCCCAAGCTGCCGTTGGTACAAAAAAAAATCCAAACTTTACAGCCAATTAAAAAAATAAAGTAGTAGTAGTTTTGAAGCTGTCAGTAAAAAAGCCTTCTGAAGTATGTCAATGAAGACTTATTGGTCCCAGTACTCATCGCTTATTATTCTGATAAATGGTGAGAAAAATGTAGCTGGACGTGGAGAGCAGCTGCGGTTTAATTAGTGAACTCCCCTCCTTTCCTTGTGGGAAACCTCAGATTGACAACATGGTGGTAACGTCGGCGTCCCACAGCAGCCGTCAGCACAGGTAGGAAGTAGAACTGAGCCGCGGCGTGAATCATCGCTCTGTCAGGGAAGTCGTTCAGCTGAAGGATGCAATTCTCTGGGCCCTTAATATCCAGGATGTTTTGCTTTTCACGCAGCTCCGCTGCATTTATATTTTCTTTCCATTGTTGGCCGCTGTCATTTCTTGGGGCCCCTCGAGTACGAGACGGGCATCGATTGCAGTTTCGGGGGGGGGGGGGCAAGTCAATTAGTTTCCTTTGTGCGCGATGTGATTGATCAGTCACAGGAACATAACCAAATCCATTTCAAATAGTAATTTGCTCCACCATCCCTTCGCCATATCCGTTATCTGGAGTTTGTGGATTTCCAGCCTGCTGATCAATCCTCCCTCCCCTCCACCGGGGGAGCTTAACTCCCCGTCGGACACGCACTGCGCGTCGCAGGAGGTGATTTTTAAAAGACCACAATTTGTCGCAATCACCCGCAGACAGTACCTGTGAACGGAGCCTCTTTTTTTGGATCAGAGGTCACATTGAACTGTGGAGACTGGGAGGTTCATCAAAGTCAGCCTGAGCGATGATGATGGCAGTGTTCTCCGCCGTGCTCCATGGGATCGCTATCAGATGTCACGCTGACTTCTCCCATAATGACTCTTTGTCCAAGTGCGAAATTGGCTCGCTCCTTTGACATCCCTGCACGGCAATGCAGCCTTACAGCTGCAAAGAGCTGCCGACATAGTGAGGATAGGAACTCTCCTTTCGGCCTTGTACATCCAGAGAAGGCCAAGGTTTGATTTTTAAATTGGAACTCAAACATCCTCCTAAATATTTAAAGTGTCACACACAGTCGGTGGGCTATGGTCCATGTTCCAGGTCCTTGTGTTTGATACCCCTCAACTGGCTCTCATTTTCAAATCACTCTTGTGTAGAAACTAGAAAAACTCCCAAAGTGTTTGAACAAGGAATGTTTAGAGTACTAACATATAACAACATTGATATTTTGAAAAGCAGTCCGCTATGTTATACTGGGAAACGAGCCTAAACGGCTTTATCCAACTCAGCCTCGTCGAACTCCGGAGCCGATTACAGGCAACATTTTAATCCAGAGCTTTTGTGTTCTCATGGAATTGCTGTGGCTGCAAAGGGTTTTGTCCATTTAATAACATTGATATATCACATTAGACACCCTGGATACATGAGGACAAAGCAGAATACCTGAAGAACCCCCATTGCAGCAACAGGAAGAACATATAAACTCTACACAGAAAAACCCACTCGCCCATGGAGCCTGGGGTCAATCCCAGTTGATTATGGATGAAAGAAGGTTAAACCTTTGTGCTTTTTAGTAAGAGGTACTCTACAAAAATCTTTTTTGTTTTTTAATGTGGCTCCCCTCTGAAGAATTAATTGTTTACTGCTGTTGTAGCGTGTAGTAAAAACAAACAATCTGCAAAGAATAATGCAAACCGTGTCAAAAAAAGGACAAAACATACTCCACTTACCTTAAAAAGTCGATATTTCTCCACCAAACCTTCAGCAATTTGAGCACATTTAAGATCAATTCGTCATTCAGTGCGTAATTGAACCTGAATAAAAGTTGTTTCATCTCCCGCAAAGCCCGCAGCTTCTTTTCGTTTCCAAAACTACTTGCAGGTTGTGCGACTATCGCAGGTCCCGTTTGAAGTGTTTGAAATCAAACAATATAACGACTCATTCAAACGAGACGGGGGTTTGCTATTATTAAGGCCTCAGATCAGCGTAATGATGAACAAACGGCCCGAAACGTCCCCGAAGGTGCCCGTCAGATCTGCCGCCGGAGCAAGTGTGCAAAAATCTATTACAAGCTTTTTCCGCTTCCAGTGTCACACATCTTAAATGTGTTTGCATGCGTTTGCTCTCGCACCTCGCGGTGGAAGTAATGCTCATCGTCTTCATGGCCCCCATCGATTCTGACGACATTGATTTTACGTGACGATGCGGCCCACCAGACACAAGGTGGGAATCTATTTTTGGAGGCGAGCACGTGAGGTGTTTGCAGCACGATCTGTGTCTTTGTCAGAACTGAAGGAAATGTGTCAGAACCACGCCTAAAAAGAAACCCAATGTGTTTCGATTGCATGACGTTTCACATTTTGTTTGTATGTATGACTATTGACTCAACATGGTGGGTCGGGCCATGAAGGCAAATACTGACAAATACTCTGTGCAGGACTCTTCTGCAATCAGGTTCAATCTCTAGCTGGCCCAGTTCTCATACAATCAAGCCCCATGGCTTATTCTATCTGTCTATCGACAAGCTTGATCTTTCCACCAGCGAGCCAATCTCGCCTGCTGCGTGGCTACTGGCACACACTGTGTGTGAATCTGTGATTGTAGAGATAATACTCGAGTATTTGTTTGGGTTCTCTGGGTTGACGGTGAGCCCTGCGTTCGAAACACAATGTGGGGCTTTGCCAAAATACACAATCCTTCCGAGATAAAGGGGCCTCCCTGCTTAATGCGGCAATCGCTCGTCCATCTACACGCAGATAATCCATTGGTTTGGGCTTGTTGTTGTGCATGTAGCTCGGTTTAGATTTTAATAATAGCTCACTTTATTCTGTTGGGAGTTCTTTCTTTCTTTCCAAGTCATTTGTTCCACACCTCCTCTGCTGGAACGTTTATGCTTTACAGTAGATCTATGTGCACTTGAACAGAATTATGAAACAATCCCCCGAGTGACACTGACTGTGCTGTCCATTGATGTAGCCCCCCCCTCCTCTTTGCAGCGCCATCCACTGTGGCTAATTCTGCCAGCATGCTCCCTTGGGCGTAATTGATCCTCATATCATTAGCCGTATGTGGATCTATCCGAGGGAAACGCCCACTGCTTTACCGCGAGTCCTCGCTCATTGAACCGTCCAGCCCAGTGCGCCCTTTCATCGTGGCTTGATCACAACATTGCGTTGCAACGGCGGCAACAATGCCTTTTGCTTTCTGCTCACCTGCGAGGAGATAGAGAGAGACTTTGAACATGAGCACGGGGAGGCGAACAAAGTTGAGCTTGGCGGTGCGGAGCCCCTTTGCCACAATGAGAGGCCGGCTGGGCTCCAGGAGGAAAGGTGTCGAGGGTCTGTGCGTGAGCAGCCTGCTGGGGGTCCTTCGGTCCCACACCTGGCTGATCGGGGAGGAGGAGGTGGCGCTGCTGCTGTCTCAAGCCTCCTCGCACCACCGGGCTCACTCGCTGTCTTTCTCTTTCTGCTCCTCGTCTGCAGATGGCGGGAGCGAGGACTTGGCAGACCCCCGCTCGCCCAGTCTAGAACCTCACCTGAGCCACATCGGCCAAGGTAAGCATCCAAATCTCATTTCGGACGGCTTGACATCGTACGGTAATAAACTCTAGTTTTCCGGTAAAAGCTCTCGTTACGGAGTGTACCGTGCTGGTGTGAATATGTATTATGTGAGTGAATGAGAAACGATTTTGTTGAAAACAAGCATTTGAGTTCTTTTCCCACCTTTAGCCTCTCGTTTCCTGTAATGCCCCTCTCCTGGCCCCCTTAATGTTTTTACTGAAGGAACCCGTGGAGGCCTTTTTTTCGCAGAGCTGTATTTTATTCGGCTTTATAGTTGAAAAGTTTATAGCCGCTGGAAATGAAGTTATATTTACAGGCAGAGCGCTGTAAGATGTTTTATATTCTTGTAATTTTGTCTGTAAATGGGAGTTACTTCTGGGGAAAATAAGCTGTGGGAATGTTAGCGCCTGAAAGGAAAGATTTCGGGTAATTACGATTTCATGTCTCGTTTTATTTTTTATTTTTTCCCCCCTCCATGTTTCGAGTCAAACACCTTGATGAGAAGGTGTCTGTGTTTATTCTGAGGCCTGGAGCGGCGCTGCACATCTCTTATGACAACCTAAAATAAAACACTGTAATTTTCCCTGGAGTGCTTTTGTTCTCTGGAGTTTGCCTCTAAAGTGGGACTGGCACTCCTTCTCCACCCCTCTAATCTCTGCTTTCACTCACATTTAAACAAAACAAAAAAAAAAAAGAAGAAATCTGTTGGACTCGTCTAGCTGTGAACATGACGTTCACTGAAACCAGCCTGTGTGGTAGAAACCCAGCCTGCGATGGGAACAGCCTTGATGACCTGGGACCATGCAGAGAACTACAGAGTTGATGACGTCTTTGAGTGTTTGGTCAAACTATATGAGGTGAAACGTAAAAGTTTCATGTTTACACAGCAGTGTTTTGAAAATGGTGTTCGTTTACACAGCAACAGCAGAAACACTGAAAATGATGTCGTTTTCATGTTGGGCCACTAGTTGGTGCTGTTGTTTGTTTTTGTAATGAACCCCCCCCCCCCCCCCCCCCACACACACACACACACACACACACACACGCGCAGCAGAAAACAATTCTGATTCTTTTAAAAAGACAATCAATGGGGCGCACTACTGTTAAGCTTCGTCCTGAAAACAGCCTGATGCTGTTTCAATGTGCTTCGTTACAGTTTCTGCTGCTGTTAGTGACTCTAAAGGTCTGATTTACTTGCGTAAGCAATATCTTTGTGCCGTGTTTGTTTAGCACATGAGATGACTAATCGAGCCAGCTATTCTCTCTGGTCTAAACTGCATATTAACAAGCTGCTTGAGGTCATTTTTTTTTTTTTGGTGCTTTCTTCAGAAGAGATTTGTAGCAGAGCACTGGAAAATGTCAGGACATTCGCCGAACAGGGCCTGTTTTCATTTGATTAACATCATCATTTACATTATACACCAATTTATGTTGGCATTAACGGCTATTTATCTACCAGGCTAAAGGAAAGGTTGCAAGGGCAGTAGAGAAATGATCCCCAGCAGCAGAAAACAATGGCACATTTTCCTTTTCTAAAAGCCAAATGTGCTTTTTTTTGCTCAGATCGTGTGGTCTAGTACTAATGGCTCTAAATGTGTTATTTACAGTTTTGCATGACAGAGGCGATGAACAGTAAACTGGGTTTTTTATGAGCTGCTTTGTCGGGTCTCCTTGGACCATAAACACGCTGAATGTTCAAGTCACTCAACACACTATTTTGTGGTCATAGGCGGTATTGCGAGCCACTTCATGCAAGATGCAAACGATAAAAAAAGATAAAAAGAAACATCTGTAACAATGATTAATGTAATAATAAGAGCATAGCAGAGTTTGTTTCCTCATGCACGATTATGACGATTATGCGGTTATTTGCCGCTTGTTGATGAGCAAACCACACAAAACCTTTTTTTCCCAAGAAAGACCCATTATTACATTATTTATGTATTATTACAGTATCTGTGGCTGTTATTACATTTTGAAAAGACCTAATTCTGCTTGGGTCATGTAATCACTTAACACATTGTTGGTCAAATGTAATTATTGTCAAATGTCTTATTACACTATTATATTATAGCATTTAATTCACTGAAAAGGCCAGAATCCTTACATTATTAAACTTTTGATTGTCACACACATATTGATCTCATGAAGAGAAAGCATTAAAACGAGAGCTTAAAAGTCAATGAGGTAAAGATATATTGCAACATTAAATAAATTCTGTGTTTACTGAAAGGCTGCGGCAAACAAAAAGGTCTTATTAACCTGTTTCTTTGAAGCCATCCTGCACTTTGCAGATAGTTTGTTCCAAATATTTGGAGCATAAAAACGTGCAGCTTTGGTTCCGACACTGGAACAGAAAGCAAGTTTGATCCAGACGACCTGAGAGGTCCAGATGGATCATAACATTGCAGGACAGCCACCTGCAGTAATATTTTGAAATCAGACAGGAAGTCCGTGTGATGATGTGAGAACTGGGCTGATGTGGTCCTCTTACCAGCTGTTTGTCAGGACTTTGAGCAGTAGTGTTTTGAATTGGCTATCTGTTTTTTTTTTTTTTTTTTCAAGAAGAGTTCCATTCATTTGCTAATTCCCTCCATTATAAGAAAACATTTTGTACTTTTCAATGTTTTCCACAACGTTATTCACCTATATGGAGAGTAATTGGTTGATAGTGGTGCAGTTGTTTGTTTTCAATGAATAATGGAACACATTAACATTGAATTGAATCTTTGACTACCGATAATTGCTGCAAAAATACTCTGCCTCCCTTTGGTATTCATACCCGACTCTCTGTACATGTGGGGAATTTTAATATGGGAAGATATGGCCGTTATTCTGGCTGTTTTCTTTTTCTTTTGGTTTTGCTGTAACATTCTCCACTAAACGGATGGACCGACTCCAACTGGGTGTGTATGTGTGCGTGTAACTACTTTAAATACGTGTATATTTGCATTCTGCAGCCATTGTGCCTTCCCGTCCGAACCATCATCCATGCTTCCCCTGGGACCTGTCACACTGCTGCAGTCTGATAATGGTGTTTTGTGTATGTGTGTGTGCGTGTGCGTGTGTGTGTGTTTGTGCTGCAGTGTGATAATGGTTTTGTGTCTCTCTCCATTGCTCTCTGACTGTTGCTTGACCAGTTGTTTTCACAGCTCCGTCTATATGGATGAGCCAGACTGAACCCATTCGTACGAATAGATGTTGTGTTTACAGACAGACGCTTGCTTTTGTGTCCCTCAATGTGTGTATGTGTATGTGTGTGCTGAGTTTTTTTTTTTGTTTGTTTTTTTTTAAACCTAAGATGTCATAATTTGTGGTTTTTGAAGCAAGAGAGGAAAAGAGGGTGGATGAGTGAGTGAGTGGTTGTTTATGCTCCGTCTGTAATTACCGCTCATTGTGAGAGGTTTTTTTTTTTGTTTCTTTTTTAAGTACATAAAAAGCTCTCTCGTGGTCATGACTCTGCTCTTTTTCCGGCTTGTTTAAACACATTTCAGATGGTTCCAAAATCCTCCTTTATTATACAAAAATTGCAGTGTATTGTGTTACTGCGAGGCTTCCAGAGGTCAGGCAGGCTGCCGATCGGCACGTGTTGCATTCAGGGCTTCTCCGGCTTCTGGGTCACGCCAATCTAGTTGCGCTCGATAGTGGAAATGCATCACATCACAGTTTAAGGACTGAGGCGCTGATGTTGAGCGTAGTTTGCTGCATGTAAACCCAAAACAACAACTCTTAAACTGAAAAGGAAAGACCATAAAAAATGTTTGGTCAATCATCGGGGGGGAAAAAAACCCCACTATTTTAAAACCAGAGCTGTCAAAACTGTTGATTCTCAGTTCAGTGGTAGAATCTGCAGTCATTTTACATTTGGTGTTTTCCGAACTGGTGAAGACACGACGACTGATTTACAATTAGTTCTTCAGCCCAAAGCTGTATAACTGGAACAGAGGAGAATATTAACTGTAGGTATTCCTTCTGGAAAAAAAAAAGAAGCATCTGGACCTTTCCCAAAGAAACTGAGGTCAAAGCGCCTGCAGCCCAAAACCAGCCCACAGGACGACTTTGCAAACTGTATAAAAATAACACACATGGAAGACATTTAAGATTAAGTGCAGGTGAGTTTATACGAAGTGAAAACGCGAAACTTTATTGTGTCTGGTCAGTTTACACGACAACGGAATTCGGAGCCACTGGAAATCCAACTTTTTGAAACTTGAGGTGAAAAGGAGAAAACCTTTGTTTGAAGCTTCAAAGAATCCTGTCGCCCTTTTCCAGTGAGTCACACGGGCTTTGCTCTGGCAAAAATAAAAAGTTTCTGTGAAAATTCAATGCAGTGTTGTCTGTTTACACTCCTTAACAGCAGGTGGGGATAATAGCTTTTTAATTCTCCTGTATGCTAATGAACCGTGACGAACCACGGCACAATATCAGATTTGTGTTTCATTATTTTGAACACAAAGGAGGAGAGAAAAAAAATTCTAATGAAGCCATCAAAGCTGATTGGTTCTGCATCTTAATTTCACTTCATGTTTGTGTGGAAAGGAACAGGTGAGTGTTCGAGTATCAGTGGATTATCTGTCTGTTTTCAGAATCGACAAATCGGAAAACTTTGGAATTTACTCTATTTTTAGGTTCACATGATAATTCTCTGATCCGTCTGTGGCGTCTGTGCTAAAGGTTTTCAAATCTCATTCGGTAAACAGTCAGATAATATGATTTATTCACAGATAAATTGACATTTAACACATAAAATTAAGTGTTAGTTGAAGCTTGTTTTTGTGGTCTGCCAACTCCGGACCCACAGTTACAATGAATTACACACTACCTTTATTTGTCTTTTGTATCAGTGACCATGACTCAGCAACTAATTCCATCAGTTAAATGTCATCCACGTTGATTCTCCTCTGTCTCTCACCCCCACCCTGCAGGTGGCAGCATAGACAGCGACTGTGCCTTTGAGGGCGACTACGCCGTGCCGCCGCTCTCCATGACCGAAGGCATGCAGCACATTCGCATCATGGAGGGCGTGTCCCGCTCGCTGCCCTCCTCGCCGCTGCTCACCCACCAGGCCATCAGCGTCCGGCTGCAGCCGGTGAAGAAGCTCACAGGTAAACACGCTGCCACCATGATTGGACAATTCGCACAGAGTGCAACCGTCCGACTCGTTTCAGGAACTTTTGGAAGGAAAAGTGAGACCGATTCTAACCCTGACTGTACCCAGCAGGCATGATGCTCAGTCTGAATTAAAGCTCATTTTTACACGTGTGAGCGGACAGGAGTGGGATGATGTTTCACCCCCGATGCTTGTTGATAAGCATTAATCATTTAACGTAGTATTCACCCTCTAATTCTAAGGAGATGTGTAAAGCAGCGCTGGGCTCTGGCCCGACAGCAATCATTGCAATTTCCAGTCCTTGTAATCACCGAAGTCCGACCTAATTGACAGTGTCAAGAAGAGCTGATGGCCTGAAAGCTGCGGCTGGCTCGGCGCTCCTTTTTTTTTTTTTTTTTTTTTATCTCCCGCCACTAATGGTTTCCTTCCACGCTCGTCTCTGACTCCGGGAGAATGTGGGGGAAATTGCCTCCCTTCTTGTCTCCCCATTAACTGGATTATGAGTGTGTGTCACGTCCCCCGGTTCTGTGGCGAGGCGCAGGGTTCATGCGGCGGTGTTGGACATCTACAGCTTAACCGCCGCTGCTTTACTGGATTTCGAAAAATGTCCAATGACATGTTGACATTGCCTCACCCGATATTAGAGCAGCCCTCCACACTGAAGCGGAGTGGGTGTGAAAGGCCTTCAGAGCTGGAGTCGCCTGTCACCACTAGGGTGCACCAGCCTCTCAGCTTACCTCGGATCATTAACACTTCCCGGCATGCCGTGGGGACTGTGGCTCTCCCCTGGGCCCTTCAAATTATGAGGTTTTCCAGAGGAGCGCCACCACGTCGTCTCCTCCTCTCATTGTAGCAGTAACAGTCTTTGCAGAGGACTTTATGTAGACGAGGAGTTTTGATTTCAGACCCGAGCCGATCAGACTGAATCACAGCGTTTCTGCTCCTCTCTGCTCTCTGAGGAACTGTCTCCGCTCGTGCAGTTTGTAATTTATTCTCTTTTTATTCAGCGTTTTGTGTCAGGTTCTGCTTGATTTTTATGCGCGCTTTAATCTGCGTGACTCAAAGGGAATTTTTTAGAGCTGTAAATACACATCGGTGTGTATTTTAGTGTGTGCATGTACTTGACAACCGAGAATAACTTGATTGATGACGTGGCTCTGCTGTCTCATTTGTACGCAGGGAGCGGTCTCTGCGCTGGACTTGATGTATTGTACCAGTCAGGTGTTCTACTTGCCCCTCTCTTGTGCTACAGCGCATCTCCGCCATGTCCATTGTCTTACCTTTGCATGATTCGTCCGCTCACACTTGACATCTTAAGTGTCGCCGTGCAGTGGAGGTGGATTCGTGATGGCGTGAGATGGAACTGTTGGCAGGATTAGGCCTTTTCAGATTCGTGTCTCTGTCCTCTCACTGTGTGGATTGTATTGCATCGTCGAGTGAAATAAAAGAAGTCGCCGAGAACAGGAAGTGTGTGATATTGCACTCTTGTGATGAGGGATGATGAATTACGACCGAAGACAATTTACAGCAAATTATTTACACTGAGTTGAAACTCGTTAATCGGGTCATATTCACCGTCAAAGAATTTGCAATACCTTTTAAAAAAATTATTAATGAAAGCTCAACTTGAAATGCTGTAATTTCCTACTGAAAGCGCTGGTGCACATTTTCTTTGGCGTGTTAATTTGATTGTCTTTGAGCTTGGAATGAAAAGTTGAGATCACATGAATAAATATGACAAGGACACAACAGTTCAAGTGAAAGTACATCATTTCACACTAACACAGCAACGTTTTGAAAACCATCCGCACCGAAACGACTCTCTAAAAACGGTTTGACTGTTTCACTGTGACTGAATCATTTCCAAACATTTGTCTTAATATGTGGGGGGAAAAAAATATAACCTCACCAGAAAAGCTTGTTTTAGTTACCGAGTACTAATACTTTGTTACTAGAATCTGGTATCGGGAGCGAAATATTTCCTGGATTGGCACCTTTTTAACCAGCACGACGTCCCCCCGAGGTGTCCGCAGTCCTACGAGCCCCCGGAAGACCTGCGTCTGCTCCCGAGTGGGCTGGAGCGGCAGATTGTGCTCCGGCTCCACCGCCCCGGCTTTCTCACCCTTTAATTAATTCAACGCAGCATCACATCCTGCACAGCTTGACAGCACCGAGCTCCGTGTTGGCGTCACGGAACCCCGTCAGAACCGGAGGTGGAGAGAGAGAGCGAGCGAGCGAGAGAACGAACGGCAGCGGGTCTGAAGGCCGCGTGCTCTTTGATCGCCCCCGGTGGCCTCCGTCGGCCGCGGACCCTCTCTGCCCTCACGTGTCGCTTCCTTATCGGCCCCCGGGAAGGCGGGGTGGCCCGCCGTGGCCGAGGACTTGAGTTATTCCACCTCAAGGCTCTGATAGAATGAAATTGCAATGAAAGCGCTGACCTTTTTAGAGAATCATTGAGTTTGTGATTTAATCCCCCCCCTCTCCGCGTGAAGACTCTCGGGGGGGCCTTTGGACGCTCGGAGGGTCAACTCGCGCAACAGATTTGTGAGGCAACCTGGAGACAGACTGCACAACCACAGCGTACTCATTATCGAGATTTATCGCTGCCTTTCTCTGGACATGGACATAATGCCGACTGTTTTCCAGTGTGCAGGTGACATTGGCAGGCAGAATAGGTATTTATCTCGGTTTTGTTGTCAACAAATCCCAGCGGGGTAGCGGTTGGCTCTCGGGCCTCACATTGAGGAGGTTCCTGGTTTGAGTCTGCTTTTCGGTGCCTTTCTGTGTGTCGTTTCCATGTTCTCCCTGTGTTTGTGGGGTTTTTCTTCATTTGTGTGTGTGTGTGTGTGTGTGTGTGTGTGGTGGCTTGAGAAACACACAGGCGGCAGTGCAGCTATTACACATATTATCGTCTCTGCCTGAACAAGGGCAATGTTTGACTTTGACATGTAATGCAAAGAGACTAACTGCCAACATCGCAGCGTAAAGCATTATGGGATTGATGCACTGACTTATTCAGACTTTCAGGTTTTGATAGACGCCCAGTTACTGAATGTAGCTTTTTCTGGAGTTCATAACAAGTTGAGGTCATTCGAGTTGAACTTCTCACTACCACAAGTGGAAAGCGTCTCGTTCTGGGGATGAAAAGGAAAAGACGGCATGTGTGAAAGCCCTCGGAGAAGAAGAACAAGTGAACTCGTTTTTAAGATGAGCAGTGAACTTTCCTGCTCAGAACTTTATTAAACTTTGGAAAACAGTAAGGATCAGTATGTCTGCGAGCTACACAGTCAGTATTAAACTTTAATTGTGACTAGATTAAGTCCAGTATGTATAAAATGCTGGTGGGGAATTATAAATCTTTTACAGATTTCTTTTTTTTTTTTTTTTACAATTTTAAGAAATTATTACTCCCACTAAAAAAAGGATTTTAAGGTAAATACTGCCTTGTTTTACTTTACTTTCACTTGCCTGTAGATTATATTTGCTCTGCACACCCCTTACCATAATGTTTTCAGTGAAAATGGGAGCTGTTACCCAGATGGAACTTTTTGAAAACGCACTGACTCCCATCTCCATGGAAACGCAGCTTTTCTGAAACGCTGCTACAACAAAAACAAAACAATTAAACCATTATTTTCAGCTTTTCTGCCGTCTAAATGCACAGCATTTTCACAACGTTGCAGCGGAAACCTAAAACCTCTCAAAAACGGTACGTTTTTAATTGAAACGTCTTATAAACGGGGGGAGTCTAACCGTAATGCTGTTTTATGGCTAATCACTGTGGAAATATTTCATTAAAGTCCCCCTGCCAACTTCGAGGAGGATTTAGTGCTCTCACCTGACAGCCAGAAGGTCCCCAGTTCGAGTCCCTGTGGAGTTTGCTCACTGAAAATGATAGAAAATGAGTTCATGCAGATTGATTTAATTTTGACCACCATTACGCAGGAATTACTGTGAATATAATGCATCGTACTGCATTTTAGGTCAACTATACTGTAATACACTAAAAAAAGAATATTCACATTGATGAACTGCACTGAAACATTTACAAAAAAAATTTCAAATGTGCGTCCGTGATAATAATCAGAAGTTTCACAAGGGCCATTCCGAGTGTTATGGCTTTCACTATATTAACATTCACTGTGATAAAAGTATGAATGTAAATCTTTGATAGTCTAATATCACTGCTGCTTTAATAAAAGCTCTCATTATGGGACTAATTCAATTTCTGAGATGTATTGTTCAGGATGTAATACTTCCAGTAATAAAAACAGACATTCCCATTATCTTTAAATCCAACTCGCCTAACAATAATATTCTGGTAGTGGATTGAACCTCCAGGGGAGATTGTGTTCTGAAGTGGAAAAGTCTCGGTCAGGGGAAAGTTTCCCCGTCCGACTGCTTCAGCTGAAAGTTTGCCAAACTTGACTTGACTCTTCATCGTCCTCCCCGGAGGAGATCGTCTTTTGCCATTTTTTTTAATCTGACACAATTACGAGTCCCTCGGGGAAGAAGAGCGCTTCCTTTACAGAACATTTTTAGAACAAATCACGATATGAAGCTTATTCGTGTTTTCTTTTACCCGACACAATTTCGGTAAGTGGATGCTGAAATCACATACTTTACTAAATTATAACAGCAACAGTGGAAAATGTAATCCACAATACACATATTGTATTTTACACTGGGGCTGTTCACATACACAGAAAAACAACTGGCTTATTATCAGACTTCATCGGAGTTTCTCTTTTACATGTCTGTTGACACAGAAATGGGCCACTAGTTGGCGCTGTTGTTGGTTTTAGTAATGAAAGCACACACAGAGAACAATACATTAGAAACATAAAAGAAAAAAACAACGAAGACATTTTCGCTGTGGTCTCCGGGTCATGATTGCTGGTTCTGTCAGCCACGCTGCAGTGGTTGCTTGTTATGAGCCGTTGCCTCTGATTGCTTATTTGTTCTTTGACATAGAAAAACCAAGTGTCATGCTCGCGGAGATGTCGCCCCCAGTTGATTGACTGGCCCTGTGCCACTCAGAAACATTTAAAGGGAATTATATCAACATCTCTCCCCAGATTACACTGCTTTTCCCTAATTGATGGCGGGAATCAATACAATTACCGCCTCCCCATGGGTCGCCACATAAAGGTAGAAAATCACATTTACCCTTAAAACTTGAGAAAGGCCCTGATTTAATTACGCACCCTCATTTTTAACCCACTCTTGCTGCCATTATCACAGTAATATGAGTACATATGAAATCTATTGTCTCTGTGGTGCTCACAGTAATGGAGTAATATGTGATAAGTGGCTGAGCTAACTTGTAAATGGTCACTGATGTGGGCACAGAAACGCTCAGCAGCAGTGTGGTCGGGATTAACAAGGCACAGCGTGCAGAAACTGCCGAGTCAGCGCAAACGGCTCAGTGTGTGTGGGTGGTCTTAAAGGATCCATATTAAAACCGTTCGGCTCGCTTCAATTAGCTACTTGTGACGAATGCCGTGTTTCTCGATCTGTTTCATTGTGCGGTGCCATTTTTGACCCTGCAGGATAAATATCTCTGAAAGGGGGCGACGGGATCAGTCAGGGCTTTTTACATAAATACAAGGGGCTATAAGTAGATTTTAGGATATCTTACTATTGCATTCATTTTCAAGGGTTTGCGAAAACTAGGAAGTAAGGAAACAGGTTAGTTGAGGACAGCAGTGCAAAGAAAAAAATATATTCAGTTCATTAAAGATCACCTGAGGAGGTATTTTGAGGTTTACTGAAGCATGCCTTTGCAATTAAATGAGAATTACACTAAATGTTGAGAGATAAAAAACTCTTGGTGTTCAGTTAATTAGTTGCTAGATTGATCAGGACAATGAAAAGTTTGGATTTTATGATTTTGCGCCGCACACTTAATCAGAAATGTATGACATACTCTTCATCACCAGATGGGTGCTGCTTGATTGTTGGGAAATTATAAATATAGCATATTAGTAAATAACTTTTAAAACAATAAATTACCACTCAAGAAAAAAGTATTGTGATTTAGTAGACAATATGAAAGATAATATTTTGTGCAGCATTAACATGAGTATTTTATCATTCCTTTGGTATAAGTGAGTTATGTTAATAATGGGGTCATATATACAAAGAAAAAAAACTATGATTGTCTCAATTAGATTTCCTTTTTTTTCGAGTTTCTGAAAAGATTAATCAAGAAAACGCTCATCAGGATTAATAATGATATAATTGTGCATTTCCACAAAATTCATCATCAAACTGCAGCTAATTAATTGCAGCTTCCATCTGATTAATGAGGCGTGGGCGACCAACTACCTGCCGTACCCGTTTCTGAGATCAAACGTGTCTCACGTCGACAGACGTGTGTGAAAATGCAGCAATCCGTCTGTCACGTCACGAAATCGCTTACCGAAGCTCACATTGGACGTTTCCCTGCTTTCTGGATGATGATGAGGAACAATCTGCGTTCTCTCTTTGATTCGTGACGTCAAGTCCCGTGCGCTTTTCTGATATCCTGTCCCTCACGGCGCGTTTGTTTCATCATCGCCTCTTCCTCACGCTCCTCGCCTCCTCGGCCATCTGGTGAGTTTTTTTGAAATGAACACTGACATTTGGGACATCTCAATCTCCACGCTTCCTTACCTCGAGAAAAAATCCTCCCTCAATTATTATCGTTACTTCCTCCTCCGGGCCGCCCCGGACGCAGCCGACCCGCAGAACTCATTTGTTCCGCCGAGAGAGGAAACGTTTTCGGCTCCATTGTCACAGGTGACAAATAAAGAGTGAAGGTTAAAAGTAGAAAGAAGTAATTGAAACGCAAGTACGAAGCCCACGGGAGCAGCACTAAAGAAGCGGCTGGATTAAGTGCCATCACCGAGACATTTGTCATTTCTTTTTAGTCATCAGGCAAATAGGCCGAAGTGGTGAAATATCATCACTGGCAAACATCAGTTCTTTTACGGGGCGTGTTACAGGGTGTCACATATACTTGAGTGAATTGATGCACGCGGATATCGGCTATGTGTTGCACTTCATTAAGTCGTACTGACAGTGAAAATAGTGAAAGAGCACAGCAGTGAGAGATTGAAGAGATCCACAGATGTAAGTGAAAGCTTGAAGATTCTTTATTTTCATTTGGACATGCCAATTAATGTCATACCAATTAATGTCAAAATGCATGTTTCTGGACTGTAGGGTGAAATTGTAGAAGGAGAACATACAAACGCCACACAAAAAGCTCCAACCCGGATGAAAAATGGGAAAATTCTGGCCGTAAAGTGAGAACGCTCACTGCTGCTCCAGGTGATTCTCTGCAAAGTCCAGCAGCTTGATGCCACTTCAAGGCCTTTGGAACAGTTAAAACCAGAAGTGGGAATCTTCTAGACTTTGCAATGTTGAGGTTAAATCATGTTCTGTTGGTCCCCATTCTTTTGTGTTACTTGAACGCACAGTGGAGCTCCAACATGTCAACAATGGAGGCATCGGATCTCTCCGACTCCACCCTCTTCAGGAAATGAAGAAACACATCTGAATGATTACAAGCTTGTTTATTCGTTGGTCTCGGTTCACATTAAGCAATGTTCAGTTTATTTTATAGCTACAGATGACACAATGAAAGAATGATGTTTAAAACTGGAAGAAAAAAGTAATCATTTGGGAAGAAATCATTTCAAATAAAAAAAATGGTTTTGGTGAGTATGCTGAAAAATAAACTCAGTTACTGATGATGATGATAATAATAATAATAATAATAATAATAATGCTTCAGTATAAAAATCCTGATTAGAATATATATGTGTGTGTGTGTGTGTGTGTGTGTGTGTGTGTGTGTGTGTGTGTGTGTGTGTGTGTGTGTGTGTGTGTGTGTGTGTGTGTGTGTGTGTGTGTGTGTGTGTGTGTGTGTGTGTGTGTGTGTGTGTGTGTGTGTGTGTGTGTGTGTGTATATATATATATATATATATATATGTATATATATATATATATATATATATGTATATATATATATATATATGTATATGTATATATATATATATATACACACACACTACACATAATACACTACACACACTAAACATTGCCAGCAATGAAATTGGATTTGAGTTTTATATTCTGAACAATATATATATATACTATATATTTCAATTATTATTAATTGAAATGCAATTTTAAACCACGCTGCAAATGTTAAATGAAACGATTCAGTTTCATTTCTATTGCACTTGTGCCGCTACTCTCTCACTGTAACAGCGTGACCGACAACTGGAGCGAGTCTTTAACGCTTGTTGGCAACATTTGCAAGAGGTTGGAGTTGGCACCCCTGGGAAATAAGTGGGACTGCAGGAGATTAGTTAAAAAAAAACAACAACATTTAGACGAGTGAGTGCTCAGAGGCCCAACAGAAGCGAAGGGGGTACACAATAAACCCGCGACTCTGTGGGTTTGAACCCCTAAACGGCCAATAAAACATGGCTGCAAGCTGTACAAACACAGTTTGAAGGGTAAAACAAGGACAGGCAGGGATGCCTGAGCCCAGGAGGAAAATGGAGTAGCTTTTATTGAAAGCCTAGTTTCTATGAAGTAATACTGAACCCCCCCCCCAAAACCACACACACATGCACACTTATGATATGTTGTGTCAATTGGTAAAACTGTGTCCCTTTAATAATGCCCTCCCTTTCTCCCTCCCTTCTTTTTATGCCATTTTCTTGCCTGCCTCCGTACCCACCCTTCTCCTCCCCCTCCTTTTGCTCTGCGGTTGCCATGACAACAGCAGCACTGCACCATTCATCTGCTGGAGACCTGGGCTCCCGTTCCTCTCACATCTATACATAACACGCTAAGCGCTAATGCAGTCACGGACCGCGAACGAGGAGCTCACCTCTACGTGTTCTCACACACAGAGAGCGGGCTCCCCGTGCTGTTTGTGTCCTTGATTTTTTTCCTCCCCTTCCTTTTCTTGGCTCGTGGCAAAGGTTTTTTTTTTTTTTTTTGGGTTCACCTGTAAGCCGTAGGAAGGTGCTGTCGTCGCAGAGGTGTCGCCTCCGTGTCCCCCTCTTTCCCCAGTGACACAGTGACTGCTGTGTTCTTCCTTCCTCCTTCCCTTTTCCCCTCTCTCACCCTCTGTCTCTAGCTCTCTCTCTCTCTCTCTATCATTCCTCCTCCTCCTCCTCCTCCTCCTCTCGCTCCTCCCGTCAGTGCCATATCCGCCTGCCTCCGTATCATTTACTGCGACTGAAGTGAGCGCGTAGCATCACTACTGAAACCTGTGGAGATTGTCTCAGAGGCAAGAAAGAGGGAGAGCTCGTAGTCCTCCGCAC